>NC_134579.1:110011995-110331638 GCF_037038515.1 Microtus pennsylvanicus
GGATTCTTTTCTCAATTGATCCTAGATTGCGTCAAGCGACAGTTAAAACTAACCAGCACAAAGAAATCCAGGTCTTGAACTCTGGGAGCCTGAAGTCCTGAGGGAGTTGTTGTTACTGTCCTGGCAGACCCACTGGAAGCCACAGATCATCCTGTTCCTCCAGTGCCTTTCCTCCCTTGTGTAGGATCATACATACACCCTGTCTTGTCTGCACACATTGGTTTGCACCACTGCAGGAACACCCAACTACACCCCACCGTTGGTCAAGTCTGTTTCCCCTCTGGGCTACACACAGATCTTGCCCATTTTGCATCCTAGCCACATGCTGGGCATGTGGTTGATAAATTCAAGGTTCTCCCTGGTCACTGCCATTTCTGGCTCACATTTGAATACATGGTGGGGCTGTGACCCTTGTTTATTTCATTCATAAATATTCTGCATGTACCTGTGGGAGTCTATTAACCCTTTTCTTAAAACATCCAAGATAAGATGGTAAGTTAACACACCAGGGAATTCCCATCAGAATTTTCTCACGACTGATGTGAGGCTTCAGCTGTCCCAGGCTATCACCAGAACTGTAAGATTTTCTCATCACCACAGACACAAAACCTGGAGACGGTGTGCTTGGGAACCAGGCTGTGAGGTCTAACTTAGTCGTTCCTGTTCATACCTCACCAAGGGGCAGAACACAAAAGTTCATCTGGACTTCTATGGCCAAAGTCACGTCTTCCTAATTTTATCTGGTGGATCCAATTTGTCGTTATGATTGGTCAGTAGTATTATTTCATTTTTTCCATAAAATGTAAATTTAACTTCATTTACTGAAGGCAGGGCATATACAAATCTCTAGCTTACTAGAGACTTTTGGTATGAGAAGTCCTTCATAGGGGTCCAGAAGGGGAGAAGGGACACTTGTAATTTTTTATGTATGTGTACGTATATGTTCTTTGGTTTGAGTGCATACATGCGTGCAATGCCCATGTAGTTCAGAAGAAGATGTAGGAATCCATGAAGCTAAGAGTTACTATGTGGGTGCTGAAAACCAACCTCAGGTCCCCTGCAGGAGCAGTAAGTGTTCTTAACCTCCAAGCCATCTCTTCAGCCCCCGCGACATCACATTTTGCTTCTGTTATTATTACATTACTACACTCAAACACGGTTTTGGTATGGGCACTTCTTATTATTCTCCTGGGCTGTAGCTGTAAACAGAGCTAATGGGCCACACACTAACTCCGCTTAACTTTGGAGGAACCACCACCACAGTGCTTTCCAGAGCAGAGTGCTCCACTGAGGCCGATGAGCTAGAGGTCCCATTCCCTCAACCTTTGCCTGCTTCTGAAGCTAACGGTGCTGAGTTTGAGGTGGCATCTCGCTGTGACTTGATTTACATTTCTCTGGAGAGCAATTAACTGGAGTCCCCGCACCCCCAAATGCTTGCTGGAGAAGAGCTTTCTGCCATTCTTTGTCTACTTAACTGAGTCCTTTGGGTTTTTATCTCTGAACTGTAAGACTTATTTGCTAGTCTCAGCACTCATCAGACCACCAGCTTCCAGTATTTTTTCCCAATTCTGAAAGAGACACCTTTCCTTTTTTTTGTACAGTTCCTTGAAGCACAAAATGAAGTCCAGTTAATAGAGTTTTTCTTTGATTGCTTATGATTTTAGAATTGGAGGTAAGAAATTGTTTCCTTTGCCCCTTCTTTCATTTTCCTTTCCTTTGAGACAGGGTGTTACTACCTGGCTGGCCTGGAACTCAGAGATCTACCTGCCTCTGCCTCTGCCACTGCCTCTGCCTCTGGAGTTCTGAGACTAAAGGTGTGCACCACCACATCCAGAAAGATATATATTAGAATTAGAATATATGTATATATGTATAATATAATTAGAATTCTATTATAATATGGGGTCATGTCCACCCATATGACCTGAAGTTTTTACTTCTGCTCTTTCACCTGGGTATTGATCCATTTGGAACTAATTTTTATAGATGGTAGAAAGCAGAGGTCTTTGTTTGTGGTGGAAGGATAACCACCTATCTCAACACCATTCATTAGAAGGGCAAGGTTCCCTATTGAGTTTTCTTGATACTCACTGTCACTCAAAACCAATTGAGCACAGGATGATAAATTCATTCAGGAATTGCAATCCTTCCTCAACGACCTGTCGACCTGGGTCTGTCTTTATCGTTCTCTACTGCTTAGTGTCACCACACAGTTCTGATTCCCGTAATCTGTAGTAAGCTTTAAAGCAGGTACCGCGAACCCTCCCATTTTCTCTTTGTCAACATCACTTGGGATGTTTTTGGTGCTCAGGATTGAACTCAGTCCATCACAAGCGCTAAATGAGCACACACTCTGGCACACAGACACAGCCCCAGACTCTCTGTGCACATTTCTGAATCAGGTTGACAATTTCTGCAAAAAGTGGACCTCGGGTCTGGTAAGAATCACACTTAAATTCATGACTCCCACCATTCCCATGGAAACACAGAACTCCCCACTATGCCTCGTGCAAGCAATGCTAACTCAGTGGGTCACATAAATATAAAAACATGGAACTCAGCTGAGAGCTTGTTCATAAAAAAAATTTTCCAAGTGAGAGGGAGTGGATGAAAAAAAGATCAGACTAGGGGGAAGGTTGAAAATGACTTTTGAAACACTGATATAACTTACGCTAGAGAGGATGTGGGGTAAAGGGAACACTCCCCCATTGCTGGTGGAAGTGCAAACTGGTACAGCCACTTTGGATATCAGTATGAGAATTTCTCAGAAAATTAGAAAACAACCTATCTCAAGACCCAGCAATACCACTTTTGGGTATATACCTAAAGGATGCCCAATCGTACCACAAGGACATGTGCTCAATTATGTTTATAAAAACATTTGTCATAACCAGAACCTGGATACAACCTAAATGCCCCTCGACCAAAGAATGGATAAGGAAAATGTGATAATTTACACAATGGAATACTACACAGTGGAAAAAAATAATGACATCTTGAAATTTGCAGGCAAATGGATGGATTATATTGAGTGAAGTAACCCAGACCCAGAAAGACAAATATCGTATGTACTCACTCATAAGTGGCTTTTAGACATAAAGCAAAGAAAAAATAGCCTATAGTTCACAACCCCAGAGAATCTAGACAACAAAGAGGACCCTAAAAGAGACATACATGGATCTAATCTACATGGGAAATAGAAAAAAAACCCACCAAGATCTCCTGAGTAAATTGGGAGCATGGGGATCATAGGAGAAGGTAGAAGCAGAGGGAGAGGAAAGAAGGGGAGTGGAGAAAGTATATAGCTCAATAAAAACAATTTAAAAAAAGAAAATGACTTTTGGTCATATATGAAAATGTCAAAGAATATATATGTATGTATACACACACACACACACACACACACACACACACACACACACACATATATATATAAAAGGTCAGTGACAGGTACCCAACAAGAGCACATGGAAGGTGCAGGTTGCTAAGTCTGATGACTGGTCAAGCCCAGTCATCATAGAGACCTTGGGATAGAACCAAGAAGCTGAGGTCAAGGAAAGCACAGGTGAGCGTGTGCAGAGCTGTCACACTTGGGGATGAGACATGGGTGCTGACCTTAGGCATGACGGACAGTCCATGTCAGTATCATACCAAAGTCCAGGTCCAGGGCCTCAAGTGTCCACAGCTCTTAGGGATCATACTAAAATACATAAATTTTAGATTCAACCAAAAAAGCCATCACAGAAACTACACGGGACTCTCTTCCCACTGGCGCTTGTTCCTTGCACAGCCAGCTGGTCCTGCCAGGAATGTGTGTCCACGTCTGTGCTGACTGAGATGGGCGGCTTGCAGCAGACCTCAGGGGCAGAATCAACTGGCGATCCAGAACTTATTAATATGCTCAGCCCATGCAACTGCAGTCCAATCCATCAACCTTGAAGCTGCTGTATTACAGGAAGATGCCCGGGCAGGAACTAAACTCACTAAAATGTTTCTGTCTTTTGTTAAAGTCCCTGATCCTTACTGATGGGGACACTTGTGCCTTAAATTGTGAAGCTTATTTCAAGGCACAGAGAGCTTCTGACTTTGTATTCATTTTCCTTCTGGTCACCCTACAGCATAGCACTATGGTTAGGGCTTTGAACTTCAGCACCAGACACAATGGACTGAAGTCTCAACTCCTAGTTCCTACTGATTCTGCTCCTTGGATGAGTAGTCAGAATTAAGCTTCAGCTCCTCACTTCAAATAGACACTAAAGTTGATAAAACGCAGTGATGACCGTGAGTTAACTAAGTCACACAGCACTGAAGATAATTAGCAAAGGAGAGGCAACAGTGGCCACTACTTAACTATCATATAGGGTACAAAGAACGAACGCCATTATCTAATGAGACAGGCTCAGATTTGGCTGTTAGGACCTAGGGACCTTTCCAGAATAACGTACAGCCCACTGTGGGCAGTGCCATCCCTTGGGATGGTGGTCCTGGGTTATATAAGAAAGCAGGAAGAGCCAGTCATGGGAAGTAAGCCAGTAAGCAGGGTTTCCCACCTTAGCTTCATGACCCGACTTCCTCTGTGATGGACTGAGCAAATGCTTCCCTCACACTGGCCTGTGGGTAAGTCTGTGGGGGGTATTTTCTTGATTGCAAATTAATGGAGGAGAGCCCAGTACACAGTGAGTGGTGGTGCCACCTCTGGGAAGTTAGTTCTGGGTGTCATGAGAAAGCAGGCTGAGCAAGCCAGTAAGCATTGCTACTCTGAGGGCTCCGCTTCAGTTACTTCGCCCAGGTTCCTTCGGTGGTAGACTACAAGCTGTAAGCGGAGATAAACCCTTTCCTCCTTAAGTTGCTTTTGGTTGGTGTTTTATCCCAGCAATGGAATGAAAACTAGGACACCACTCTACAGGATCACAGCTAGTTCCCAAACCCCATCCTATTGATTTAATATACCCAAGTATTCTTCTCTCGCAGTAACCAGACATTTAATTTTGTGACTGACTGGCTTGTTAATTAGAACTAGCCAGTAGCTATGTAAACAGGAACACAGATACTGAGACACTGTGGCAACAACCTGTCCTCCATGTGACCATCTCACGGGCTTCACCATCCACCACTTTAGATATTCTGTAGCTTCCCTTGTTTGGTCCATAGGTGCCTGGTCTCATTCACAAAGTCTTCTGTTTCAAATGTGCTAGGATAGGGAGCCTGGGAAAAAGCCTGGTACTCACTGCCCAGGAAGCCACCAGGGTGTCCAGGACTTCTCTGGGTATACAGATGCTGGTGGGATGAGGCAGAGAGAGCCGCATGCCAAGGTTATCCAGACTCAGATCCATGACTCAAGTCTGTCCCTGGATCATCACGATCCAAGCCTGTCCCTGGGTCAATACTAAGTGCTCATATACATTCAATTCAGGAACCAAAACTTCACTAAAAGACCTTTAAAAAGAACTTCTGTTCCCAAATTATCTCCCCATTAACCTCCATTGATTCTCCTCACTCCAAATATCATCCCCTTAATTGAAATTTGTTCTGAGTTGTACTTTGAAGGAATAACTGACATTCAAATGTGTGGTGTGAACTGTAGGCAGTGGCTCTCTGTCTTTTGGAGTTTGAGACATGCTTGTCTGTACGGAACAGATGTCTCTTTCCCTGGCTTGAACAGGGTATTTCAGGTGCCGAAATGGGAAACCCTAGCTGGTACACTGCTCATCTGGTGGGCGTTCAGCAGAGTGGTGCTCATGAAATAACAACCCCATGTGTTCTTGTGTATATGATCCCAGGAGGGGACATTAGCCTGTGTTTAAATCTTACCCTTCTCCTAATCCCTGCCTCATTCTTTCTCTGACATCTTGATAATACGAGCGTGGGGCCTTCAGATATGGATAGAGTACCTAGAGGGACCCTGGTGCCAACAGGTACTACTCTTTTTCTCTCCTCTTCTTCCTCTTCCTTTCGTCAGAGGTGGTGGACTTGGATGGAAGCGGAAGCATTTACAGGAGAAGCTGTATGTGTCAGTCCTGAATGGTGTGCTTCCCTGCCTGCTGGCCACACCTCTCCAGGTCTCAGTGACATAGCAGGTGGAGACCGGGAGGGGCTGGGCATGAGTCTAGAGGAAGAAGAGAGAGAGAGGCTGTGGAGGCAAGAGCACCTAAGGATATATTAGGGAAGTGGTCAAGACTGTGATGGGGACACCCACTGAAGCAGTCTACTTGTGCTAATGGGAGCTCACCAACACCAGCCAGACTGGGAAGGAACAAGCATAAGACAAAACTAGTCCCTCTGGATGTGTTGACAGTTGCATGGCTGGGCCAGACTGAGGGGCCACTGGAATTGGCACCAGGATTTATTCCTACTGCTTGTATTGGCTTTTTGGGAACCTATTCTCTTTGGATGGATACCTTGCTCAGCTGAGATACAGTAGGGAGGGCCTTGGACCTTCCCCAAAGCAATGTGCCTTACCTTCTCTATGGAGTGGTTGGGGGGTTGAGGGGTGGTGTGAGTGGAGGGAAAGTGTAACATGAAGGGCTGCTTGTCAGGGTTTCTGTCCTGCCCAGTTCCCACAGCGGGCAAGTCCCAAAGAAAATCACACAGAGAATCTATATTAATGATAAATGGATTGGCCCATTAGCTCAGGCTTTGTATTAGCTCTTATAACTTATATTAACCCATTATTCTTATCTATGTTAGCCACATGGCTCAGTACCTTTTTCAGTGGGGCAGATCACATCCTGCTTCTTCGGTGGTCTGGGCAGGACCAGGAGGAATAGGCTTCCTTCTTCCCATAATTATCCTGTTCTCATTGTGCCATCTCTACTTCCTGTCTGTTTTTTCCACCTATACTTCCTGCCTGGCCAATCAGCGTTTATTTAAAACATGATTGACAGGATACAGACAATTCTCCAGCACCAGGGAAGGGAGGAAGGAAGAGAGTGGGAACTTGAATTGGGTATGTTTAATGAAAAAAAAAAGATAGTTTGTTTTCTTTATTTAAAAAAATAAAAAAGATAAAATTTTAAAAAAGGATCGGTCATGTGCTTCTTTCAGTGAACTCTGTGGTCTGGAGCCCTCAGGCACACACCAGATAGGGATCCTTAACACATCCTGCATCCATACCTGTGACTCAAAGCCTCTGGTTTCAGAGAGCTCAACCTTTTTCAAACTGACTGAGATGAACAAAAAACAGGAAAGGACTGGGCTAGGGTGGTGGCTCAGTAGGTAAAGGATCTGACTGACAAGCCTGGGGCTCTGAATTCCATCTCTGGAATTCCATCATCTGGAACCCACATGGTGGAAGGAGAGACCTAATTCCTGCAAGTTGTCCTCGGACCTACACACACACACACACACACACACACATACACACACACACACACACTCAAAAGAATAAAATCTGGGCAGAGAGGAATGTAGTTATAAAATCCATTAGTTTTGTATACACATATTCAAGATGCTATTTTTCAAGAAACATTAAACACATTTCTATGCACTAGGCACATTATGACATTTCTCCCAATTGCACACAGTAGGCTTTTAATTGTCAGAGCACAAACATATAAATACACAGGAAACATACTAGAGTTATATGTTTTGATTTTTTATTAGAAATACAATACGGACATTCAACAATTGTTATAGATAGAATTGTTTCATAAGGTGATGGCAATGGCAAACCTAATCAACGGATAGCATCACTCAGCACAACTCGCTCTGATAGAACTGGAGATCAAAATGCCCCCATAATCTACACCATTCAATGTGGTAATGCTAGCCTCATGCCACCGAGTGGCAGAATGGAGCTTGTGGCTAGAACAAGGGGAAATCTGCAATGAGTTGGAAAACCTACCTTCTCTTCCCAACTTGGACTCAGGCCAGCCCCTTCCCTGGATGGCAGGGTTGTTTACACCAAGGACGTGTGATTCCTCAAGAGAGAGTTGCAAACTACATCTCAGCTATCCCTGTTATGACTGCCAGATACTTGGAAGGGGGCTGATATATAATCAAGAACCATTTTCAAGTTTGATTTCAGCTAACTGTAAGTTAAATTGCCGCTCATGGCTAACGAGAACTTGCATGGCGGTGCAGATCTAGAGACTGAGGCTGGCTGCCTCTGTTCTAGAGTGGCTTAGGACCAGAGAGATCTGAATAGAGATGTGAGTGACAGGACACAGGGAGGTCTGAGGCCACACGAGGAGCACGCATTGCAGAGAGACCAGGGTGTGCAAAGGCACCAGGGCAGGGACAGAGCCAGTGGGTGGCAGAGCTTTGGAGTGTGGGCTGGTGTCCTTGTGAAAGACCTGGCCACATGGACCAGCTGGGCACGACAGGACCTTAGGATGCATGAGATGAGAGCACACTGGAGAATTCTGAACAAAGACATACGATCAAATAGAATGTTTTAAAAGAAGTTCTTGCTCTTAAAAAAACACGATTTTTACATTTTATTTTACCAGTATGGATGTTTTTCCTGTGCGTGTGTCTGTGTGTCTGGATGCCTGGAACTCACAGAGGCCAGAGAGGGCACCAGACCCCCTGGAACTGGAGTTATAGATGGTTGTTGGCAGTCATGTGGGCACTCAGAATTGAATCTAGGTCCACCGGAAGAACACAATGCTCTTAACTGCTGAGCCATCTCTCCAGTTCCCACAAGAATCTCTTTTTGTCACTGTATTGTAGACAGTCTGTCAGTAGGAAGTGGCTGAGTGGGAGCTGGAGGGAGACCAATGAAAAGGTCTCAGATTTTTAAAAAATGATATTTTATTTATTATTTCTGCATGTGCGCATGTGTATGCATGCGCTGCTGCAAGTGTGAACATCAGAAGATGCCATGGGGACTTGCTGAAGTCAGTTTTCTCCTTCCACCACGTGGGTCACAGCTCATGCTTGAGGTAGAATTGCTAACTGTGGACAGACTGTGGTCCAGCTCTGAAGCTGAGAGCTGGAACCTAGAGAGGTACTGGCTGGAGAAGATGCTCGATAAATACCATCTGTGGGTTAGTTGAAGGACTGATCAGAACTGGATGGGAGCTGAGTGGCACTGGATGGAGGCTGAGGAAGAGGAGAAAAGCAATCTTACTGGGTACCCTGGGACGGAGAGACTAGCCAAGGCTGGCACCATTACTTACAGGCCTTGAGGACAGAGACTTAGCCTCATGCTGGGCATCCTGGAAGAGACAGACCAGTGCCAGGCTGGGCATGCCCCTTATGGGGCAATAGAGAATGAGCCATAACCTCTGGGCTTCACTCATGAGCACTATGCCCATCTGGGTTTGTGCAGTTGGCATCTAGACTAGAGGAAGAGCTGAGTTCCCTGCACACTGACTCCTAGTTTGTTTTTCCTTTCTTAGGTTCAGAGGGAAGGAGGGAGGGATGGATGGATGGATGGATGGAGGGAGGGAGGGAAGGAGGGAAAGAGAGAGGGAGGGAGGAATGGAGGGAGGAAGAGAGGGAGGTAACTGTATTCCTAGGAGCCACGTTTACTTCACTATGCTTTATAGTCTGTATGCATCAGACACACGTCACAGAGCATTTACAGTGAGATGGGACACTCGTTAGCATGTTCCACTGGGCAGCCCATGAGCCGAGGGGGTGTCCCTGTCTAGCCCCCTCCTGAGCCGTGACTTAAAGTCATCTCTGTGCCTTCAAATGATGGTGGGAAATAAAGCGCCGGAGCCGGTTGTCAAGGAACCAAGTCCTTTCCTAAGTAGCTGGTCTTCCTGGGGTCCCACTGGCCCTCAGCACCCACAGGTGGATATAAGGACATCGATCACGTTCATCATCTGGGCTATCTTGTCAAAGAGGGCTGCTCACGGCCAGCCAGCTTGTAGATACATGCCAGGTCAATTCCCACCAATCTATTTTCATTTTTAGCATCTTGTTCCATGGACTCCCCATAATTAGTTTTCTTCCACTTGAGAAATATTCCATTTCCCCAGTCCTTGCCTAGCTCACCGGGGTGTGGAGCTTGGGAATCTGGAGGCCAGAAAACCTACATGATGAAGCCACTTCTCAAAGTCACACAGGGTCACCCGTGACTCCCAACAAAGATGTCAAGGATCTTGCAGACAGTCGCACGTTGATCAAAGGCTGTGCAACATGGAACAGCAGGTCTATCTATAAATACCTTCTTGCGCACTGCACCCGACAATATCGCAGGAGGAGAAGGTGAAGGCGGTTGAAGGGAAAACCTTGACTCTGTCCCCATGAATGATGCTTTGTTCCACTTCTAAAATGAAGCCAACACCCGATGTGTCCATCCCTGTCACCTAAATGTGAGCCAAAATCTCTGTGCATCCAGAGAGAGGCCATTTTTTGGGGAACTTGACGCCTTGGATTCTAACCTTGAAGCGTTACATGCTATAAACATGATGCATGACTGCTGGGAGAGAAAGGGAGAGAAGCTGGAAAGCAAAATGAGGAGGAGGAGGAATGGGAGAGGCTTTGCTGGGCCCTTGAGACCTCCGCCCTCTCCACTAGCCTGTAATTGGGGCTGGAGGTGGTGGGAAAAGACAGTGTTCAACTCCTGTTAAAGCCTGGGTGACAGGTTTCCCTAGAGGAGAGGGCAGACTCCTCAGCCCTGGATTTACTGATGTCTGGGCTGGCTAGATCCTCGCTGTGAGACCCCCGGCATTTCCCAGCATCCTGTTAGACACCAGAGATCACTAGAGAACTACTTTCCTCCTGACTACGACAAAACACCTGACAAAGACAAGGAGAAGGAGGATGGGCTCATAGTGGCTCTCAGTCTGAGGGTCCAGCCCATCATGGTGGGGGAGGGGTGGGAGACAGGAGTGTGAGGCAGCTGGTCACACTGTATCCACAGTCAGGGTGCAGAGAGAGATGGACATTGGTGCTCGGCTCACTTTTTCCTTTTTACCCAGTCCAAGACCCTACCCTTGGGATGGTGCTGCCTACATTTAGGGTGGGTCTTCCCATTTCAATTAGCCAGATAGAAAAACTCCCTCACAGATATGTACAGGGCTCTGTCTTTTAGGTGGCACTATATCCTGTCAAGTTGGCAATCAAGATCATTCATTCATCACAACCTCCTTCCCAGGGTTGGTAACCCTGAAACATCTTTAGTTGATGCAGAATTACCAGATTGTAGGAGAGGATTATTCTAGACTAAGAATTCCCTGGGATCAGGGCTTTTATTCAACCCCCTTCCAAGCCAAACTCTTTTCTAGTGTCCTTGGAGACAGTGGCTCTGCTCGACCTCTTAACAGAAAATTCTCATTTGAGGATAAAACTGCTTCTTGCTCAGCCATCTGAAACTGCTACAGAAGTTTCCAGTTAATAGAACTGGACATTTCTTCCTGGAGACGTTCCCCAAGGTTCTTCTCCTTAATGCATAAGAACTCTTTTAATATTGGGGGCCACCATTATTTCATCCACGAGAATGATTGCCATGAGACTAAAGAAACCCCCGGAAGGCAGGAGCTGTTGGGAAGTACAGCCAGAATACAGACATGATGGAAAGTCTGGGAGACTGGGGTGCTCTGGGGTCAGCGTGCTCCCAGAAAGTCACTGCCCACTTGCCTTTGCAGCCCCACCGCCTGACTTACAGATCTCCATAGGATTCTGACACTTCAAGGCTCAAAGCTTTAGCCAGTTCTGGGTCCTGATGGGAGCCATCTCACCGAGAAGTTGATGAGGAGGCAGGCACATAGGTGGCTGTTTTCTTGGATGTCTGCATTTTAAAGGGAGCCACGGAGCTGGAGAGATGATTCAGTGATTAAGAGTACTTTCTTAATCCACGCTCCTAGAACCCACATGGTTTCTCACAACCGTCTACCATTCCAGTTCCAGGAGTCTGGTGTTAAGGGCACTACATAGCTTCCTCTGTGGCAAATGCCTGAGTCCTACCCGGGGCTGCAATGAAGATGGTAACAAACCTCACTTCAGCATGGCCATGCTCAAGCAGCACTGCTCCACACAAGCCTGTATTTCCCAAGCAATTAGCATTCAACACACATCCGTTAAATGCCTACTGTTTGCCAAGGCCAATGCTCAGAGCTGGGAGTCACTATGCAGAGCAGAGGCTTAACCCCACCCCTCTGAGCTGATGAGAGTCAGTTTAGACAAATGAATCTCCTGAGACGAACCACGGACTAAAAAAGGATGTAGGGTTTGAGTTATTGTTCATAGAATTTAAACACAGCATGCTTGGTGCTTATGTTGGGTATCCTTCTGCCTTCTCCCATGGACACCCTGTGTCTTCCTTTCATCTGTCTGCTGTGGGAGGAAGGGAACTCCATGGAGTCACTATAGTCTCACAGGCTGCCTCCTTATTAAGAAGAAGAAGAAAATCTATGCCTTAAATGCTAAAAAGGATGATGGCTAGCAGGTTCCCAAATCTACATCTCAGATAGGAGAGCCAGTTTCACCTGTGTCTGAATCGCTTATATTCAAAAAGGAAAAGATTTAACTTTTATGTCTATGCATGGGTGTGTATCTACGTGTGGGTGTGTAATCACAAATGCAGAAACCACAGAGTCCAGAAGAGGGCGCTGGGTCACATGGAGCTGGAGTTATAGGCAGTAGTGAGTTGCTGGGTGTGGACTTTAAAAATGAACTCAGGTTCTCTGTAAGAACAGTATGTGCTTGCAACTGCTGGGCCATCTCTCCAGCCCCAGTCTGGGCCTAGAGAAGATTCCCATGTGTTAATGGCCAGGTGTGGACATGGGAGAAGGCTGTCTTGTGTTGGTTTGCTATGAGATGGGACACAGTCATTTCCCAGTGATTCTCTAGTACCCAGCTATCTGATATAATGCTCTAACAGTGGCAGACACAAGCCTTCGGTTCAAGGTTAGGGGTTTCTTACAGTATTCTTCATCTTAAGCTAGATTTGGGGAGGAAGGTCTATGACACAGTGCTATTCTCTGAGCCAAACAACCTCCATCTTTGTAAGACCAGCTGTGCAGATTTGTGAATGATCACATGACTGGACTTCCTGACTGTTGCTGTTCCCTTGGAGACAGTGGTGGTGGTCTGAAGGGGATAGGACCCTCATCTTACCATCTGATCACTCTCCCCAGCCATTTGTATACAGTTCTATCTGGATAACATCTGGTCTCTTGGGGAAGGGCTAGAGTATGTAGGGATAGGAAGAACTAGGAACTAGACTCCATTGATTCAGACATGGGTAAGACATCATCCCCACTGGGAGCAGACCACCCAGTGGCTGCTTTAAGGCCACACATGCTCCTGCCCATACCCCTCCCCATGCTCTGTAAGTCAGCCTAATAGACTCATTGGTTTCCCTAAATGAACTGATAGAATCAAACTTTGGTTTGCCATTGGGATCTTATGGAAAAATAGACATTGTTTAGCCCCTGCCCCCCAAAGGGGGAAAATAACAGGAAGCAGTTGGAGGAAGAAACTTGCATGCACCAGGGTACCCTGGTGGGGTGGGTAGTCCCTGCCCCCCATTCCTGCCACAGTTGGAAGGGTACCCAGATGAGGAGCGGAGGCTGAAGAGAGGGGTGTCCCTGGTGGAACATGGTCTGGAGAAGTCTGGCTCCTGAGTTTACACCCTCAGCAGGGGATCCATGAAAGATTCCTGCAGAGGACCAGATAGTGGGTAGTTCGATTTCTCAGGCCATATGGTCCCTTACAACACTGCCATTCGAGTGAGGAGAAAGACGGCCAAACACAAACAATGAATGTGGCCGTGTTCCAACAGAGCCTTACGGGTGGATGCCGAAATTTGAATTTTGTCGAATTTACACTTGTCATAAAACATTTCCTTTCTATTCCCTGCCCCCTACCCTTCCCGTATTCCTATCTTGACAGTCGTACATAACGTGGTTTGGCTCATGGGCTGCAGTTTGTCAGCCTCTGTTCATGGCCAACACCCTCTGTTCCTATATTGAGACACAGAAAGATTTGGGGTTACTTGTGCTATGTATTCAGCCCTGCCCCCTTCCTCTAACTTTCTACTGCAAACATCTTCAAATCCATACAAATGCAGAGAGAAAAGGACCCCATATTCTCAGCACACCTCCGGCAGAGAGCCAGAGAGTCCTGGCAGGAGGGAGGGTTCCTGGCGTGGATGGAGTGGGGCTTGTGTGAGCAAGCAAACGGGTCCACATGAGGTAGACGGCTCGTCTCTCTTTGCTGAGGTCTGTCATTCTGAGACAGACGCCGCACTGGGAGGTACCAGAAGGTGCTAGAAGGTACTGTTTCATCCTGCTAAGGTGCCAGCCCCAAAGGACAGAGTGATAAGCACTTTGAGACCTGGTGCAGGAACAGAGTAGGAAGCAATCAAATGCTCTACTTTACCCAGAGCTAAACAGGATGTGGAGGCTAAGAGGTGACGTGGCATGGTGCCTTTGTCATCATCATCATCATCATCATCATCATCATCATCATGTACATCCCTCCCCCTGCCCCACATGTTTGGTGCTCTCAGCGGTAGAGCTCTGGCTAGATTCTCCCCAGTGGGACTCTCCGGTAGTAGGATTCCATCCTTGCTCAGTCTCCATAGACTCCAAAGTTGGAAGGACAAGGAGTGATCCCGTGCTTCTTGGCCATATGATTTATTTTCCTTAAAAGTCATAAATGCTTAGAGATTGGAGTTAAAAAAAAAAAGTCTGAACACACCGCCATCAGTGTTTTCAATAAACAGCTGACGGCTAAATCGGGGATGGAAGCACAGCCGCAATCACACCGAATGGGCCTTCATTAAGCCTCCCGCATGTGGCACAGTGCACCAGCTTGATGGGAACGATGCGGTGACCTACTTTCATCTGATGGGTTGCTTCACCTGTTCGGGCTTCAGGAGAGCTATTGAGCGGCAACAACTTTGAAAATAACTACTCATAAACTCTGCTAATTTAGCTTATGGGACCAAGGAGGATCCAAAGACGCAGCTGAAAAACAAAATCTGTTATGTCAGATTTTCCTGTCTAAGGAAAACATGTCTGTTGATGAGAACAGTGGGTCTTATCTTGTTTTCCCTGATGGAAGGACTAAGACCTTGGTTTTGTCTTCCTTGAGGGCATCTAAGAAGACTGAGGTAAACCCTCAGTGACAGACTGTCACTGTGTTTCTTCTTTGTCCCTCCCTGTAGCCTTGGAATGTGGCTGTGGTGGTTTGAGTGAGAATGACCTCCACAGATGTGTGTGTGTGTGTGTGTGTGTATGTGTGTGTGTGTGTTCTTGGTTGCAAGCTGGCAGAACTGTTTGGGAAGGATTAGGAGGTGTGGCCTTGTTGGAGAAGACATGTATCACAGTGTGTGTGGGAGGGTGGGCTTAAGGTTTCAAAAGACTCATTCAAAATTAATCTCTCTCTCTCTCTTTCTCTTCCTCCCTCCCTCCCTCCCTCCCTCCCTCCCTCCCTCCCTCCCTCCCTCCCTCCCTTATGGTTGTGCCTCAACCATATGAGCTCTCAGTGCCATGCCTGTCTTCCTGCTGCCATGCTCCCTGTCGTGATGGGCACAGTCTGACTCTCTGAAACTGTAAGCCCCAAATAAA
Source organism: Microtus pennsylvanicus (assembly GCF_037038515.1). Classification (NCBI taxonomy): domain Eukaryota; kingdom Metazoa; phylum Chordata; class Mammalia; order Rodentia; family Cricetidae; genus Microtus; species Microtus pennsylvanicus. The sequence goes on from NC_134579.1 coordinate 110,027,469, forward strand.
TGCTTTCTTCTATAAATTGCCTTGGTCATGGTGTCTTCTCACAGCTTAGACATGTAACCAAGACGGTGGTATATAGACAGTCCTTCCAGGAACGCACATGGCACTTCCATCTTTGGGTCTAGTGGTAAGATTTTGCTTTTATAAACATGAGAAAGATAGAAAAGACTGGAGAGCTGCACCCACAGTTGGGAATGCTTGCTCTTCTTGCCAAAGACCCAGGCTCTGTGACAGCTGCCTGTAACTCCAGTTCTTTAATGCCCACTTCTGACCCCATAGGCATTCACCTACACATGCATACACACAGATGCACATTAAAACTGAATGTGGCTTCCATGTGTGCCCAAAAGGACTTGACACCCATGTTTGTGGTCTTTGAAATAAATAGACATTATTGTAGGCTACTAATTTTTGGGAGATTGTTTGTTATACAGCAATTGCTAACTGGTACATCATCTGACTTTAAACTCAGGAAGGCCTTCACAGAAAGCTAGTTTTTTCTAGAGAAAGTAATTGTAACATAGTCTAAGCCAAGAAGAAAGCAAGGTTATAGCTCATATGCAGGCTCAGATTTCCTGTATTTGTGTGGAGAAGTGAGGTTTAGTCCTACACAATGTAGGAAGTATAATAAACCTCTAGCTCAGGGCGTACAAATGGTAAGCACAAGCATGAAGTCTGAGCATGCCACCTCGTACATCTGCCTCCGCTCAGAAATCTACCGGTCAGAGAGGAGTCGCTTCCTCAGTGCCTGAGCTACTGAGGAACAGCGGGGAAGACTCTAAAATCCGGGGAACTAAGATGAGGCGGAGGCTTTCAGCCAATTCCCTTCCTAACACTGAACGAACGTCTCAGTTCCCATCAGCATCAGCTCTGACAGGAAGGCTTTCCTCTCTGAGATTTTCTGCTGTAGAACAGAGAGCCCCTCACTTTCTGACAGCTGCACAGAATCCTCTCCCTCACTCTCTCCCCATTACAATTTCGCTGTCATCAGGCCCCTTTGTGCGGCCCAGCTTTCCTTCCTTGCTACACACGTGTTAAGCAGTGAATGCGCACCCCTCCACACAGCTGCTCTTGGCTGGGCTCTATGCGCTCTGTAATCTTTTCTAAACTCCACAAGGAACAACACCCAGTCTAAAGAGTATTTGACTCTCCATCCTGTGAGCCCTTTGGGTGGGTCCCTTCCATGATCAGTGACTTGGTTTGGAGAAACCCACTTGACTAAATTTACAAAGTCAACAGGTGTATCAGTTAGCTACTGCTGTGCAACAAACAAATTCCAAAACTGACGATTCAAAACAATACCTGTTTGTTTCTCTGCTGCGAGGGGCTAGTCTGCAGAAGACACAGGCTGGTTTGTCTGGTTTGGATTAGGCTGGGCATTTTGAATTCTTTCCCTTTGCTGCCGGTCAACAGTCAATAAGGTGCTCTGTTGCCAGCTCCCCCTCCCCTTGACCCAGAATGTGCTACAATTATCACCTGGATGAAGTTACATAACAACTGCTTTGGGGACAGGGCAGACAGAAGTATCTGTGGGCTTCTGGGCTGCTATCGAGATAATGGAAATAAACAAAGGGAAGCCAGCTATTCCTACGTCATCCCCACCTGGCCACTCCCCAACTCTGGAGTGCAGGACAAGGTGTTACCCAGGCTTCCTTGTCTGTACAATGGGCAGCACAGGCTTTGTATCCCAGGGAGCCCCCAGGACACCTCTGAGAGATCTCATGTGCAGCCCTGTTTCTGTGTCCTTGCCGTGTTCACTCTGGACATAGCAAGTGCTCAGCAAACAAGAAGAAACATGTTTGTATTAGTTACTTTTGGACCACGACGACCAAACGCCTGTCAGAAGTGACTAAAGAGAGGAGAGGTTTGCTTTGGCTCCAAGTTCAGAGGGTTCGGTTCATCATGGTGGAGGAGTCCCATGGCTGGCTTAGCCCCTGGTGGCAGGAACTTGAAGCACAGCCTGTTCATCCTGGTGGATGAGAAAGCAGACCGCAGGATGGAAGCAGACCTGGGCTACAACCTTGCGGGCTTGTCCTTAGTGGCCTGCATCTGTCATCTAGGGCCTGTGCACCAAGATCCCATAATGTCCCCAAACAGCGCCACCACCTGTCGACTCAGCGGAAACACATAAACCTATGAGGGACATTTCACATCAAGGCATCACGTGTAAGAGTTGAGGAGAATTACTAGTGCCTGCCCTTACTCACACTTCGTGTCCTCCCTGGCAGAGATGAGCATCAGTATACCCTTAAACCTGGATAACTATTGTATAACACCATCCTCCCAGGGACACAGCCACCATCTTCATGTTTGTGGGAGTACATCACGATGGGGCCTGTGGACTGTTGACATTAGGAGGGACTCGGGAGGGTCATAAATTTCTTACTTGAGTATCCAGCCACTCCTCACGTTCATCTGCATGCAACCCTGCCCTAACTGCATGCGGCCTTGAGGTCTAGGGGAGCATTAGAGTATGTAATCTAGGCAAGATGAGAGGAAGGGGATTCATCTATGCTGCTGCAGGGTGGAGAATCCCCCCAAATGAGGCTGTTTTGGGGTTTCTAACACCACTGCCATTAACCTCTCCACATGCTCTGCAAGTGAGCCCAATAAACTCCCTGGTTCCCCAAGGTGAACCTTGGTGGAATGGTGCTTTAGTGTGTCCCTGGGGACTTGGGAGGAGATGGCAGGTACGATCTATCATATCTTCCTCAGGGAAGAAATGTCCCTAATAAACTTTTACTTTAACAGTATACACTGTTTCTGGGCTAGAGAGATGGTTCAGGCTGCTCTTCCAGAGGACACAGGTCCAGTTCCCAGCACCTACATGGCTGTTCATAACTTTCTATAACTGCCATTTCAGGGGAATCTGTCGCTCTCTTCTGGTCTCTGTGGGTACTGAATACATATGGTTCACAAACATGCATGCAGGCAAAAATACTATACACATAAGAGAAAAATGAATCAAAAGAAAAGGCATACACCATGTACATTAGCCTGTCCCAAAGGTAGATCATCACTACTACCTGATTCCAGAACATTCTATTGGCCTAAAAGAAGCCCTGTATCAATTAGCAGCCACTTACGTTTTCCTCTTTCTCCAGCACCTGCGGCCTTGAATCCTATCCTCTCTGGCCCTGAGACTTGACTCTTATGGACATTTTGTTAAAATTTATTCTAATTTTAAGTATGCATGTATCTACATTGTGATTGAGTGCACCCGAGTACAGTACCCTCTGAGCACAGAAGAGTGTCAGCTCCCCTGGAGCTGGAGTGACAGCCCAGCTGTGAGTTGTTTAACATGAGTGCTGGGAACCCTCCTCTCAGTCCCTATTCTAGACATTTTGTATATAAACGGAATGGAAATGACTACAATATGTGACCCTTTGAGTCTAAGCCTGGGATAATTCTACTCAGAAAACATGCAAGAGGTCCTGGAAGTCCACTGAATAATGACACACGTGTGTGTGTGTGTGTGTGTGTGTTGTTATCAGGGTGCCACTGACCACACTGAATTCTGGGAAAAGCAAATGAAAGCCCCATGTGCTCCTCTCTGCAGCCGTATAGAATGGCTGCCTGTCCCACCCTTTCTTCCACGTGGCATCATTGTTGGGCCCCAGAACTCTGAGGAGACAGGTTGTGGGATAACTCTTTGTTCTGTACAGACTATTCCAAAATGGCTTGGTGTGAATGTCTGACAACTATACACACAGAGAAAATGGAGACACGGCCGTTCTTGTTGCTCTCTACCAAGCTGTTGCTTTTTGGAAAAAGGATGGCTGGTGATTATTGAAGCTTCTTGCTCCGTGCTTACTTTCAAAGACCACCATTCAATCAAAGGTCCTGATCTGAGAATTCATCACAAAGATACAGGATTGCGTGGAACCACACAGACAGTCTATTCTGCAGTTCCCACTCCCAGGCTGCCAGACTGTTCCACACATCCTGAGCATTCTCACAGGCATTCCAACTACTGTGAAAAGTATCAAAACACGTACCCACTGGTTCTGTACATTTACTAGGAAACGTGTTTGAGTTTAGGAAGTGTGGCTCTGCTGTTTGGCTGTAAAATAAATCCTGCCTCCATTAAAGATGCTCCAGCTAGCAGTTGGCAGGAGATTTTTGTGGACCAACAGCATCCTTGGGTGTGATGCCTTTTGGGAGGATCATAGTGGGTGCCAAAGGCAGGGAGGCCTGTGCAGAGCCATTTAGGGAGCTGGCAGATATACAGGAGTGTAGACTACCTGCCACAAGCAGCCCCAGAATGCTGTAAATACCCCTGGGGATAAAACATCAGGCTGGGTAGAAAGTCCAGCAGAAGAAGCTTTTCCTGGGAAGCGTGTATGTTTGGGGAAGTACACATGCATGAAGGTGTGTTTGTGTGTACATGCTTGGAGTCCAAAGATCAACCTTCTGTGTGGTTCCTCAGATGCCATCCACCTTATTTTCAGAAATAGGATCTCTCACCAAACCCAGAGTTCGCCAAGTAGGCTTGGCTAGTTGGCCAGCAAGCCCCCCAAATCCTCCTGCTTCTGCCTTCCTAGGCCTGGAAGTACAAACATACACCACAAGCCTGGCTTTTATGTGGGGGGCTGAGAATCTGAACTCAAGTTCACCCGCTTATATGGCAAACACTTAGCAGCTGAGCCATCCCCCCAGCACAACCTGGAAGTTACTTAGAAAGGAAGATTCCCAGGCCATCCCTAGACTTGTTGGACCCGGTAATTCATGTTTAACTCATGAAGCCCTTCAGGAGACCTGGATACCACGACAGTCTAGAGCCATAGCTTCAGAGTTCTGTGACTGAGCGGTGTACCCAGGACCTAAGCTGCCAACCAAAACAGTCATGGTCAACAGGAAGAAAGCTTTTCGACACAAGAGGGTCTAGAGTGGGATGAGTGACAATCCCCCAAGATGTGCCTACGTCTAGAAACTGGGGTGTGACTGCATTTTGAAAGGGCATTTTTCTGACTGTAATGAAATTAATGAAGCCAAGATGCTGAGGGTTGTCTGCACAGCCCTTACTCCATTGACTGATCCCTTCTCAAAGATCCTGGAAATGATGGGATCAGAGCAGGTGGAAAGAGAATGTCTGGAGTCAGAGGAAGCTGGGGAAGGTAAAAGAGCCCCACCTCCTGCCCCAGCTTCTAGAAAATTCTAAGACTCTCAGTACCTCGACTTGGGGATTCTGGCTTCTAGGCTTTTGAGGTTAACTCATTTTTGGTGTTTTAAACTGTGACAGTCAAATTGAAGGGATGTAGAATCACCATGGAAACCAGTATCTAGGGGATGTCTGTGAAGGGTTATCTAGATTAGGTTAACTGAGGTTGGAAGATCTAACTTAAATGTGGGCAGTATCACTTCATAGACTGGGATTCTAGACTGAATAGAAAGGAGAGAGGGAGCAGAGCACCAGCACCCATCTCTCTCTGCTTCCTGACTGCAGATGCAGTGTGGCTGGTGACCTCATCCTCCTGCTGCCACGCCTTCCCCACCATGATAGACTGTGTCTTCAAAGTGAGTCACAAATCCCTTAAGTTGCTTCTGTTAGGGTATTTTATCATAGTGGCGGAGAATGTATGCATGCCATCTACGGTGAGTGGATGGAGCCATCCTAGGGAATAAACCCATAACCTGACTTTACATGTGGATGAACTCCTGGTTTCAAGATGTCAAGAAGGAAAGCAGCCTTTTCCTAAAGCAAAGGATGCTGGTAAGCATGCTCGTAAGGTCAAGGTGTGCAGAGGGGCACGGCCCATCCCCTCCTCCTGTGTCTGTCCAGTTGGCCTGTTGACTTTCCAGTTCTTTGCTACTTAGTCTTCAGTCCAGGTGGGAACCCAAGGCTTTTCTGGAATCTTCTATGAGCCTGGCCACTGCATTCTCAGTGGATCCAGCCAGAATTGATTGGCCCTTTGGCACTTGAAAACCTTTATTGCTCTGTTCCACTCAGCCTGGAGGCTTCCCTGTGTCAGTGTATTTATGCCATCTGCTTGAGATTCACAGTATGGCTACAGTACACACTGCCCACATGAGAAACAAGTTACCAGGGGCTGCTGGACACGAAAGCTGTGGTTGCTGTTCTGCCGTATTGCAACTCCTGACTGAGACACAGAAAAGCCAAATCGCACAGGGACATACATAGAAGAAGATAGCTTCAGAGAACCCAGTACATGCCCTGCACCAGAGACCACCAAGAGCCCAAGGCATCCTGCAGCGACTGTGCCCTGACTAATCTCACTTTTCCAAGTGTGGCTCTCCGCCCTTTCTGACCAAGAAGGTCCAGCATTGTGCATCACACAGAATGACTGCTCAGGACACAGAGGGAAGAGAGGCTGTGATGTAGCCACCATCCTGTGTGCAGACAGAGGGTGGGGCTGCTGATAGAAACGTAACTCCTGCCCCTGTTCTAGGGATTGATCCAGAGCCTCAAGATCTACACGCAAGGGCTCTACCACTGAGCTTCTCCCTCCCCTGTTGCTCTTTTTTACTATATATTTTGGAGGTAGCTTTTATACTAAGTTTCAAAGAAAGGCCCCCAAAGGGTTTGTGCCCCATATTGAGAAGCATTGTCCTAACTGATTGGACCCGGGACCCACCTGTGAACCAATCACTGAGCTTTGAGATACTGCCACCTGCTTAAGTCTGTTTTCCCAGTTTTAACCCCTCTAGCAAAGGTCTTTTCAAAACTCTTATGGCCCATATTGATACTAAGATCTTTCTTAAAGTGATGCTCCAGGCCAGGGACCAGACTTGACAGCTTTCTTGCTTTATTCAAAAGATAAAAGCCTGAGGTACTGCCCACTGTCCATATTTGTTCTTTCATCCAGAACCAGGGCACCTATACCTTCAAATCTACAAGCAAATTGTCATCACACTCAAATGCAATGCTAAAGGGCAGCAACGTGAGGATTTAAAGTAGGCTCTATCGACAGGAGGATTGGCTTCCCTCATCTGGCCTGCAGCAAGCTGAAGTGTCTACTGATAGCTTTGGAGGCTGGAACTGGGGCAAGTTGGGGCTGGATAGATGGCTCTCAGGTTAAGAACACATAGTCCCTTTTCAGAGGACCTGGGTTCAGTCCCCAACATCCACACCAGTCAGGTAGTTTACAGCCACCTCTAACTCTAGTTCTGGGGATCTGACACCCTCTGCTGGCCTCTGTGGGCATTGCATACAAACTCATACAGGTATACATACACACAGACACATGCACACACATTAAATAAGCAGATAATTCTTTTTTAAAAGAGCTAAGGGAAGTAGAAATGTCTCTGGCATTACCAGGGAAGAGGCCAGAAATGCTGTAATAGCCCGTGTTGCATAGGACCTGTCCCCCCACTGCATACCACCCCCATGCATCCATTGGGCCAGTTTGGAAACTCCTGGCTCAGAGACTTCTTGTTACATGAATATCTTACAGAAACATCAGAAAAATGGAAGGGCTATAAGGGAAAGATTTATATTCAGGTCAGAGGTCCACAAAGCATTCTCCAAGCCCAGTCTCCCTGTGATTGGTGTAACTAAGATTTCATTAGGACACAGCCCACTCGTGTTCTTGCAATGCCTGTGGCACAGTAGAACAAGCATGACAAAGATGTCCTGTCCTGTGGAGAGGAGAGTATTTACTTTATAGTTGTTGACACTAAGAAGTTAGCTGGCCACATGCCCCTGGAAATACAGTTGCATTCTTTCTGCACTGAGAATTCAGCTTAGCCTCTGGATCTGGTTGTTCCCCTGGTGCTCAGTTTGTATGGCTTGTGGGATCTGTGGGATCTGCTTGGCTCATCTGAGCAAATGAGACTGATCTGGAGGCGTGCCTGTTATATTAGTTTGTTTCTTATCACTATGTCCAAATGCCTGACAGAAAGCTACTTAAGGGAGGACGGGCTTATTCCAGCTTACAGTTTGAGGGGGATGCATCCTGTAATGGAGGGGAAGGTATGACAGTGGGAACACAGGCCATCTGGTCACATGACATCACCAGTCAAGAACAGGAAATAGAGCTGAAGACATAAGAGCCCAAAGCTCACCCTCAGTGACTTACTTCCTCCAGTGAGTGAGCTTTTCTACCACCAAAAGCTTATAAGACCTTTCCAAACAAGAGCCACTGGTTGGGGACCAACTGTTCAAACACGTGAGCCTATGGGGGACATTCCACATTTAAATTGTAACATTTATTAACCTATCCTCTCCCTATACTCCTTGTCCCAATGTCCCGCACATTTTCCTTCTAAATTAGAAATGACCAACCCCAGGAATATTAGAGAGATGAGTGACTAGAAAGTCACTCGATGCTTCTTCTGCCCCTGTCTCAGCAGAGCTACAGAAAGGTCAGTAGGCTCAGCCGATGCCGTCCTGAGACTACAGAAGGTCATGGGGGAGGGAAACTGCAGTAGTTTGGGGTCAGAAGTTCCCCGGGAGAGCTCATCCATCATGGCAGAGGAGTAGACAGTCAGCATCCTTTCTCTGCTTCAGCGGCTGACCCGTCCTATTTGCACCGTTTGTCAAAACTGAGATGAATGGCCGGGTGCCAGCTTGGCATCTCGCCCACATGCACTTCATTGGACTCTCAGAGGCTGCTCTGCTTGGAGTGGGGTGCTTTCAAAGCAGGCTTCCTTCAATAGGCTCATGGGCTGCGGGTGAGTGTTAAAGTCAACTCAGCTGGTCTCAAGCAGCCATTTGTAACTCAGGAAGAAGACACACAAAAGGCCAGGTCACCACGCCAAAGTAAATGTGCTCTTGAGAAACTTTCAGATATAAACACGCTCACGCATACGTGTCTGTGCGTACGCGTGTGTGCATCCATACAGCAGACACATGTGCTGATATATGCTGCAAGATATTGTGTGCTAATGTGTGTAATCTGAGTTATGCTGTAGAGTGAGGACAGACAAAAACCCAACTGTATTCATCATTTTCCTAGTTGCTTTGACAAAATACTTGACCAAAGCAACTTAAGGAGGGAAGGATTTATCCTGGCTTACAGGTCGAGAAGACAGTCAGGGCGGGGACAGCATGGCAGCTCTTCCCATGACATCCACAGTCAGGAAGCAGAGGGAGATGAATGTCGGTTGGGATAGTTACTGTTCATTGTCAGCTCAACAGGATGTAGGGCCAACCAACCGGGAGATGGGCCTCCAGATTTGTCGTTGGAGGACTCTCTTTGATTACCTTTGCTGAAGTGGGAAGCCACAATGTAACTGCAGGCAGAGCCATGCCTCAGGCAGAAGATTCTGGACTATCTAAATGGAGTAAGGGAACTAGCTGAGTTGCGAGAGTGAATTCACTGAGTCTGTTTCTTGACGGCAGGTGCATTGTGACCAGCTCCCCGAAGCTCCTGCTGCTGTGACATCCCTGTCACAGGAGGGACTGTGAACTGTGAGTCAGAGCAAATCCTTTCCTCCATAAGTTGCTTAAGTACTTCATTATAGTAACAGGTAAAGGAAACAAGACCCTCGTACCCAGTTTACCTTTCCCCTCTTTGCCACCAGGGGCTCCAGTTCATCTTGAGGATGGACTTTCCCATGTCTATCAATCTAATCTCAAAACTGTCACCCAGACATGCCTGGAGGTTTGTCACTGAGGTGACTCTAGAGCCTTCCTAACTGACGATCAATTTAAACCACCACACCTGCCTTAATGGTACTTCCACTATCCGAGAGCCCAACACTCATCAGCCACACAAGCTAAACTGGAGCCCTACAGACCCTGTTGGCTTCACCCATCCAGCACTGGGGTTAAAATGCGTGCAGCCATGCCTGGTTGTTTATGCGGGTTCTGGAACCACACTCATAGACCCTCTTACACAGTAAGTCCTTTACTGAGTTATCCCCCAGCCCCAATCTCAAGTCTCTCTCCTCCCACACACTAACCTTTGCGCTCACCTACAGATTATTCAGCCAGACAATCAAGGTCCTAACCCCACGAGGCCCACACTGAGGCCAAACCCACTTCATTTTACTCGAGCATCCCTTGACCCCCACATCCAAACCCTGATCTTGCTACTGAGAGATTTTTCTGAGGCCAACACGGACCAGGTTCATTGCAGTCCACAGACTCACAACAAATGGAAAAGAAAGAAAAGAAAACAAAACTTAGCTTCCCCCGGCTGGCAATCATTTGGAACAATCAGCTTCTGATTAGCTGCCTCGTTAAAACATAAACTCATTTAATTCAATCACTGAAGCAATAGCCCAAGCCGACACAGCCATTATCACGGAAAACTCCATAATACTCACTCTCTGCGAGACATGACAATTTGGCATCTTTATTAAGAATACAGAGCTCTCACTGGTGTGGAGGACTCTTCAGCAGCTGTGGTTTTCCATTATCCTGGACCACCAGTGGCATCTTCCCCCCTTCCCTCACACAAAGCAACAAGGGAAGAAAACACCTAACACTCCCAGAGAGTGAGAGGGTCCACTTACGATGAGTTTGCAAGGATGCTTTTATTCTTAATTTATATTCTCTCTCTCTCTCTCTCTCTCTCTCTCTCTCTCTCTCTCTCTCTCTCTCTCTCTCTCTGTGTGTGTGTGTGTGTGTGTGTGTGTGTGTGTGTGTGTGTGTGTGTGGCGGGGCATGTATATGCAAGTACAGAGGTCAGAGGGTGGTGTCAGATCCCCTATAACTAGAATTCTGACAGTTGTGAGCTGCCCAATGTGGGTGCTGGAAACTGAACTTGGGTTCCAAACCAGCAACAGTACACACACAGACACAGACACACACACAGACACACACACAGACACACACACACACACACACACACACACACACACACACACACACATATGAGTATATACCCACACTCTTAACCACTGAACAGTCTCTCTAGCACCAAGGAGGATTTTCAAATTAGCGATGTTTCATGCTAATGGACACAGCAACTGTGGGGGTTTCCAGAGGCAGATGGGATAGAAGACAGGGACAATTTCTAGGTAACCCTGTCTAGGCATCCTGACCTTGTAGCTTCCTCCTGCTACCTTGCATTCACTGGCTAACCTCCTATTCCTTACCATCTACAGGTCCTAGTCATTTAAGTGCTGGCTCCTAAGAGCCAAGTCATCTTCTGGGCTCTTAGGATGAACAGCCCCCTTCCCCCAGCACAGCATTCTCCCTGTATGTAAGCCATCCTAGTGCAGATGAGGATGTGTGTTATTAAGAAGCACGGCTGGAGGATGCAGGTGTGGTCATTCATGCCTGTAAACCCAGCAACTGGTGGGTGGAGGCAGAAAGTTACCGCTAAGTGAAGGCCACTATATCTATACAGTGGGTTGCAGTTCAGCTTTAGCTGCAGTGAGATTCTGTCTCAAAACAGACTTTGTTTTAAATCTGTGATGTATTATTTATTCCTTATAAAACTTTGCATTGGCTTTCAAATTTTAAGATCTAGTATTGCCTTTCTGAGTAGACTCAGAAGGTTCTGTACATGTTATGACAAATGTGTCACTTACCCTATTCTCTGCCTGTCCCCACTCTTACAGTCACCTCCCCACATCTGTGGACACACCTCCTTCTGATCCACCTGTCCACGGTCTCGCAGAATAAAGCCAGCAGCTGGCAGAGGCATAGGTGCCTGATACATTTAGCATGTGATTTTTCTGGGGTTTGTGTCTTAATGTGATGAACATTTGAATGGGAATTGTGGGGTAGGGTTTGAATGGGAATTGTGGGGTAGGATTTTGGCCTGGGAGCTTTTGCACATTCACATCACAACACTGATGCTTATGTGTGGAACATGAGTTCAGCGTGTGCAGAGCTAGAAATCTCAAACAGTTTTCACCATGAACTTAGCAGAAGGCAGAGCCTGCCAGCTTCACTTTGGGGCTCTGCTCCTTCTGGATGTTGGGTGAGCAGATGTGGTCAATAGGACCCGGCTTTGTGAGGAGGGAAGGGAAAGGCTAGACTCAGACTCCTGGAGGGTATAAGGAATCAGTAGGATGGAGACACAGAAGTTCAATTAAGGCCAAGGATCAGAGAGGAGAGGAAGCCGTGGGAAACACAGTGGCAGAAGCATAAACCAGAGGACCCTGGAAAGCCATGGGAGCTGGTGCCTGAAAACCTCTCTCTCTCTCTCTCTCTCTCTCTCTCTCTCTCTCTCTCTCTCTCTCTCTCTCTCTGCCATGCCTCCATCTCTGTCCATCTTTCTCACCTCCTTCCCTTATGTCTCTCTGAAAAGGTCAGTTATTCTCAGTTACTAATTTATACGTGAACATTTAGGGGTTGGGGTACTCAGCGCTCTATCCCCTCCAGCCCTGATGTCTAGTCGGCTTTAACTGTCAATACAGCCTAGAGTTATCTGAGGAGGGAGTCTCAGTTGAGGGATAGTCCAGATTAGACTGGCTTGTGGGCATGTCTGTACGTCATTGATATCATGATTGATATAGGAGAGCCCCAGCAGGCAAGTGATCCTGTGCTGTATAAGGACAAGCATAAGTCTGTGAGTGAACTAGCAAGCCACAACCCTCCATGGCTTGGGCTTCAAGTTGTTGTTTGAGTTCCTGCCCTGACTTTCCCCAGTGCTGGGCTATAACCTGTAGCTGAAATAAATCATTTACTCCCTAAACTTCTTTTTCTCAGAGTGTTTTTATATCACAGCATCAGAAAGGAGGCCTGGATATAGAATGCCTACATAGGGAGCATGGGAGCCCAAGCCGGACCAGGCACCAACTTACCATCAGCTAGGGCTGGGGGTGGGGGGCAGACCATGTTACATACTGATATGGGAGTCCACTTCAGAACTCATGAAGGAACAGGCATGTGAAAGGGTGTCCCTGCCTCGTGTGAAGATGTAAATATCCCATTGTTTTATGGGTAGCCTTGGAGGTAATCTCCAATGCACAGGCTGTGCTTGCAACTTCGCCACCATCAGCTTGGGAAATCTGGGCAGTCGTGGTGACTTGTGACAAAAGTGGGAAAAAAAAACAATGCATGAACAAACACTGAGTGACCATTGATTGTGGAGATGATAGTCCACACAGTCTCTTCGGCTTTCTAACGAAGGTGGAGATGGCCATCCACAAGGTCCTCTTTTTTCTTCCCTTGGTGCGCCTTGTCCTCGGGAGACATTGGCCACATTACCTGGCAATGCTTGTCATAGTGGGTGGGGTGCTATTCAGCAAGCAGAGTAAAGTGTCAGCACAGAACCTGGCTAGGGCTATAGTTGGTGAGTACCAGCATAGGCAGGGTCTTTCCTTTCTATCTGCTTTAGGGCAGTAGTAGCCCCTGGGAAGAGAATGTGTCACAGTGTCCCTGGCCCAGCATGATAAATGCCTACTTAATGCTTACATTCCTGACTAAAGCAGGCATATAGTCACAGGGCAGGTGTCCTGAAATGGCCATGGGTCACTCCAGAGTCCAGGCTGCCTGCATTTGGAGCATTCTGCCTCCAGACTGGTGCCTCTACATCCAGGTATTGGAGAGGGAAGACTGAGTGAGGAGGAGACACAGGCTAGTCTTGCAAGAGACACTGGGCAGTTCAGCTTGATTAATGGGCACCCTCCTTCCAGGCATGCAATTGCTGAGTAGTAAAAAGTCCATGGCTGAGCAGTGTCTCCTTGAGACAAGGTACATCAAGGGGAAGAAGGGACAGGACCTTGTGGACGGACGTCTATACCATCATTACAGTGGCTGGAGGAACCTTGTGGCCCACCATGGCCCACATCATTCTGAGGCTGATGGCCTGCAGCCCTAATCCCACATGCACAGCTGTTGCCTAAGAGCAGAGATGCTCAGGGAGGTCGAGATGGGCCTTTGCTTCCCTGAGAAGGGTGAGTCCTAGCTGTCAGTCATGTTTCACTTCCTTCATGAGCGTTCACCTGGCACCAGCGACAGCCATCGTGGGAACGCCAGGTGGAACACAAATCCCTGTCTGAGCTGCTATTAGTTAGGTCTGCTGATACTTGCGGTCCAAAGAATTCCTAAGACTTTAACCAGAGACCATGCTCATCTTTCTTCTCTCCCTTCACGCCTTCAACATTTTTACCGTTCGAGTAGAATACATCTAGCTTTCTCCTACTGGTTCCTACCTCGGGATCTTACCTCTTCTTGATCTTCATGTTGCCCCAGATATCACCCACATTCTTATTCTTTTCTTTTTCTTTTTAAAAAAAAATATTTATTTATTATGTGTATAGAATTCTGCCTGCACACAAGAAGAGGGCACCAGACATCATTGTAGATGGTTGTAAACCATCATGTAGTTGCTGGGAATTGAACTCAGGACCTTTAGAAGATCAGTCAATGCTCTTAACCTCTGACCCATCTCTCCAGCCCCATACTTATTCTTTTCAACTGTTACCTGCTGCAAAAGGACCTGCTGACAACTCAGCCCAAAGTGACCAACCTACAGCCCCACTCTTCTGTTCCTTCTGGGCACCTGAAGCTATTTTATTCATTCTTATTTTATTTGTCTCAGTCAGGTATGTGTGTGTGCATGTGCGTGCATGTGTGCATGGCATGAGTGTGTATGTGTGTGTCCTATACAGAGTTTTCAGATCACTCAAAGGACTCTAAAATGTCTTTATATATGGGGTATGTGTGTACACATCAGTGGCCACAGATCCGGCCACGGCTTTGTTAATTCTTCTCTCCCCAGCTCAGAATCTCATGTTCCCGGACTGGCCTCTTGGGTCCCCGACTGAGGGAAATCAGAACACGTGAAAAAGATTTTAGAATTCCAGTCGCCTCTTTTTTCTCTTTCCAATTAGCGGCTGCCAGGAGCAAACTTTCTGAGGTGAAACACATCCAGAGAAGATAAACGGCTTTTTAATTTGGGTCACCCACAAGGTCAGCGGTAGAACTGTGTTTATTGTTATTTTTCCCCCCAAACATGCCTTCATTAACTTTCTTTGAAGAACCAGTACAAAGAAGTTCTGGGCTTTTGATGAGCACATTTCCTCTCCTTAGCTACCAGTTTCAAATGAAGCTATTGCCCCAGGCCTGAACAAGCCGGGGCACCCTTGTCTGCTGCTGTCCTGAGCCTCTGATCGACTCTCTATCAGGTTTATCGCCCATGAGTTGCCGACCAGATGGACACAGAGAGGAGGGTCCCACAGGTTATCACAGAAGTGGGGGAACAATCCTGATGCAGGTGAGGCTGTGTGGGAAGGACAGCTAGCCCAGCAATCCACTTCAGCAAAGGATACTTGCTGTCTTCTCTGGTAATGACCATCTCCAAAGATGCTCAGTGAGGTTTGCCTGGGACCAGCCCAGCCTGCTGGAGAAGGGCAAGATGCTCATGCCAGGTAAAGCGATCTGCTGTGGCTGTTTCAGAAATAGTCACCTGATATCATATGGCCCTCCAGGCACCTGCCCATGGCTTCAACTTATAACTGGACTTACTGGGTAGTTTGGACGAAAGGCTGCATGAGAAAGAAGTCATCAAACAAAGAGAGCAGACTTGGCTCTGTGGCACATGGCCTTTAAGCCCTGTACAGAGGCAGAGGCAGGCAGATCTTTGCGAATTCATGGCCATCTTGCTCTGCAGAGCTAGTTCTAAGCCAGTCAGAAATACACAGTCACACAACACACACACACACACACACACACACACACACACACACACACACGCACACGCACCGAGGAAGGGGGAGGAAAAGAGGGAGGAAGGGAGGAAGAGGGGGGGATGGCTAGAACTCAGTCATGTCATTCACCCCAATCCAGCCATGCCTGAAGCTCCTACCCCTGACTTTTCAGCTAGAGGATCCTGCATATTTCAGTTTCCAGCATCTGATTTACGTTTCTCCACCTATCAGGGAAACAGCCTCGGCGACCATACCCCTCAAGCAAGACTGTTCTGAATTCAAATTGGAATCCAGAATCAGTCACCTCTAAGGTTTGGAAGTTCTAACGGGATCTTGCCACCATCTGGGAACTGCACGCGCTCCTTTCTTGGAGTCCCTGGCCCTATTTTTAGCACTGGCTAGTGACATTCAGACGTGCTGATAATGTTTCCTGTCCATACTGCGAGAGAATTCTCCACCATCTGGAAACTTGGATCTCCTATTGTTTTTACTTCAGCCAATGACATCGCTGCCATTCATGCCTGGAACACGAGTGTCCTCTGTACTCCCACGCATTCTAGACTAACACAACAGCATCTAATGGTCCACATCCAAGATCAGAGGAGACTCAAGGTGACAGGTGTTGCAATATTGGTGGCCTCTGTACCAGGACAAGGTTACCTGGGAGAGAGACACAAGGGGGTATGTCTAGGGTGAAGGAATTGTCTCCACAGGAATGAGGGTTAAGTGGATGTCAGTATCTATCAAAAGTATTCAAAACACATGGCTAAGGTCTATGCACACTAATGTAAGTGAGGTTAATTAAAGGAAGAAAGGAAGGGTCTGGAGAGATGGCCCAGGGGTTTAGAGCACTGGATGCTCTTTCAGAGACCCTGGGTTCAATTCCTGGCACCCATATGGTGACTCACAGACACCTGAAACTCTAGTTCTAGGTTATCCAGCACCTTCTTCTGGTCCCCTAGAATACCAGGTGCAAATGCAGTACACAGACATACATGTAGACAAAGTGCTCATACACTTAAATTAAAAAATACATAAAAGAGCCGGGCGGTGGTGGCGCACGCCTTTAATCCCAGCACTCGGGAGGCAGAGGCAGGCAGATCTCTGTGAGTTCGAGGCCAGCCTGGTCTACAAGAGCTAGTTCCAGGACAGGAACCAAAAGCTACGGAGAAACCCTGTCTCGAAAAATCAAAAAAAAATTACATAAAAGAAAAAAGAAAATGAAGATTAGATAAGAAAAGAAAGGAAACGACAAAGGAAATTAAGAGCTCATGAAGCCGTCGGTCGTGTGGGGACTGCCCTGGGATTTAGTCTCAGCCTCTGTCCTCTGTCTGCTTCTAATGCTCTCCGAGGCACAGGGAGCTGGACCCGAGAGAGGATTGGTGTGCATGCTGTGTCTGTGTCCCTCGCCTCCATGGTAGACATTGTACTCAGTTCCCCATTCCCCCAGCCACCCAGACACAGCCTCAGAATTCTCCTCAACCTTGCCGACATTCCTTGCAAACTCATCAGAGCCATCATGTCCCTAGTCTGGAGGAGAAGGCAAAGCTCCCCAATGATCAAGATCAATACCCCAATCATCCCGGTTTAGTCGGCACTCGGGACAAATTCATCACCTGTGTTCACTGACTGACCAGTGATCAAACCCCATAGCTGCTGGCCCAGAGTCCGAGTTAGTTAGTTAGTTTAGTTAGTTAGTTAGTTAGTTAGTTAGTTAGTCAGTCAGACCCTAGTGCCCACCCCCATCACCCAGGTACCAGCATCTATTGCTTCATCCCGTCATCACCTGTTTCCTCTGTGTTCATGGCTTTTTATCGCCCAGCTCTGAGTGTGCACAACCTGCCATTTATTAACACCAGCTCAGGGGGCTTGTGCACTTGTGCCCCTCGGAATAAGAGCTTCTGTGCCTACTCTGCTGTGAACAGTGCCTGATGACAGACAATCTTTCACAAGCAGGCAAAGGGCACCAGTCACACGCCCCATCTCCACGGGGCAAGGGGTTCATCTCTTTTACTATGAATAAGCCAGTAATAATAATAATAATAATAATAATAATAATAAGCAAGTCTTTCTTGGACTTGCAGACGGATCCCAAGTAGGGGAGGTGCCCACCCTACCTCACACCTTTTTGCTTCTGTGGTTTCTTAAATGAACCATCTCCGTGGAGCCCGCGAGCCCAGGTCTTGAGTGAAACTCGATTCAGGTGGCAGCCCGAGTCACCGAAGACCCACCTAATTGGACCTGACAGCCATGATTTATTTACTGTGGCTGCCTGTGCTTGGAGCCATAATCACATCTAACACCCATCTTATCTCAAGCCTGCTCGGAGGACCAAAAAATTCAGATTCCCTTTTTTTTTTCTTCCTGACATCCCAAAGTCCCAGTAAGAGAGAGGAGGGAAGGAGAGAAACCATCAAGGAATTAAATTTGTATCTATTATGTAGCCTTGTTTTTGTTTTGATCGGTCATGGTTAATTTGGGGCATTTAAGGACATGTGAAGGGAAGATGTCACTTTAGAATATCCTGGACGTAAGCAGGGTGACCCTGCCTCTTCTTTGCCATTTGAGTACTTTAAAAATGGGACATGGAGGTGTAGGGGGGAGATCCCAGTGAGTAAGTGCACTTGCCTCACAAAGCATGCAGACCTAGATTCAAACCTCCAGCACGCATGTGAAAAACTGCACATGACTGGGCTGTAGGAGGAGGCAGAGACAGGAGGACCCCTGGGGCCTGTTGGCAGCTGGTCAAGTTCAGTGAGAGAGCCTGGCTCAAGAAAATAGGGTGGAGAATGACCGAGCAGGGCATCCATGTCTTCCTCTGGCCTCTGCAAGCCTATTTGCTTGCATGCATATGCATGCACTACTCACAGAGAGAAACATGTGAATGCATGTGTGCATATATGCATGCAGGCGCATGTGTCTACTCAAGTGTGTTGGGGCCAGAAGTCAACTTTTGTTCCTCAGCTCTGCTTTGCTTTCTGACACGGTTATTCTCACCGGGACCTGGGGTTTCAAGGCTAAGCTGACGTCCAGTGAGTCCCGGGGATCTGCTTCCTTCCACTTCCCTAGCACGAGGATTATGGGAATGCACCCCCCCACACACAACATTTTAAAAACCTATTCATTTGTTTTTATTTATGTGTTTGTTGTGTGTGTCTATGTTGAGTTTATGTGTGCCACTTTTGTGAAGTGCCTGTGGAGGCCAGAAGAGGCTACCAAACTCCCTGGAACTGGAGGTATAGACAGTTGTGAGCTGCCATGTGGGTGCTGGGTCCTCTGCAAGGGCAGCCAGTGCTATTAACTGCTGAGCCATTTCACAAACACATCCAACTTCTTTTTTTTTCTCTTTTTAATTTAATTGAAATTTAACATACTAATCCTGGTTCCCACTTCCTCCCTTCCTCCCACTCGGCCTCCCTGGCCTCCATCCCTGCCACACCAAACATCTTATGATGGAGGAAGGTCATTGGTTAATTAAATAAAGAAACTGCTTGCCCTGATAGGTTAGAACATAGGTGGGTGGAGTAAACAGAACAGAATGCTGGGAGGAAGAGGAAGTGAGCTCAGAGACTCGACAACTCTGCTCTCTGGAGCAGAGGCCACGCTCCCCTCTCCCGGGCAGACGCACGCGATGAAGCAAGCTGCCAGGTCAGACATGCCGAATCTTTCCTGGTAAGACCGGTGCTACACAGTTTATTAGAGATGGGTTGATCGGTATATCAGAATTAGCCAGTAAGGGCTAGAACTAATGGGCCAAGTAGTGTTTAAAAGAATACAGTGTCTGTGTAATTATTTCGGGGCTTAAGCTAGCAGGCAGCCAGGGTGCTGGGGACGCAGCCCCGCCGCTCCAATTACTACAAAATGGCACCCAATGTGGGGCTCAAACCCACGACCCTGAGATTAAGAGTCTCATGCTCTACTGACTGAGCTAGCCAGGCGGCCGGGGTGCCAGGGACGCAGCCCCGCCGCCTCTAATACTACAATCTTATGTGGGTTTTGGAAACTAACTCAAGTTCTCATGCTTATACAAGGGAACATTTTTACTAATGTATCCACTACCCGAGGCCCCAAGTATTCTATTATTAATCATGTGTATTTGATTACTTTTTATTGCTAATTTTTTAAGGTTAGCATATAAAATAGTGAGATTTGTCATGGGTCTTCATGCATGTGTCATTACACTGAAAGACTTGTCCACTTCACAGGGGTAAATCACTAAGTACCAATACCCAGCAAGACACTCACATCAGGCTGACCATGTAGTTACACCTGCCTCCTTACTGATAAACTTGCAGTCGTTCAAAGTCCACATTTATTGGATTCAGATCCACTTTAGACCAGATACTGTTCAGAGTGGATGCTACAGATGTCGGAAGGTAATAAAGCCCTTATAGTCCTTTGCTTCCCTAGTTAAGATAGAAAAACAGGTTTTCTTTCCATTATCTTGACCCTCACCCCTCCCCACCAGCAAGAAGCATATTCCCCCAGAAATACTGCATCACCTTCAGAGTGCTTGGGAAACCATCATCACACGCATCCCTAATGTGTTCTAGCCCAAGAACACCAGGCTTCCAACACAGTACATTGGGAAACACTCGAAAAGACCTGGGGGCATTTCAGAACATCAAAGTGGAGGAGAAGAGAGTGGCAAGAGGAACTAAATGGAACCAGACTCAGATAGGGAAGAGGAGGGAAAGAATTCAAAGGCATGCAGAGGGAGATGAACAAAGTGCTGCTTGGCTCTGGGATTTTCAAAGAGCAAACTTTACACCACGTAAGGCAGAAGATTAACATGGAAGTCTGCTGTCAAAGGCTGGAGAACCGAGTAGAGATCCAGCACTGAGCCGTGGGCTATGACTTTTCAGGGCTCGTTTCTCTCCCTTCTCTGATGTCAGTGGAGTTCTGTGTCAAAGTGTATTTGTTAAGCTGACAGTACTGTGTCCAACCTAGCTGTTTTAATGAAGAAAGGGCTGGGGAGATGGCTGCATTCGTCAAGGTGTTGTTATGAATGCGTGATGACCTGAGATGGATTCCCAGCACCCATGTGAAAAGTCGGGCATGGTGGCCTGTGTCTGTCACCCCAGCTCTAGGCAGTGGGTCACAAAAGGATCCCTGGGGATCTCTGCCAGGCAGCTTATATGAATTGGTGAGCCCAAGGCCAATGAGAGATCCTGACTCAAAAAAAAAAAAAATCAACGAGGTAGAGGGCAGTTGAGAAAAACACTCCATATCAACTTCTGGCCTCCATGTGCACGCACTACCACACATACACACACATGTATGCATACAGGTGTGTGTGCATGAGCATGTGCATATATGCACATATGCATATATGCACATGCACACACCCACTCCCCCGCCCCACCATCAAAGGCAAATAGCTCAATGGTTTCAGATCTGACTGACCTTGAGACCCTAATCAATTATCCAGAACTCAGCTTCCTGTTTTTCCCCTCATTAAAGTCTCCTGAATATGGATGGCTCCTGAATTCTGAGGGTAAAAAGGCAGACATGGTAACACCCAGAGAAAGAATGAGAATTCATGACTCATATGACCAGTGCTCAGTCTCAAGTCACCTGATGGTGAAGGGGATAGAATTGCCCCTCGTGGTCCCAAGTTCTCCGATGTCCCTTCCATGAGTGCTGCTCTCTATGTCCACTCTCTCTGAATCTAGAAGGCTCATTCCGCCTAGCAGAGAACAGCAACAAGAAGGTCTGTGCGTCTCAGTACTGTGTCTGAAGACAGTCTCTTGTAAAGGTTTGGGGGAAGGCAGTAGCCGTGTTAAGAATGACTCCCAGAGGCTGCCCTATTGGATTGACCATGCGGATGAAGTCAAGCCTCCAGCCCAATCGGCATCAACTCCAGCCACACCAGTGCACCAGCTTGGACCGGACTAGAAAGTCTCTCTGAAAACTTTAGCCCCTACCAACATCTCTCCAAGCTCACATAAGACCTGGAGGGATAACAGTCTAACCACGCCCTGCCCATGTGGTCAACAGCAAGACAAGAAGAAGTGGTAAGCCTACATGATAGGGTAATTTCCATGCAGCAGTAACAAGGAGAATTCCAATTCCGTCAGCTCCCTGAGCTGGTGTGTGACTGATGTTCTGTGAGGCGCATGAACGGGGAAGAAGGAATCAGTGCACTGGACTGAACTTAAAACAGGGGGGCAGATGTGGGCCAGGCAGCTAGTCTTTCCGAAATGTTGAAACGTCCAGTATATTAACCTGAGAATTAGTATGTGCAAAGTGTTAACCATAATGGGTGTCATAAAGCAAGGATGTGATAAATGGCAGTTGTTCCTATTATTATTCTATGTGCAAATTAAGTTTCGTATATACCTTGCCAAGGAGCTCACAAGTAAAAGCTGGTTATATCCTTCCTTGGTGATCTAGATGGGGAAAATATACAGAGGCAAAGATAAATCTTCATTAAAATAGAAGGGCTTATTAAAATAGAGGCTGGGAAGGTGATTTGGTTCACAAAGTGCTTGCTGTACAATCCTGAAGCCCTGTGTTCCATCTCCAGCATTCATATAAACCAGTCACCTTAGCATGTACCTTTTATCCCAGCACTCAGAAGGCAGAGGCAGGTGGGTCTGCCAATTTGGGGCCAGCCTGGTCGACATAATGAGTTCCAAGGCAACCAGAGCTGCAGAGTGAGACCTTGTCTCAAAATGTAACAAAAGCCAGGCACAGGAGGCCCACATCTGCAGTCCCAGCAGGAGAGCTGGAGGCAGGAGGAGACCTATGCTGCTGGTCAGCCAGCCGAGCTACAGCAGTGAGCTCTGGGTTCAGTGAAAGACTATCTCAAAAAGTAAGCTGAAGAATGAGTGAGACAGAATGACATATGACATTGACATCAAACATCTACATGCATGTATATGCACATGCATGGGCACATACATGAACACACATACACATAAAACAGAAATAACTTAAAGTGGATCCTACAGCTGGGTCTTTTCCTTTCAGCATTATGCTTTGCTCTGTCCCCCTTCTTGACCGTGGTCCTCAGATATCTTCTATGGTGGTCTTGCTCAATCAATACCTTCATTAAACGCCGGCCCTGAAGTGCTGAACCTCTCTTGGCTTTCTATACACGGCCAGAGATTTCCTTTCCTTCTTCATCCAGTCCAAAAACTGCTTACTCCCGAGGTGCCTCATCATCAACACTCACACATACTCACCATGAGGACCTCTCATCGTTTTTCCACCCACCCTCTACCCTACCATCAGGCCCTCTCCTCATTTCCCATGTACCTCCTACCCTACTTAGCTCTAGTTGGCTTCCAGTACCAAAGGGTGGCTGACTAGAGATTTACAACCATCATTCCCAAAGCAGATTTTCCCCATTTCTCATCAAGCATCAAACGTGGTGGCTGGAGAGACGGCTCAGTGCTTAAGCGCATTTGCTGTTCTTACAGAGAACCCAGGTTCATTTCCCAGCACTCAAAGGCCTCACAACCATCTGTCACTCCAGTTCCAGGGAATCCAAGGCCCTCTTTAGGCCCCTGTGGTCACTGTACACATATGGAACACATACATACAGGCAGGCCAAACACCCATACACATAAAATAAAATAAAAAAATCCTGAAAACATTAGTCATATACCCCCTGTCCTTGAGTTACATCAGGCTCAGTAGCTTTCTTTACACTGGGACGTTTACACATTTGTTCTCTGGAACCCTGAACTACCTTGACAAAAAGCCCAGGTGCAGTGTTGTCAAGACCACACAGACAGAGAGCAGTCAGTGGTCAAAGATCAGAAGAAGAAAACAGCCCCAGAAATTCAGCAACCCCAGCAGAGGGACCAGCAGATGAGAAAGCTCCCCTTCTACTATGCCATGGCAGCAGAGATGGGAGTGTCGGCTGAGCCCTATCTGGTCAACCAGGGAATCAAAGGCAGGCAGAGCAGGGGCTCTTTAAAGCCACTAAATTGTGGGCAATGTGCTATACAGCCATCAAAACAAGATGGGCACAATACCTCTAGAGAGACACCCTCCATCCTAGATCCTAGTCCGTAATAAGATAAAGCTGCCAGCATGCAGAGTGCAGCTTTCCTATTTGGTTAATCCTCTCTGGAAACACTTTTATAGACACACCAGGAGGTGTGCCTTGATCTCCTAGGTGATTATAAATCTAGCCAGGTTGACACTGAAGAGTGGCTGTCCCACCTCTTGAATGTCTAAATGATAACAATCCACAAATAATAATAAAGTATGTGCTAGCTGCTTATGGGGACTACTGTGTATCTTGGCTACAGACCCTTTCACGCCTCCAGCTTATGACTTCCATAACAAGTCAAAGATTTCATCTCAACAATTGCTCTTTGTGCCTAAAATTTACTAGAAAATAAAACTTTGTAATGGATAGAAATCTCATGTCACCCAATAAAAATGAAAGGATAGTATTTCCTTAAATATACAATCATTACCGTCTTTACTATTTATTTATTTATTTGTTTGTTTGTCTGTCTGTGTAAGTTTATGTGCCCACAGAGGCCAGAAGCGGACATCAGATCCCTAGGAACTGGAGTTATTACAGGTGGTTGTGAGCCTCTGTGCCGGTTCTGGGAGCCAAACTGCAGTCCTCTGCCAGAGCAGCACTCTTGCCTGCCGAGCCATCTCTGTAGGGCACCCTGTGTACCGATTATCTTTAAAGACCAGCAGGGAAGGAACCACACTCGGAAATGCTGCCTAACACACAGGGAAACCATTCACGTTTCTGCTTGTGTCTTTTTTTTTCTTCTTCAAGGCATTTCTAGATATAACACCTGCCAGATCATACTCAAAAATTAATATTTACTCTTTGCCTTCATTATCATATTTTATCAATGTCTTAGTAACTTTTTGATTGCTGTGATAAGACACCATGACCAAAAACTTACAGGAGAAGCAATTTATTGAGGGCTTACAGTTTCAAAAGGTTAGAGTACCTGGCCACCACAGCACCAGGCAGACAGACATGGCACTGGAGCAGTGGCTGGGTGTTTACATCTAAGTCACATGCACATGACAAGGGGAGAGCTAACTGGAAGTGACATGGGCTTTGGAAAGCAAGGCCACATCTCCTAATCTTTCCCAAACAGTTCCACCAACTGGGAACTGAGTATTCACTCACATGAGCTTATGAGGGCCATTCTCACCCAAACCACCACACTTACATTTACTTCTTAATTCTGCATGTGTTTGCCAGGGTGTGCACATGCCAAAGAACATACATGGAGGTCAGAGAACAATTTGGAAGGGTCAGTTAATCATCTGAAACCATTTAGGACCTGGGAATCGACCTGAGGTCTTCAGGCTTGGCAACAAGGACCTTTATCTGCTGAGCCATCTCACAGGCTCACAATATCGCATTTTAAATCTTATTTGTCTGGTGACGTCCATCCTCAGAGAGGGCGCTGGCTCCACTCCACCAGGTGCCTTTTGTAGGCCTGTTGCACTCACTCCCAAATCCTCAGCTTGTAGAGACTATGTTTAGTAGGTGTTGATAGTTTTATTGACTGAATGAGTGAATGAATTTCTGATTCATTGGTAGACACTACCTTGCTCCCAGCCACTACTAAGCTTGTTTGATCACGAACAAGACTTTGCAGACTCCCCGTCCCATCGTTCAATGCCCTGACTGCTGAGCCACCAATGAAAACCATTGCGTCTGTTTTAGTTTTCCATAAAAAGCTTACTTAGCAGTGCTGTGAAGCCTCGTGCTTTCTAGACGAAAACAAGAGAAGCAAAAAGAACAAGGGAAAGAGGCAAAGGAGGGCTCCCAGCTGCACTGAGAATCGAAGGGCAGAAGTTTGTGTTTTTCCAGCATGTGTACTTGTTTTAATAAGAAAGGGAAAAGGGTAATAATTATAACACAAAATTCACCCAAGTCCATGCGTGTAGTTCTTAAACTTCAGTTATTTTCTCATTTCTCGGGGGCCATCCACTTTATTGCTTGAGACAGGCTCCCTCACGGGGACCTGGAACTCACTGTTTCAGCTAGGTTAGGTGGGAGGCCAGGGATCCTCTTATAATCCTTTTGGGATTACAAAGCAGAGGCCACCATGCCTGACTTTTTATGTGAGTTCTGAGGATGGATCTTGGAGCTTAATGCTTGTAAGGTGAGGATGTTAGCAAGTCATCACCCCAGCCTTCCTTTCTGCTCCTGGATATCGAATCCATATACTTCCTGGCCTGGTGGATAATTTCCACGTGTAAATGTGCAGTCCTTTCCCTAGGAAGCTTCTGCCTTATCCACTTTCATCCCTGTGAAGCAATGAAGCCACAGGCCATAGACTCCTGACTGCTCCGGAAACAATGGGATGGTCCGGGGCATCATCACTCTCCATGCCGATGGTTGACAGGACGGGATGCATGCAGCAGAGCCCTGAGAAGATTCTGTCTTCACACATTACACTCTGGAAAGCCAGCACTCCTTGCTCCACAATGGAACTCTGATAGCATCACACAAAGAGCACAGTTTCATCTTGGCCTCCATCCAAATGGAGAAGCCATCCTGCGCAGTTTACCCAGGCCCAAAGCAGATGAATAGAAGCTATCTGGTTGGTTTGTTCCCAGCAGATTAAACACAATTAACTTAATGAGGCCCAGGACTGAAGTGCTGTAACACCCAAGTGGGAAGTGTCAACTGACATGCCTGAAGGGAGCGGGAGGTGGCTCAGGAGAGGAGGCCAGAGGCCTGTGTGGCATGAAGTGTGGGGCTGTGGCATGGTACAGAGCCCAACACCCCTCAGCACAGTCACTGTTGGCTCCACACCCTTGCAGCAGGAAAATAGGCTTAACTTTCAAAGCTTCTGGCTTAAAAGGAAAAACCAGATTCTTAAATAGAATAGGTTAGTTGATAGAATACTATATGGGCCAATGATGCACTTCTACAGACCAAACAGACTCTGCGTTGGTACTCACAAGAGTTTCCAAGATTGATGGACAAAAGAGAAACAAAATCTAAAGTGTACTTGGCCTAGTACCTGTGGTTGATGACAGAAATAGGTGTGTTTTTTTCTTCCCTTAGTCCTTTGGCAATGTGATTTTGAAGCTCCACCCACTAAGAAGTGAGGGGGGGCTCCCCCACATAACATGGAAGACCTCCTGTGCTTAGTACTGCTGTACTGGTAACACTCCTGAATAGCTTCAAGGGCAAACCCAGGGTAGCTTCCTGGGTAATGAGACATTTATGTCCAGAGACTTCAGCTGAAAGCCTGTCAGTCCTCGGAAGCAGTGTGTCTAGCTGAGAGGCAGTTGATATTGGTGACAGGAGTGAGCTTAGCCTGTCAGAAGGACTGCCCATCTAAGTCCAGCACAGATTCAGACCTGTAGAATTGCAATAAAAAGTAATGGCTGGTCCAAGTCATGGATAATCAGGGTGGGGTCTTTCTTTTTCTTTTCTTTTCTTTTCCTTTTTTTTTCTTTTCTTTTCTTTTGTGTGTGTGTATAAACTAGTTGAATCGTTAGGCCTGAATCCCAGTTACAGCTACTACCACTAACCCAAGATTCCTGATCTGTAACATTAGACAGGAAGACTCCCAGGGATGGTACTGCCCAGGGAAGCATTAGTGTAAAGTAAGTCCTCAGTGGATTATCAATACCTGACACCTTCAAAAAGTTCTTCAAGGGCTGGGTGGACAGCTCAGTTGAAAAAAATCCTTGTCATTCAAATGGCAGGACCATGTATGACTCCTATAATTCCAACACTAAGGGGGTAGAGACAGATTGACCTCTGGCCTGCACACACACACACACACACACACACACACACACACACCCCACACACATAGTTGAAGTCATTAGTTTTTATCAGTGATACCTATAATAAGCCTACTTTTTACCAACTCTAACATTTGGCAGGCTCCAAATCTCAGGAACTGGAAGGAAGCAAATTCGGTGAAGCCACCCACCGAGTAAATGTGTTGGAACGAATGTGTTGGACCTGACTTTTAGTTGTGAATTGTCAAAAACTTGGCAAGCCCACTGGTAAGTTGAAATTGCTGTTGTGTAAGCACGGATAGCAGAGAAATTTCCAAACAATACAAACAAAGGCTGCCTCTTTCCCTTGCTGGAGGCTAGTTGTATTTATAATTCTTGGCACACCACCTTTATGCACCAACCACGCCATGATGCAAAATTCCCTCTGCAATAAAGATTTTCTTCTTGGTGCCACCAAATCCCATTGAGGAAATGAATTCTATCTTGATTAGTAAGTCTTGGCAAGAGAGATCTTTCCCCTTCCCTTATTTATTCTGAGAATTTTATATACATAAGCCATGAAATATGATCTTATACATCCCCATTCTCCATCTTCCTGAATCTCCTACCATATTCCCCCAATACTTCCCTCTCCTAATTTTATTTTATGTTTTTGAGACTCCACTATGTCCAATTCATACTGTGTATATATACACCAGTATGAGCCATCCACACCATTTAAAAAGAATGTTCCTCCCCCAGCAGCCATCAACTGCCAATAGCCCCTCATAAATGAATGGGGCCTAGGGACTTCCTCTACTATCCATGCTGAGGTCATTGACTGGCTTTATATGATGCAGGTCTTGAGCAAGTAACCATGGCAGCTGTGAGGTCCTGTGTGCAGTAGCCATGTCCTGTCCTGAATCCATCCTTTCATAGTTCCCCTCCCCATCCCCTAGATATTAACTGTCTCTTCTTCTGTGATGTTCCCTGAGCCTTGATAAGAACTGAAATGCTGATAAAGTCATCTTATATCGGGCTATACACTCAGTTGGGAAGGAGACATCTTAAGGGACTGTCTGAGTTGGGGTTACTATTGCTGTGATGAAATAGCGTGACTGAAGGCAAGCTGGAGAAGAATGGGCTTCTACGGTGTACACTTCCATATCACAGTCCACTGTTGAAGGAAGCTAGAACAGGAACATCAACAGGGCAGGAACCTGGAAGCCGGAGCTGCTACAGAAGTCATGGGGCTGGTGCTGCTCACTGGCTGACTCTTCATGGCTCGCTCAGCCTGATTTCTTATAGAACACAGGACCACCAGCCCAGGGATGGCATCCCCCATCAATCACTAATTAAGAAAATACTCCACAGGCTTGCATAGAGCCTGATCTTATGGAGGCATTTTCTCAATGGAGTCTCCCTCCTCTGTGATGACTCTAACTTGTGTCAAGTTGACATAAAACTAGCCAGCAAAGTGACCAAACCATCTACTCTCTCTGCTGCCCCAGGACAGTCATGGCCGGTTCAAGACCAAGTGCTTCTTCCTGGGAGAACTACATCCAACCAACAGAAACAGGGTCAGGAGAACTATGAACATCACTGCTGCCTTCATGACTGCTCCCGAGCCCTAGCTTTTTTTTTTTTTTTAGAGGATTCCTGAGAAGATCCCCGGTGCTCTCATTCACATGGCTGGGCATCTTTTCCTTGGTTTCTCTTTTGCTGAGGTCATTGCTTAGTTGCCCTCACTCCCCGTGATTGACAACCACAAAAGACAGATGTCAGCACGAGATCTGAAGAGTTCATTCAGGGTCTTGCTTAGTCCTTTGGACTTACAGGTCTTGCAGGATCTGCATTCATTTACATAGGCAGCTAGGGACCCATGTGCTGGAAAACCACACTGCAGTCGGCCCCCAGAGGGACTGTAGAAAGCTTTATCTATATTCTTAGTTTTTAAAGGGTCATAGCTAAAGCACATCAGTTCTTAAGTATGTGCTGAATGTAACTTGGAGTACCAGAAAGCTGTGATCCCCTGAAACACAGGCACCAGGCCCAGGAGTGTGGGAGATCAAAGCCGTCAGCGACAGAGCCAGCTCTGAATTCAGAAGTTGGCAGAAATCATTATCCCCCATGGCGCTGACCCGCGTTTTCTTTTGTGGTTACTACAGAGTCGTGTTAGTAGACGGTTGATTAAGAGAATGAGATGCAGAGATTTAGATGCTTTGGGAGGAAATGAAAGAATGGACACCTGGTGGTCTGGAATGTGCGGTCTATCTGGATACTTGGTTCTTAGCAGCCTGATCATGCTGCCTCCTGAGCCTCTGCACTGTAGAGGAGACCCCTCGTGGCTGTAGTGTCCTCACCCCAGAGGCTGGCTGATCTCCCTGAAATGCTCACAGCCTGGTCCACATCTTCTTGGTACTGGGACTTAGGCTGAGCAGTTAAGAATAATACAGGAAAGACGCAGGAAGCTGTTACCGCAGGCACTGCGGAGTCCTACGGCTCTGTGACTGCTGGTGGTCTGGGCAAATCACACGCTCTGTCTGTTGAAAACACATGGCCTTCTTATCACATCTGAAAAGGCAAATCACTTTAGGCAAAGCTGGGGTGAGCCCACAGACCCAGCTCACACCATCTATGCCATCCTTGGGTTCTCATTCTTCAGTGTAAGGGGGATAAGCAAGAACCCACAGACAGTGCCGAGTGATGAAGTCCTCCGCAGCTTGGGAAATGACAGATTAATCATCTCACACTCATTAGGGCGCAGTGATTGCCACTCTGTGTTGTTTCGTGGCCCCTCCTTTGATGTTCTGTAAATAGGCTTGGCTGCTTGTTTGAAGACAGAACATTCTAGAAGCCAGTATGTAAAATTCCCATGAGGGCAGTTTTTTTTTTCTTTTCTATAATCACCAATATGACTCCATTATGGAACACTTTTTTTTTCTTATCCATACGGAGTTCACAGTGAGTGCCAGCGCACACAGAGAGGTTTTCCCTGGAGGTTTTGTAAACACAGACGCTGGGGGCAAGCCTTCCATTAACTAACAGCCAAGCAACACCTGCTGGGGAGAGCAGGGTTGGAGCAGGGGCCCAGAGGAGGAACCAGCCTCCTTGGATGGCCTAGGCTGTTTCTCAAGGCTCCTGGCCTCAATGCTGGCCACAGGGTCATTACAGGTCAAGCTCACACCTTTCCCGGGGAAGCTTCTGGTTATCATTTGTTGAAAGAACAGAAAATGTATATGAACATAAACCCCAGGAGGTGACCTGAGAGAGGAGAAAAGAGGCTGCTCCAGCCTTCAGAATTGCACCCTTCACTTTTAATCTGCTTGTTCAACTCTGTTTAATGTGCACACTGCTAAACTGTTTAAATGAGATGCCAAAATGATATCAATCTGGAAGGAGGGGAGAAGTTGTAGGGATTTTATGTAATATTTTCGGTAACTTTTCTTATGCAAGAACAAAACACACAGAACGGTAGAGACTTCCATAGCAACAGCTCGGCCGCCGGTTTCCTAGAGACTGCTCTAGGAAGGATGGAGGGTGGGACAGCCAGGCCAGTCCTGGATCTACAACCCCATGTGGGGGTTTTCCAGAAGTGGGTCACTTCTAATTGCTGATAATTGTTCTGGGGCTGAAATGGGTGCTCAGCAAGTGCTGTACCAATGCTTCTAGCCCCAGTGCTTCCAGCCCCAATCCTTTGAACAGAGTTGAAAGTGGCCTCAATTAACCTTAAAGGAATGAGATCCCACTAGCATGGATTCAAGCCCCTATGATTTCCAGCCATCTTCCTCTAGCCACTTCTATCTCTAACACAATGTCCAAATATGGGTTGTTGTTGTTTTGTTTTTTTTGTTTTTGGTTTTTCAAGACAGGGTTTCTCTGTAGCTTTGGAGCCTGTCCTGGAACTAGCTCTTGTAGACCAGACTGCTCTCAAACTCAGAGATCCTCCTGCCTCTGTCTCCCAAGTGGTGGGATTAAAGGCATGCGCCACCACCATGCAGGCCAAATACATTCTTATTTGTGACCGACAGTCATTTCTAAGGGTGCCCCACACAGACTTAGTTTGGGGATTGCTTTGCATGTGCTCTATGGGCGGTGGACAAAGGGGAGCTTAAACAATGTTGTCTACGTGGAAAGCACAACCAAGGCTCTCTGAGGGTTTACCCCAAACAATAGGGAGAAT
Source organism: Microtus pennsylvanicus (assembly GCF_037038515.1). Classification (NCBI taxonomy): domain Eukaryota; kingdom Metazoa; phylum Chordata; class Mammalia; order Rodentia; family Cricetidae; genus Microtus; species Microtus pennsylvanicus. The sequence goes on from NC_134579.1 coordinate 110,058,862, forward strand.
GAAAATATTACTGAAGCTCTTTGACAGCCAAAGAGGAGATTTTTGTTTTGCTTTGCTTTTCTAGAAGAGTCATGGAAAGGTCCAGCATAGGTTTCTTCTAACAGTTTTCAAAAGATTGACAAATCTATTTTAAAAAGTAGAAAAACAACATCCAGAAATCCTATTGAATCTCACCTGATTTCATGCACTTTAAAATTTTTACCTTTTTTCTCTCCCCCTTCTCTTCCTTTGAGTTCTCTTCTCTCTCCCTCTCCCCCTCATTCTCTCTCTCTTTCTACACACACACACACACACACACACACACACACACACACACACACGCACAGACACAAAGGAAGCCCCCCCCATGTGTGTGTGTGTGTGTGTGTGTGTGTGTGTGGAGGGGGGAGAGCAAGAGAGAGAGAGTTTCTTAAGCTTTGGGGCCATTTGTAAGGCAAAAGCAAACACCAAGATACTTCACTCTTAGGATTCCTGGAAACCAGAAACCCCAATCCCTAAGACAAGACAATCTCTAAGATACTCAACAATATTAACAACCATAATACAGAACCAAGCATGGTTGCTCATGCTTATAAATCCAGCACTTGTGAAGCAGAGGCAGGAGAATTGCTGGAAGATTAAGGTTAGCCTAGGTTACACAGTTTCAAAGGAACTTGAGTGAAACCTTGTCTCAAAAAAAAAATCAGTGTGTGTATGTATGTGTGTGTGTGAGTGAGAGAGAGAGAGAGACAGACACACACACACACACACACACACACACACACAGAGAGAGAGAGAGAGAGAGAGAGAGAGAGAGAGAGAGAGAGAGAGAGAGAGAGAGAGAGATCTCCAGTTCTCCAGTCCCGGGCTGTAATGAGATGAGATGGGAACTAAATGGTCAATGGCTGTGAGTCTCTCTAAAAATGGAGCTAGAGCTGGGCTGTACTCAAGAATATCCGTGCAGCAAATGAACTATTACAGGGCTAACTCTGTGATTTCCTCCTCAGTACAGACACACTTGCTCCCAGAATCACGGGCGACAATTCTTGACAATCTTCTTTCCCTTTCAGACATGCCAGACATGACACACACACACACACACACACACACACACACACACACACACACACACACCTTCCCTTTGGTTCATTTTCCAGGGCATTCGTGGTATTGAAGGATTCCGGCCAGTTTTCCTTGGAGAATAAACCCTACTGAGAAGTTACATGATTAGGGTCAATGAGACACTTTTTGAAAGAACACAACCTAGTGGCACAGCCTAGAACTCACCTGGAAAATGCAACCGAGAAACCGTCTTTATCAGGTCGATTTGTAGGTGTGACTGCAGGAGATTGCCTTGACTGTTAATTGATACAGAAGGGTCCAACCATTGTGGGTGGCACCATCCCTAGGCAACTGAGCTGAATAAAAACGCTAGCTGAGCACGAACCTGCGAGTGAGCCAGCAAGTAACATCCTCCATGGTTCCTGCCTTCAGATTCCGGCTTGAGTTCCTGTCTTGAGTTTGCCCAATGATGGACTGTGAGCAGGAAGTATAAACTAAAAATCATTCACCCCCAAGTTGGCTTTGGTCAGAATGTATTAGCACAGCAACAGAATAAAAGTAGAACAGAAGCCATGGGAAGGAAAAACAAACCAACAAGAATTCTACCTATGATGGTAAGAGGCAAATGACAAGGGGACAAAGCGAACAGGGGACGTTGAGACTTCTGGATCTTAAAGCTAGAATCTCCATTTCCATATGGGTAGACTCAGGCCCATGAAGGTTCAAAACTCCCTAAAACTGAATGAGCTCAGCTGCCCAGGCTTCACAGTGGTTCAGTGTGGGTGGCATCGAGAAGGGTAAGATCACTGGTCATATGAGCGGAGCCTCAAACACCAGTTGCGGGAAATATCACCTCCACATTCATCTACTGCTTATCATTTCAAAGCCACCATCAGAGGCCACAAGGCTTTCCTTTCTGAGGTACCCACAGTGACACTAGGTATCTTGGTTTACCTCGTCCTCTCCCTTCTGTGGAAGGAGCCATGTCCCCATTGCTGGAAGCACCCACGTTATCCCAATAGGAGCAGCCTATGGGCCAGGAAGCAACCTAATCTTAACAGAGACACCAATGCCCCTTTCTTTAATCACGGTCCCTCCGGACACAAGGCTGGAGGGGAAAGGAGTGTCCCTAGATGGGCAGGAATGGAGTACAGTTGAAGGTAACACACAAGCTAGCTCACAGGGGTGAACGGGAAACAGTGCCAACAGCAGCAGTGTGATCAGCTAGTCGAGGAGGGTGACCCACCCAGATGGGTGCAGGTGCACACTGTTCTGTGCAATTCTCAGGCCTCACTACGCACATGGGTTCTGAGCCAACAACTGTGGGGTGGGGGTCCAGCATGTTTGCACAAGCCCTCTAGGGGGTGCTGTTACCACTTTCAAAATCCCTGTCTAAGCTGTTACTGGTGGGAGCTGAAGGCTCATGGTAGTATCAAGGGCATGGGCATAGTTTGGAGGAGCTTCTCACGCTGACCACATGTCTCCTCTATGATGTGACGATGCCAGCTTTCTCTTGTAGTTGTTCCTGTGTCTGTTTGTCCTGCTGCACAACAGCTGCTGGAAATTGCATTCATCTCTATTCTACTGCCCTGTCCTGACATGTTGGGTGTAAGGGAGCTCTGAAGCCCTCTTGCTGCAGAGATAGAAACTTTCATTCCCTTCCTTTCTGAGTCCCCAAAGGTCTCAAGATCCCTCCAGAGGTGAGGCTGCCTGATATGGTTCCAATAACACTTCTCCCTGCGAAGTTTTATTTGGCTCACTTTACTGCCAGTTTAGGAAAACTTCATGTGAATAAGAATAAGCCTAAATAACTTGCCTAAACTAAAAATTAAAGATGCTTAGGCTGGGGAGACGGTTCAGTGGTTAGAGCACTGGCTGCTCTTATAGATATCCCAGGTTTGGTTTTTAGGATCCTTATAGTGGGTCACAATCATGTGTAACTCCAGTTCCAGGGGATATGGCTCCCTCTTCTGGTATCTAAGGACATTGCACACACAAAGTGCACAGACATACATGTAGGCAAACACAAATAAACCTTTTTAACTAAAGATGCTAAATAGAAAACTAAATCAAAATGTTTTTATTTGAGCAAACGAAGAGTCATGAACCAGACAGGAAGTGTTTGGGGCCATCTACAGGGATAGTACGGGTGGGAGAAGCTTTCAGAAGACAGGCCAGGAAGGAAGACAAAGACCACATTGTTTGCTACAGATACAGAGTTGGTCTGATTTTGTCTAAGTAAAAGTCCCTCCCATCTCCCAGTCTTGAGAAGAACCATGATATAGCAAGAACTACAGCAGGTAAAAGTATCATTTATTGTATCAAAATAGCACACCCACTATGAGGTGAGCCATTAAAGAGTTAAACTCCAATAGCAGGCTTGCTGCTGGAAGGACACTGAAAGAAATACTCTCCTGAATTCTTCAGAGACAAAACCATGTACTTAGCGAGGAGGAGCCAGGGGGGTCCCTCCCCCAGCACCTCTCATCCAACAACCCCACTGAACCAAACGTGTGCTCCCACGATCCCGTTTTAACTCAGTCACCATGTGTGACTCATCTCCCCACTCCGCACTTTGGGATGACATAACTGAGTTTGTCATCTGGACTGCATCTTTAAGTCTTGCATCTCAGAAACCCTGACAGAGATCCATCGATGGTGAGGTCACATGCCCAACCTCGTTCCAGGAAGTGTTCATTAACGGATACTGAAGGGTCCCAAGAGAAGCGCAGTCCCCTTCCTGCTGATGTGATATCAAGGACAGGTTCCGTCTGAATGATCCAGATTATCACTTGTTTGCAGAAGCAGAGATGGGAAGATGGACTCACTATCAAGGTTTAAACTAACAAGATCAAACCCCTGCTCTCTGGTAAACAGGAAAATTGGCCTTGAGTTCAATGGCTCATGGCCACATTATCTTCAGCCAACATGTGCAAAACAGAACCCTGGCCTTGCCAAGAAGGGATGCTCTGTCCTTATCGGGCAGCTTTTTAAAGATGGAGAGGGCATGCTCATGAGTCTCTATGACACACACGGGCTCTGAAGTCTGAGAAGCAACGGTGTACCACTCTCACAGTGGCGGTCATGAACCTGCTCAGCTGTTCTTTCTGCTCAGTGGAGGAGACCGTCTCGTGCTCTGTGACGTACCTAACACCCTCCCTAGTTTCCATTCACCAGTAGCAATTTTTCCCACTCTCAAGTCAATAACTAAAAAAATCCCCCTTAATGTATCTCTGGGGAAGCGGGTGGAACCAGTCCTTGGTTGATCTCAATGAAAACAAGGGCAATTGTCTCCCTAATAGAAGTTGATCCTGCACTAGAGATAGGGGCCCCCAAGTCAGATGCTCCTAATTTTACTCACAGCTCTCTATCCGAAGGCCCAATGTGTCAGGGGACCTCAAAAACAAAATATGTGTAATAAAAAATAATAGCAATATAAAAACAGATAATATTTATTAAAAGTATAATAGGTGCCAACTGTAATAAAATTCTATCTGGTTGAAGTCTCATGATACCACTGTACACTACGATTTATCCACATGCAGAAATCAAGGCTCAGAGGGGCTTAGGAACCTGTCCTGGTCACACAGCTGGGGAACTGTGGTGCTGACTTTGAAGCTCATTACCTATGCCTGACCCTCGCGCCTCTGCCCCAGGCTGTAGCCAGAGTGCACACCCGTGGCTAGCTCCTGCCCCACCCACGAGTCCTCCTCCTTCTAGCACCTTCATTTTGTTTCTTTCCCAGATGACCCCATCTCCACAGGCCCTTAACATGCTTTGGTGCGATCCATTCGCCTCTTTCAGCTTTAAGAATAGCCCACTTGCCTTTGCCGGCCATTGTAAGTAGATTAGAGATGGCTGTGTGGCCCAAACAAAGTCAAGGCAACTCAATTACAGGCCATTTACTGGACTCATTATAAGAGAGACATCTACTTTAGACTCTACGCAGGGCAAGAGGCAGGAGCCACTGGGGCTCCCTGAGCAGAAAATGAGGGCGGTAATGATAATTTGTGCCAAAGGGATGTCATTTAAGCCAGAGGCTTCTGAATCCAAATCCCCCCACCAGTTCCATTGCAGGGGACAAAGAAAGCTCTTTTTAGTTCAAGTCAGTTTGAGTTGTAACTGAACTGAATGTGACAGACACATGCCTTCCCTCTCCGTGGCTCTGTATTATCGTCTGCAGGATTGGCTGCTGAGAAGACTGGCTTTTTCCCCCAAGCGCCTCAGAGATACAACTGTTAGGAGCCCACAAGGACCACCCGAGCCACAGCATCCAAGAGGAGCTAGAGTTTTGTTTGACTCTTGGGATCCACAGGTTCTATCCGGGCTGTGTTGGGCAAGATTGGCAGAAAAGAACTCACATTCCTTTGTCGATAGCAAGTTCTATTTTCAAAGACCCCTCTGGGAAACTCAAGAGAAGCCTACACTGTGATTGTCATGTCACGGCAATGTGGCAGTGGGGGCAGAGACTTTAGGGAAGGTAAGATGTGGTCCCTGCCTTCTGCACATTGCTACCATGTTTCTGTCTGAGGGGGAGCATCCTGGCCTCCCAGATCGGTGTCCTCCAGGGAGAGGACCGAGGAAGAAAGTTCTAGCTCATGTAAGATGGATGTAGAGACCATGAATCGCACTGGAGGGAGAGGGGAAGATAAGGATCCCAGCTCTGGGGGAAGGGAGGTGGATGAGACCTGGACAGCTGAGAGCTGCAGCCACTTCCCTTGTCCTGCTACTGTATGGTTTCCTTCTGTCTACCTCCATGTCCCCAATGTCCCCATACAAAGCCTCTGCCTTTCCAGAAAGGGTTCCTCTCAAAGTGGACGGCAGCCCATTTGTCCAGAGGGAACTCCAAGACACACGCGCCCAATGCCTCTAAGAACACTGGGAACACAGACTGCAATGGCAGCCTGAATCTAGGAGCAATCATAAAGAGGTGACACCATCAGAAAACTCTCTAAATGGTCTTTTCATCCCTGGCTAAGAGTTGGACTTGGCTAATATCTCTTAGGAGAACAAGACACATCGCTCAGGAGCCCCAGAGAACTGACATCGGACCACAGACTAACTGGGCAGTTACACCTGAAAATATCCACAACACTTCACTGGGCACGGTGGAACACATTGGTCATTCCAGCACTCCCAAGGCTACAGCTGAGGACTGTAAATTTGACACCAGCCCATACTACATGACGTGTGCAAGGCCAGCCCCGGCAACATAGTAAGAGCCAGTGTCCATAAACAGAAACGGGCTTTGGGAAGTCACTCTAGTTGGGAAAGTGCTGAACATGCAAGCATGAAGCCCTGAGTTCAAGCCCCGCACTCACATAAAACACCAGGCATTGCTGGTACATGATGGAATCCCAGCATTGAGCAGCCAGGGATGGGTGGATTCCTGGAACTCATTGGTGGGTCATCCTCACTTACAGGGTGAGCTTCAGGAGAGTGAGAAACCCTGCTTCAAAATAAATAAATAAATACCCAAACCAAACCAAAACAACACCCCCAAACCAAAAACTAAACAAGTGGATGGAACGCCCCAAAAGTGACATCTGAAGTTGTTCCCTGGGCTCCACACCCATGCACATACAGGTATGCATCTCATACACAAGAACACAATACACATATACATACAATAGACCTAAGTCACCCCCACACAATGTGCACAGACTCACAATAAAAACATACACATACACAGCTCTATGATACACACACACACATGCACACTTCAAATTGCACGTATACTAACACACATACATGTGTGCATACACATACATATGCACAATACATGCATACTAATATATACATATAAACATATTGTAAGAGGCCGCTTGTTTGTTCCTGGCTGTTCAGCCCCAAAATAACCACCTAGAAACTGTATTAATTATATCACTGCTTGGCCCATTAGCTCTAGCTTCTTATTGGCTAACTCTTACATCTTAATTTAACCCATTTCTATTAATCTGTATATCATAGCAAGGCTGTGGTCTACCGGGTAAAGTTCCAGTGTTTGTCTCTGTTGGGGCTACATAGCTTCTCCTGGCTCTGCTTTCTTTCTCCTAGCATTCAGTTTAGTTACCCTCCTAGCTCTATTCTGTTAAGCCACTGGCTGAAACAACTTCTTTATTCATTAACCAATAAAAGCAACACACAGATAGAAGGACCTCCCAAGTCATAAACATACATATATATGCACATAACACGCATGCATACTAACTACACACTTACACATATAAACACACACATATATATACACACAATATATATACACTCTAATGCCACATACAAATATGCAGACACAGACATATACATGCAATGCACACATGTACATACATACAAGCTAACATATACACATACACATATGTGCACACTTACATGCATATACACATGCATACATGCATAGTAACGCACATACAAACACATATGCATACACATCCATGCTTATATATACACACCACAAAAAAGGAACAAAAGACAGAAAGGACTGAGCCTCCCTGCTGCAATTACAGCTTGATCCTTCTAGCACCTCTGCACTCTGAGAATTTTCCAGAAAGACACAAGATGCCACAGGCCCATTCCTTATGGGTTAAACTGTGCACCACAGTCAAAGGCATAATTTGGGGAACTTGAGAGCCAAGATGACTTTTAAGTGGGTTAAAGAATGTGGAACAAAGGCGGCGGGTGGTGGGTCGGAAGGGCTCTCTGGCTCCTCTCTGTTCCGAGCTGGAGTCAATTTGCTGCTCAAATGTTTCCCACAACAGCAAATAGCTCTGAAAGTCTGAACCAAGGCTGGGCTGCCTGGCAACCCAGATGTGTTTGGGGGGAGCTGGGGAGGAGACAGGGGCTGGAGCAGGAAACTATTTCTTTACTTCTTCCCAAGCAGAAAGAAAACGGTTCCTTTTGTCTGTTCCGGGAGGACACGTTTAAAATGACAAGTCAAAGAAAATGAAAACAAGCCCTCGCCTTCGCAGGCATGCGGTGGGGAGAATAACAGACATCGGACAGGGTGCAGAAAAATGAATTTCTGCAATTTTCTGATTTTCTTCCAAAGGTGCTGTCGATGCAAACTTGATTGTGTCTTAGGGTCTCCTCTGGTAATGGGGAGTCTGAGAACAGACCAGCCCTTTCTTGACCTCATAGCTTTATGGCCAGTTGGGAAGGTAGGGGCAGAAATGGCCAGGGTGGTCCAGGTATCTGGAAAATGCTTTGGGGAGGAGGAGCTGTGGGGTTCTTTTTGTTTTTTTTATGTTTTTGTTGTTTTCTTTCTTTCTTTTACAAATCTTCAAACATGAAAGAGATCAGAAGAGAAAAGATGTCTCTGTGAAATTGAATTATAACAGCATCAGGTAGCGTAGGCTCAACAATTAAGAGGAGTGAACTTGAGGATGCAGGACTGGATGGGGGTGGGGAGGGAGAGACCTACTTCAAACTCTGGTGCTTCCTGATAGGGGACATGGCTGGTGCTGCCAAGGGGCATGGCAGCACTCAAAGAGCCAAAGGCTTGGAAGTGGCTTCTCTGTGGTGGAGTCCATGCAGCTCCCATCCCAGAACACATGCCCACATGGGGCCTCACAATGAGACCCGTCTGAGAACAGAGCCTCTGTGAGGTGCCACCAGTGAGCGGGCCCTGGTACTCAATGACAATGTCCTCACAGGGTGAAGGAAGGGGGCGCTGAGATGTAAAAGTCACGGAGCAGCAACGAGAAGGAAGGTGTTGACAGGCAGAAGCTGCAGTGAGCACCGCAACCACAAGCTGAGGGACGAGGGCCACACCGCCAGGAGCCATCAGGAGCGAGAAGGGACAGGAAGGAATTTTCCCTAGACACTTTGCAGGCACCTTGACTTCTGACTTCTGGCCTTCAAACCTGTGAGGGAAAGAAGCTTTGCTGCTTTAAGTTACAAAGTTTGGAACTAGTTGTCATGACAGATGCAAAAATCTCATTGCTACTTTGTGTGTATGGGGGGCGGGCGAGGATACATGCAGGTATGCAAATGTGTCTGTGGAGCCCAAAGGCAGACATCAGGGCCTCCCTCCAGTACTCTCCAGCTTGTTTTCTGGGACAGGGTATCTCACTGGACCTGGGCTCACTGATTCAGCTAGACTGACGGGTTGTGGGGAGAGGCAAGGACCCTCTGACCTGCCTCTACCATGCCAGCCAGGATTACAGGCACCACACCACCCAGCTCTTACCGTGGGCTCTAGGATCCAAGCTCAGGTCCCCACGCTTATACAGAGAGCACTTCACCAACTGAGCCATCTCTCCAGCCCCTAATTATTACTTCTTGGATGCAAAAAGAACACCTGCAGGCATTTGTGTCTGTCACGTGACAGCTCTAACAGGACTGGGCTACCTAGAGTGACAGTTGGTTTTAGCCTTCAATATAACCTAGGGTCACCGGGGAAGAGGATCCTTTTTAAAATAATATTTTGTTTTAAATTACGTTAATGCATGTGGTTCTGCGTGTAGGTATGTGCACATAAGCACAGGTTCCTGAAGAGGCCCCAGGAAGATGTCAGATGATCCCCTGGAGCTGGAGTCATGGATAGGTGTGGGCCACCATGTGGCTGCTGGGAACCACGTGGTTGCTGGGAACCACACTTAGGTCTTCTGCAAGAGCAATTGTTCTTAACCACTGAGACACCTCTCTGGCCCCAGGTAAGAGATTCTTAATGAAGAATTATCTAGATTAGACTAGACTATCTAGACTGTCTTGTGGGCATGTCTGTGAAAGATTGTCTAAATGACATAGGAAGACTTTGTCCATTGTGGGCGGCATCATTCCCTAGGCAGAGCGTCTTGAACAGCACAAGAAAAGAGAGAGCTAGCTGGGAGCGAGTAACGGATTTGCTTATCTCGCATGCTTTTGACTGTGAATGTGATGTGATTTAACTGCTTGGCTTTCCCCGAATGATGGACTGTAAACCTGATCAACCAAAAACCAAATAAGCCTTTCCCCCGTCTAACCTGCTCATCAGAATATTGTATCACAGCAACAGAAATGAAACTGTAACACTCTTCAGATGGAGGCACTTATGAATACCCCTTTCTGGCTTCTCTTTAAAGCCACAAAGCCTGGCAGTAAACTTTTCGTTTATTACCAGTTGCTGAGGCTGTCAGGTGGCCAATCCCTTCAGAAGCAACACTGGAGCATGCAGGGCCTGTGTCTCCTGTTTCTTTTAGCTCCCTAGGTGTGGCATACACCCTAAAGGTTGGTCACCGTGAGCAGGTAGGCAGTTGGATTTAGAACTGTGAAGCATGCTTAATAAACTTTGCAATCCTCATGACTATCTAATTCAGGATATCTTTTATCAGTCCCAGAGGCTGACATCACTCCCTTCTCATCACCTGTCCTGGCCACTGATCACTGCCTCTTTCTGGTTTACCTGTTCAAGACATTTTATACAACTGAAATCACAGTCGCTAGAGTCATAAGTATGTGACTTCTTTCAGCATTGTATGTTCGAGGTTCACCTACACGACGGCATATCTCATAATTTAATTCTTTATCGGTACTTCATTTTCTTCCACTACATAGGTACCTCACATTTGCTAATTCACCTAGCAGCTGATGAGTGGTTTCCATGTCTGGCTATAACAATAATATTTCTGTACATGTTTGTGTCCTCTATGCCATTGTATGGCATGCTACCCTTTGACCTCTGGTGGGAGTCCATGACTCTGCTTTTTGTGCTGGCTGGTTACAAGCTGACTTTATTGGATTAACCTTCCTAGTCCCTATAAAGGAGGTGGGAGCCAGCCTCAGTGGCATTTGTCAGGCTTCTCAAAAACAATCCACCTCCTCCACTTGGGAACCAATGCTCTCTTAGCCCTCTTGTAGACGAAGTCCCATGGTACATCTCTTTAGCTGCTTTCCTGCATTCATCCTTTTTAGTCATTGACTGGAACATGCTAAGAACACGTCACAGTTGGGATTGGTTTTTATTTATTTATTTATTTAAATGTGTTGAGATTATACCAAGGCTATGTTGACTCGGTTGGGGAACCAGGGGTCACTGATTATGGTGACTCTGCCTCACTCAGCGGTCACAGGGATCACAGCTAATGACTCAGTTTGTATACAAGAGTGAGGGGAGAAAGGGGCATCGCCTCTGCGCCATCTTAGGCTACTACATTCCTCGCCCATTTTATGGTCCCACCTCTGGAAGACAAGGCTATGAAGGGCTGGATGCTGGCTTTAGAACAGCTTTTCTTTGTCCCCTCCATTGTCACGATTAGCTCCACACTTCACCACCATATACATATAAAAAGAATTTAAATGAAGTTACCCTCCAGAACTTGACTGTAGGGCCCTGTTGCTGAAGACACGATATACTTGAGTCATAGAACATGAAGAAATCAAGCAGGTATTCACATGGAAGCTTCATTCCTACTAGAAAGCTTTCATGGTGCTAGAAGGTTCCAGGCACACTATTGGTGGAGAAAAGTAATCATCAATCTTACCTAGCTGTGAATTTTACAAAGTACAATAATGACCAGCCCGGCAAGACATGTCCACATGTCAACAGTGGCACAAACATCAGGTGTATAACCAACCACTTTCTGATTGGATTTGAGGCCCATCCCACAAGATGGAACCTATACCTGGCATCATTATTGGGACCAAGAACCTGTGTCTAGACAGGCTGTAGGCACTAGGAAGAACCTACTGCTAGTACTCTGCTAAATGGACAGACCTAACAACTCACCCTTATATCCTTAGATTAATATAGCTCTCAGCCCTCATCAGAGACGCATCTCTCGAGAGCAGATAGTGATTAATACAGAGACCCATAACTCTTCAATGTGCAGAGAGTAAGAGACTGGGGAGTGCTCTGACATAAATGGGACATACGTATCACATCCTCTTTCTGCAAGACTCTGGGATCACTGAGGAAGAAGAGGTGGAAGGATGGCAAGAGCCAATAAATGACGACAAAGAGTGCTTCCAGGGCACAGCAGGGAAGTGTGGTGGGTAGGGATGGATTGAAATTCTCAAAGAATTAGTAACAAAATAATCCTCTTGGGGTGGGGCTGAAGAGATGAGTCACCAGTTAAGAGCACTTGCTGCTTTCCCAGAGGATCCAGGTTGGGTTCCCAGCACCCACATGGTGGTTACAATCTGTAAGTCCAGTTCCTGACATCGGATGCCCTCCTCTGATCTCCATGGTCTCGAGACAAGCATCTTGTGTGCAAACATACATGTAGGCAAAACACTCAAACACATAAAAGAGTAAAACAAAGAAATCTGAATTTTATTTATTTATTTTTTTTATAAAAAGCCAAACCCCTTGGGATTGATGTCTTAGGGGATCTACTTCCCCAGCAAGGACAGAGCAAGGTGAATGGCTCCCATGCATCCTAAGGACTATTGGAAGGTGCAGGAAAGGAAGTAGAGATGTTTCTGCTTCTCCTTTGTGGAGGGTTGGCTTGGGCTGAGCTGGCAGCTACCTAAAAGGGGACACTTTTGCTATCCTAGGTCTCAGAGCTTGAACAAAGCTTCCTGAGGGCTAGAGAAACACAGGAGTCCGTGGGAGCAAAGATACACGTGAAACAGCGAGCTTTCCTCTTTAGCTGTCACCTCCACGTGTTCCAGAGCCTTCTACATTTAACGATCTGTACTCAGTTTGAACGCTTAGTTGCTGACAGGGCTGGGAGCACATGGTCTGTGTATTCATCTGGTCATCGTTAACTGATCCTTCTTCCATCCTGTCTCAGCATCCTCGTCCTGAAGCCTCCATGACTATGCTTGTCCATTATGCTACCTTCCAGCAAGTCCTGCCTTATTTAAAATGCATTCTCGGAACTTTCTCCTCTTCTCCCTGGTCATATTCATAGCATTAGCTTCCTTATTGGGGCTTGGGGAGGTGGGAGGTTCCCTTCTCGCACTAGTGCAGAAAACCCACTCAGGAATGTGGTTACCCTGGTTCCTTCACTGCCACAGAACAATGCTCTGCCAATGGGCTTAGTCAATATGAGTGGAACAAAGATTTACTGAATTAAAAGAAATGCTGTGCGCACAGTGAAAATGGGAGAGTGTTGGGTCTTGTTTGGCTCAAAAAGAAGGTAATTATAAATGTAAAAAAAAACCTGGAAACAGAGCAATGTTTTAAAATCCCTGACAGAAATGACAATTTAGGGGATGGGAAGAAGGCTTTCAGGGGTAATAGTGTTGGCTATGCAATCATGAGGACCTGAGTTTGAAGTCCCAGCATTTATGTAAAAAGCTGGCATGGTTGGTAGTGCCTGTAGTCCCAGCAGTGGAGCCTAGAAATATCCAAAGACCCTGTCTCAAGGAAGTAAGGTAGACAGTGACAGGAAGACATCCAATATCCAGCACCAGCCTCTGCGAGCATGGGCACACGCATGCGTCACAAACAATAGAGACATGAGATAATACATAAATAAATAAACAACTTGGAGAATGCTAGCCTTTCATTTGCTCAAGAGGGGGCTTCACAGAGCTGCTCTTAAGGGGTTAATTGTGGGGGTGGGCGGAGAACCAAGCCCCTCCCTGTGGAATAAGAGCTAGATGATTCGGAGGAGGGTGGCTACCTGAGCCCCCTGAGCATCTTACAGGCACATGGCTATTTCTCCAGCCTGCTGGAGCGCAGAGCTTTCCTGCCTGGCCTGGAGGGCTCACTGCTCAGGAAGTTGCTTGTGGGATGCGTTCTCTGAGCAAAGCCTTGCCTCCCTGGCTAAATGCTAAGGTCTTCAAGGGTCTCTGAGATGCTCCCCAGCTTAAGTCTAGTGTCTGAACATGCCTACTCATCTGACAAGTACCAGGTTGAGAAGGCAGGCCTTATCATCATCGTCCAGGCTGTGGTAACCGTGCCCAAATATTGTGGTCACTTCTCAGTCCAGATGTTCAACGGCGAATGTTTGACAGAGTGGGCAGAGTGTGCACAATCCATCGATGATGCAGGATCCCCCTCCAAATCCAGAACCTGAAGAGGGCACCCTGCACAGGCAAAGGTCTCATATCTCATCTGTCCACAGGGCACATCTCTTAAGGGAAACTGGACATTTCTTCCAAATTTGCCCAAGGCACTGGGCATATTCTGCTTTAAAAATTTCCGCAGTTACAAATAAACTTGAAAGGGATAATGTGCCTTGTGACATGAGTTTTTAATCCAAATATCACATGCAACTTAGTTAAAATGGTCAATGTGTGGCCTTGAAAGCAAGGTGTGGATTGGCAGATTGAGGGACGAAGTTGGGAGAAGGTACCTGAGAATGACTGAGTGATTTCTGCAGCTGGCCACAGGAGTATCAGAAAAAGAAATGAGCTGCTTTTTGTTTTGTTTTTGAGATGAGGTCTCATTGTGTAGCCCTGGCAGGCCTGGAACTCTCCATGTAGCCCAGGCTAGCCTTGAACTCACAGCGAGCCACCTTCCTCTGCCTCTTGCATGCTAGGATTCAAGGCATGTATTGCCATGCCCCGATTTCAAAGAGATACATAGACGAGGTAGAGGTTGGAGACTAATGAGATAGGAAAAGCTGAGATCTGCAATAGGGGAGCACAGAATGGAAAACCATATGATAAGTTGGTCAAATGGGCCAATGGTCAACTCAAAGCCAGATAGCAGAAAATCCCCAGATATCTATACCGTCAATAACTCTCTCCTCACTTTGTGCTATTTTATTTCCCATGTTTCACGTATTTGTGTCATGCATGTATGTGAATGCGTGTTTCAACATGTGTATGTACATATTTTTGCAAATGTGTGAGCACCCGGAGGCCAAGGTGGATGCTGAGAACCATCCTCCATCTCTTTTACACCTTATTCATGGAGGCAGAGTTTCTCAATCAACCCAGAGGTCACAGATGTGGCTGGTCTCCTAGCCAGCTTGTTCTGTGACTTTCCTATGTCTTCTTCCCAAGGCTGGAATTACTGGTGGGCTGCCTTGGGGACCTGAACTCCAGTCCCCAGTCTAGCATGGCGAAGGTGTGGCTCTCTGAACAATAATTCCCCAGTCACTCTTCACCTTTTAATATTTATTATTTATTATGTGTATTTGCCTTTGTGAGTTTATATGTAAACATGCATGCAGGAACCCACAGAGTAGCCACCAGGGCCCCTGGAACGAGAGTTACAAGCATTTGTGAGGTTCTGGAGACTGAAAACCAGTAAGTACTCTTAACTGCTGAGTTATCGCCCCTTTATTTTTAAATGATTTCCCTTCCCCATTTCAAACAGTAAAATTGGGTCTTTGGAATGAGAGTGGATCACTCCAAGGCAAACCATCAGACAAGACTTTTCTTTCTGGTCACTGGGTTCAGAACCGAGATGTGAGTACGTGGGTCTCTGTGTGCACTCTAGACATAAACACGTGGGTCTCTGTGTGTGTTCTACATATAAGCACGTGGGATTCTGCATGTGCTCTAGACATAAGCACTTGGGTCTCTGTGTGCTCTGGGTCTCCTGTGCTGAGGAATTTGGTGTCAAGTTTAAGGTCAGAGGACACGGAGCCTTTGTGTGTGGGCAAGGCTCACCTCCTTGCGCGAGGCCTGTTGTGATTTGTGATTAGAATGCTGTGAGTCAGAGTGTGGACAATAAGATACTCAATTCTGGGGACTTTTTCACTTCTGTGCTCTGAAAGCCCTGCTTTCTAAAAGATGGTCCTTCCTAACAAAGCCAGGGTGATATGTCAATCAGTACAGCTTGGAGGACAAGCATGGGAGCAGAGGGATTCCCAGAACAATGTCCCTCTGCTGTTAAAATAGAACTCAAGGGAGTTTCATAATTTTTTTTAAAAAAAAATCTGTGGATAATATTCAATCTTCGTATGTTCGAGACACTGGTATAAACCACCCCATAAATACAGAATTACCACAGACCTGTGGAAGCGGGTAATAAAATTGAATTTATCTTTAAGATAAGGAGATTGAGGCTGGGAAGAGAAGCCTTGCAAGTCACCCAGGCTGTGTGTGGCAGGAACAGGACCAGAACAGAGGTTCTAACTTAAGAATGGAAAATCCAGACATCATTCTGCGATAGCCAGAGCAACTCCCCTGCAACCAGGCTTAGATCCAGGCTGCCCAGGGGGTCTCAGAGTCACCCTGTGGAGAGCAGAGGCTGCACTTTCTCAAGGGGAATGCTATTTCACACAAGTGGGGGACAACAAAGGGTGCCGCTGACATGTCGCAACTCCCACCAAGTGCTGCAGTTGCCTGCCCTTCAGCCCCACATCCCCAAGCCAGTACTGCCTGTATTCAATTTACAAGATCCAAGAGCCCCAGGCAAAGCAATGAACTCAGATTTAAACTCAGAACTTGGATCAGTAACTTCCCTGCTCAGCTTGGGGGGTGGGGGTAGGGCGAAGTGGCGGTGAAGCTGGATCTTCATGCTGAATCTCCACCACCTTGGCTCCTCACTGATAAGGTGATGGAACTTGCAGGAAGCCACATTTCCAAGAATACTCTGCCCCCCGCCCAGCCCCTGCCCCTGAACCCATCCATTTCAATCCCATGAAAGACATGGGTTTTGCAAAGGGTGGGGGTTGTATTTTAAGTCCTTCAATTACACCCAGGGCAACAGAAAATTGGATCCACAGCATCCGTCCACTCATAAATAGCAAGAAAGAGCAGAGGGTGCAGCTCAGCCACTGAATATTCAGTTAACACAAACAGATGGGACCACGGTTTGATCACGGTTTGGTTCCTGAAGATCACAGACACAGGAAAGTGTGTATATTGATAAGACAGAGCACTCACTAAATAATTATTGGAACCTGCGGGATTAAGAAACATATCAGAATCTTAGAATTTGAATTCTTTATGTGACACACGCAAAAAAAAGCAAAAGCCTTAAAAATAACCATCCTGGCAGCCAGACTGCAAGACTAAGCCTGCACTGAAGTGTGGAATAGCAGGCTGGCGTTCTGTTTTGAAAACATTTTCCCCCAAAGCAAATCATCTGATATATATATATATATATATATATATATATATATATATATATATATATATACACACATACATACATATATATATAGATATACATATATATATACACACATATACATACATACACACACACATATATATATATATTTCTAAGAGGAACAAAATGTAGCTACATCAGTTATAACCCAAGGTTTTCTGACTGCCAATCAAAATCCCTCTCTTTTGATTATCTCACTCTTCAGCTTTACTTGAAGACAAACATCAACTGCCT
Organism: Microtus pennsylvanicus; assembly: GCF_037038515.1. NCBI lineage: Eukaryota > Metazoa > Chordata > Mammalia > Rodentia > Cricetidae > Microtus > Microtus pennsylvanicus. Next base: position 110,076,077 of record NC_134579.1, read on the forward strand.
TTCCCTACTGTGAAACTCCTGGACTCCTCTGAAGCGGCTCTGCCTCATGGGGCTTTCCTTAGGCACATTATAAAGCACATGTCCCTGAGCTGAGTTCCAAAATCCTCTTAGTGAGATGCAGCCCATAAGAGCTCCTCTGGATACCCTGTGCCCAGCTCACAGTGGCCATGGAGGCGAGCTTTCCAAGATGGTGCCTCTCTGCTGTTTTGCTAGGCATACCCCTAGAATTACTGAGCTGTCCTAGCTACCAAAGGGAAACATGAAACCAATAGTACAAGATAGATAAGCCTTGAGACTCTTTTCTTAGATACAGCCTGGGGACCATCAATACCCCTGGGCTGGGCGTGAAGGAGCAAGCTCCTATCACACCCACATCCATAGACAAGCAAATGAAGACAAAAAAAGGTTAGCCTCCTTGTCCAGTCTGATGAAACCTCAGGGCTAAAGACTGAAATCATCACAACACTGAAATTCTTCAGCTTTGCCATCCTAAGGCCATGGGCTCCCAGGACGGTAGAAAGACAAACGGTCATCTCAGCTTTGAGGTTTTTGCATGGCTTTTTGCCCCCAGCACGAAGGTTCCATTTCTCTGAAACACAAACCCATCACCCTCATTGGTAGTGTTGGGTCACTATGACTGTTGGAACACCCACAATAAAATGGGGGCTTCCACCTTCACACCAGTTCATCAACATTACAGACAGAGAAAGCTAGTCTCTAGGAAGGTACAAACAAAATAAAAACTCCCAAGCCCCTTAAAGTGGGTGGTCTCCCCAGTTTTGGGGCCCCTTCTTTATCTGAGAAGTCAACGAAACTTGCAAGTCGATGAGCTCATTTTGCACAGGGTTGTTTCCTTGAATTTTAATTCTGTAGCTGGCAGAGAAAAAGGGGCCACCTACAAGGCAGCATCGCCCTCTTTCCTGTTCATCACCCACAATAGACAGAGCCTAGGAACAGTTTCCCAGCACACCTCGGCTTGAAATCACTGGCTTCTGTATTAAGGGGCGGGTCCCCCGGGAGGTGGCAATTGCCCTACCCCATGCGCGGAGTCAGACTTCACTCTGGACTCGGCATGGCAGGAGGCCAGCCTGGGCACCTACCTCAGGATAAAATGGTCCACAGTAGAGTTATTGGAGATGGTGACAGAGGCAGTGACTATGTCTCCCTGCTTGACAGGCTGGGAGGGCAGCCAGATGACCACATTGCCATCCAAACGCAGTTCGCTGAGCTGGATGCTGTCCTGGGTGCGGAAAAGGCCAATGCTGCCAATCTTCTTCAGGTGGGACGTCCTGTCCTCCTGCCCATCCTTCCCTGGACGGATGGCGTTGTCCTTTCTGGTGTCACCTCCGGTGCAATCCCCTCGCTCATCCCCTGGATGCACAGTGTAGTACAATTCCACGAGGTTCCCTTCTGGCTGCTCCGCGGGCCTCCTTTGCCCGGACATAATCATCGGGGGACTGAACCAGCCAGGCAACATCTCCAGCTGGGCTACGCACAGCCCCAGGGCCCCAGCCAGCCGGCAGCTTCCCCGAACTTCCCGGGTATCTCGGAAAGCAAAGACCCTCAAGCAGGGCAGTTTCTCGGCCGCTCTGTGGTCATCCCAGTCTCTGCCCACAATATGGAAGAGCACCTGCACTTTGGGCCGACTCAGGTAGACTTTCTCTTGGAGGATGTAGGCCTTGAGCCTCCAGTCAAAAGGAAACTGATTTGTTGGGCCTAAAAAGTTGGGGTTCAACATCAAGTCCAGGGGTATAACCTTTTCTGCAGAGTATGGCCCATAGCTGGCATTTAATACTGGGGGCTGCCTGGCCTTGTAGGTAAAGAAAGACTCCACCCTGGACTGCAGGCTGGCATTCCGCAGCAGGTCAGGGTTGGCCTCCTTTAGGAAGAAGGAGGTCTCAGTTCTGAGGATGTGGAAGCTCACGGGCAGGTACGGCGGCAATGAAGAGAATCTCTGGATATTATCGATGATCCGGCGACCTTCTGCCACTAAAGGGAGAGAAGAGAAGAAGTACAGTCAGTAAGAGGCTGGTGTATTCTGGTCTTGATGTTCAGGCTGCAATTGAGAACAAAGGAATTAAAGTCCCAAAGTCCAGGAGAACAAAGCCTCAACGAGACCTTCCAGAAGTAGCCAAGGCTTCCAGATGGTCCATGAATTAAGAAATTTTAAGTTCCAATATGTAAAGTAGACTGAAGTATGTAAAGCTGGGAGTTGGGGAAATGACTTAACAAAGTGCTTGCCATGCAAACTTGAGGGCCTGAGTTCAGATCTCCAGAATTAAAAAGAAAAGGAGGAGGAGGAAGAGGAGGAAGAGGAGGAGGAGGAGGAGGAAGAGGAGGAGGAGGAGGAGGAGGAAGAGGAGGAAGAGGAGGAGGAGTAAGAGGAAGAAGAAGGTGGTAATGGTGACATGTGTCTGTGGTCCTAGCACTTGGGAGGCAGAGACAGGAGGACCTCTAAGCCTTCCTGGCCAGCTAGTCCAGCCAAATTAGTGACCTTAGGAGTAAGAAAATGACTCCTAGGATAGAATAAAATCTACAAGCAAATCCTAAAAAAGAAAGATTTAGTTTGAGATAAAGATAGTACCTCAAATCCTGAGGCAAAAATATAGACTTTAATAAATATTGCTGGGACAGTTGGGTAGACACTTGCTTAAAAAATATAATGTTAGATAAAAATATTTTTTTCAATTTATTTATTATTTTATGTACATTGGTATTTTGCCATGGGTGTCAAGTCCCCTGGAACTGGAATTACAGATCATTGTGAGCTGCCATGTGGGTGCTGGGAGCTGAACCCCAGGTCAGTTCTCTTAACCACTGAGCTACCTCTCCAAGGCCCCAGATCCAAATCTTATAAGCAAGATTAAACCTGAGGGCCAGAGAGATGGCTCAGTGGGTAAAGTAGTTGCCATGTGAGCCTGGAGATCAAAATTCAAATCCCCAGAACCCATGGAAAGGCCTGCACTGGGGAGGCAGAGATGGAAGGATCCCAGGGCTCTCCAGCAAGCCAGTGTAACTGCACTGGTGAGCCCCAGGTCTGGAGAGAGACTTTGTTTGAAAAATAAGCTGGAAGGCAAGAGAGGAAGACACCTGACGCCAACCTTTGGCCATCACACACCTGAGTGGGTACAAACCCTTGTGCATCTGTGCAATGAATGCACAACCCAGAGTCTCGCACACATCATACTACAAATTATAATACTAAACTCTGAATGGATCCGTTTAGAAGTAGAGGATAACTGAGGGAGAAGAGAAAGAAAAAAGATAAGGGGACACAAACAGAGGCAGAGGGGAGGGAGAAGAAGAAAATCCATCTGAAGTAGATACTGTAAAATATGAGGCATCTGGGCAAACGGTAAATAGAAACAGGGACTAGAGAGATGATTCAACAGCTAAGAGTGCTGGCTGCTCTTTCAGAGGACCTGGGTTCAATTCCGAGAACCCATATGGCCACTTAAACCTATTTATATCTCTAGTTCTAGGGGAACACAATGCCCTCTTCTGGCCCCCATTGGTACTGCATACACACAGCACACAGACAAACTTAAAGTATATTAAGAAGTATGTGACAGGTGGATCTCTATGAGTTTGAACCCAGCCTTGTCTATGGAGCTAGTTCCAGGACAGGCAGCTAGTTCCAGAGAAACCCTGTCTTGAAAAACCATTAAAAAAAAAAAGAGAGTGAGATGTGGAACGTGAAGTTCTTTTTACTGTGTTACAACTCTACTAGCCATTGCCAAAGCCAAAATAAAGAAAAGCAAACATATCCAGCAAAGCAAAAAGAATGTGAGCAAGCCATCTTCGTTTTATATCCCGCATCTCCTATATACAGATCTTGCCTGCTTGTTAGGAAAAACAGCAACAGCAGAAATCCTCCTCCATTATTCAAAAATCAGGAGCAAAAACAGCTGTATTCTCATGGAAGGATTTCAAGTCCTCTGGTAATGTGGGCCGCTTGGGCTTGGTAACTTTAGTCATTAATCACTGAAGGCCAGGTTGTCACCACTGTCTTCCTTTACAGCTGAGGACAGAGTACTCATCACCAAATGTGCAAGAGGCTGAATAAGTCAACCATCCCCTGCTTAGGAGGGAGCCCTTAAAGGCCCCCCGGGCCCTTCTGGTCCCCTTCACGATTCGGCTCAGGCAGCATCCAGCACTCCTTGATACCTGGTAGCCTGCCTACTGCCCTTTAGTCTGTTCAGATCCGGACGATGTCCGGCCCCACCTGAAAACTGATTTTGCTCAACACACAGCATCTTACAAGATTTCTCTAAACTGAAACACCATTTTAAAAAGCTGAGAGTCTCTGGGTCTCCAGCTTCCCTCTCAACATAGTGAGTTTGCAAATGGCGGGGTTCTGTCTGCAAGTGAACAGAGTAAGTAATGGGCATCTGCGTGCTGGCTGTTGTCTGGTACTCAGCACCTGAATCCCGAGCCAGATGCCTGCTAGACCCTCGGCATGGACTTAATGTTTACAATCCTAGTTTAGAATCATCAGATGGTTAAATCTGTGCCTATTAGGGCTGCTCAGATTCCACACTATGTCAGCAAAGGACAACATATACGCCTCCCTCTTGTGTTCCTCTATCCATCCCAGATAACTTATCAGCCAGTGAGTAGGCTGATAGCCATTTGCTTGTCTGTGATGAGATCCCCGTGAGGGCTTTGGCTTCCACTGTTTAGGACACTACTAAGTCTCTGACTGCATGCAGGGCTCAAGATCATGAATGCCCAACCTCCACCTTGGCAGCCTCAAGTCAGCCTGCCTCCTTGCCTGGTCCTTGTGGCTCCCGGGGGGTGGGGGGTGGGGTCCAAACCATCCCATCCATAAAAGAGAAGCTGGGAAATCTTTTTCTTCCTCTTTCTTTCCAACCTCATTCTCCCCCACTCCCATCCCCCCCCCCCCCCCCCCCCCCCCGCTCCCTGTCTCTCCTTCCAACAGCAGCCTGCACACCCCCCCTGAGCATATGGGACATCCTGCTTGCTCTCCTCTGGAAGCGTCCCTAATCCCTTCCCTGCAGGGACACTGGCAAGCAGATCAAAGCTGCCTTTTGGTTCTGCGTCCAGATGAACTTAGGTTGTCAAGATGTCTCTTCAAAGAAGTAACACTCTGTTCCTAGCCCCAGAGGCCCTGTGCTGAGGTCACCAGTGACAAGGGCACCTTCATTCCTTTCTTGTTAGGGACGGAGAGACGGCTGAGCATCTCCGGTTTAACCCACTCGGTCCTGTGCCAGCTTCAAAGACACCCAAAAGTTCTGCCAAGGTACCGCATTCCAGGAAGAGTCCTCAGGAGTGTCGCAGTGACTGTTTAAGAAACTCATAAAGTTTGACAAAATACCAAGAGGCAAATAGCCACATCTAATAACTTTCATTTTAAAGTATTTAGCCCTGTCTAAAACAATTCTTAAGAACTTGAAGTAGAGAGATTTAGAGCCACTTTTATGTGGGGGAGAGCGAGCCAAGGCTAAGCATGGGATTGTAGGGTCCGTCTGTCGCAGGGAGTGCTGGGAACATGAAGCTTTGCCAACAAGTTTTGCCATCATTTTTCACTCTTCCTTCCTGCACAGAAGGGGTCTCTCTCTCTCTCTCTCTCTCTCTCTCTCTCTCTCTCTCTCTCTCTCTCTCTCTCTCATATTTGTGTGTCTCTGTGTATGTGTGCATGCATGTGCACACGTGCATGTGTGCAGGTGCAACTGTGTGAGCGTGCATGTGGATATCAGAGGAACATTTCAGGTATCATTTCTGAGTCTCTATCTACCATTTTGGGGGAATGGGGACAGGGAGGGTAGGGTCTCACATTGGTCTGGACCCTTCAAACTAACCCCAAGGATTTGCCTTTTCTCTGCCCCCCCCCCCAACAACACTGGAATTACAAGCATGTACTACCATGCTCCGAATTTTAAGTGTAGGTTCTGGAGATCAAACTCAGGTCCTTAGGTTTACAAGGCAAGCACTTTACAGACTGAGCCCTCTCCAGGCTCAAGAAGGGGGATATTTTTTCCTGCTTTCTCTAAAAAACTAAAACAAATCCACAAATGACTGTTTTGCTTTTGAGCAAATGTGGAGTTCCGTCCCTGCAAGATGAAGGCGGAGTGGACTTTCTGCTCAAATCTTCAGAGCTGGGGCTCTTTGTCTTCTAGGGTCACTGTATCTTCAGCATACAGTCTAGGGTACCAGCTCTGGTCTCTGAGCCAAACCTAGTTCAGAGCCCTTTCAGTCTGTGAGATTGGACCCGAGTCAAGTTCGGGAGCCTTGGATAAAGGCTAAGGGCAAGCAGTTTGTGTATGAAGACATCCACATTTGATCCACTCGCCAGCCATATGGCACCGGGTACATGTTTAATTTCTGTAAGCTTCTAGCAAGATGGCGCAGCTCACAAAAGGGCTTGCTGCCAAGATGGATGCCACGAGTTTGGTCCTCAGGGCTCACACGGCAGAAGGACATAACTAACTCCCAAAAGCTGTCCTCTTGCTTCCAGAAATACAAATTAAGTGAACAAAATGAAAAAAGGAAAAAAAAAAAGAAAAGAAAAAACATTATAATCGGCAATCACAAATATGACAGGTGTCCTGGCTGAGCTACCACTGTCTTTTTCGGTTTTGACACCCACAAAGGAAGAAGCCTGGGCTAAGTACTGGGGGTGGAGCGAATATGGGAGAGCAAGGTCATCCCACTGATGGTACACGAGCCATCTACAGCCAAGTCATCAGGTGAGGCAGCTCATTCTTAGTAGCCCAGCCCAGGTAGACCACTAACATGAGACCACGGCTTATTGGGGGTGTTCCCTTACAAAGCCAATCCTGCTAGAGAAGGCGGTAGATTGACTGCTTTCTGGACAGGATTCTGAGACACGGTTTCTCTGTAGCTTTGAAGCCCTGTCTTGTAGACCAGGCCGGCCTTGAACTCAGAGATCCGCCTGCCTCTGCCTCCCGAGTGCTGGGATTAAAGGTGTGCGCCACCACCGCCCGGCCAAATCTTAACAAACATGCTATGAGAACGTCTACATACCGATGAGGAAATGGGGGACTAGAAAAAGACTTTTCCCATGAAATCCTGATTGTACTGGTGCTGTTCAAATTCATGTCCAGTTGGCTGGAGCCAGAGACCATGACCCTGTGGACAACGGGGCCTCTCTCTACCAGCTACATGAGAATGATAAAGTTCAGTAATGAGAGTCATATGACCCATTTAGAGAGAGCCTGGCTCCTGATGAGGGCTCGAATAGGGTCATGTTTTATTACCTATTAATTTAAGTGTATACATTCAGGTGCATGTGCACATGTGTATACACAGTATACATACACACACACAACACTTTTTTTACATTGAGTCCTGGGGGTTGAACTCAGGTCTCATGCTTGTCTGGTAAGCACTTCACTGACTGAGCCCTCTCAACCAGACACTTCCACGACAGTAGCCAGATATACAAATACGCTCTAATTAGCCAAGAGGTTAATTGTTGATAGCTTTACTGACTGAAATAAGCAATGCATTAATATCAACTCATTTTTAAAGTAATCCTTCTAGAAATTAAAAGGAAAATACAAGATCACACGGTCCAAGAGCTACCTGCCTAGGTAGAGGTCTGGGCTTACGGTTTGTCATTTCTACAGTAAGGGGCAAGATCATCATTTGTTGGTGAACACCCAGTACACTTTCTCATGATAGAATTACTTAAAGAGGGTCTGGGGAGATGGCTCAGAGGTTAAGAACACTCACTGCTCTTTCAAGGGGACCCAGGCTCAATTTGCAGTCCCGACATTGGGTGGCTCACAACTATGTGTAACTACAGTTCCAGGGACCGGATGCCCTCTTCTGGGCTCTGTGAGAACTCCATGCACTTGGCACACATACATACATGCAGGCAAACACACATGGATAAATAGAAGAAGAAGAAGAAGAAGAAGAAGAAGAAGAGGAGGAGGAGGAGGAGGAGGAGGAGGAGGAGGAGGAGGAGGAGGAGGAAGAGAAGGAGGAGGAGGAGGAGGAGGAGGAGAAGGAGAAGGAGAAGAAGAAGAAGAAGAAGAAGAAGAAGAAGAAGAAGAAGAAGAAGAAGAAGAAGAAGAAGAATTAGAATTATTATTCAAAAAGAATGAGAAGGGAATCAATCTCCTGATGACGTGGTTGACTCCAGAAAGTCTTCGTCTCTTCAATGTCCCACCCAAATGCCTGCCTATGAGCCTGGTGCACAATCACCTCTGCACTCCCAAAGGCTTCAGCAATGTGTGTGCTACCAAAACACATCACATGTTTGGGGAGGTCTGGGTCTCGCTAACTAGGGAGCTAGGAATGTCTGTGACCTTTGCCATGTCTCCCAGCTGCACAGAATCCATGCCACACTGCGGTGGGCCCCTGAGTTCTGATGTCCTAACCCTCATTCTGGCTCACTGCTGCCTGCCAGCATCTCTAGGGAAGAGAGGACAAATGCTAGATCTTAAGGGTCTGAATCAATGTCTCAGGCCAATGCTGGCTCGCGAAGGCCACACAGAGAGGCCCAGGGAGCCGCTGACAGCTGCACCTTCCCATCCGGTCTCCACACCACAGGCAGTGTGCCCACTTGCTGTCTCCCTCCCTGTGTATCCATTTGCTTTATCTGTGTTTGCTGTCAGCGTCGGGGATATTGCGTCCTCCGTCAGTTGTTCATCAGAGAACCCCAGTGCAAAGTCACCACCGGAAATTGAGTTTTTGAGATCCTGAGATAGTGGACCTAGGACATGGCTGTGTCACTTAGCACCCAGACATTCTCTGGGGGAGAATGACCCTGTCAGTCCACATGATGCCCTGCTATCACCATGAGGCTCACTCTCTGCCATGCTGGCAGAATATGGACTTTTTCTAGGTGACTCTCTCTGGCCCAAGATGAGAAGGGTAGGCCGGCTCACGCAAGTGGAAGAGAATGGACTTAAGATGGGAGCGGGGAAGAAAGACAGGCAGATGGAAAGATCACCCAGGGCCTAGGTTAGTGGAAGGAGGAAGAGTTGTCCTGCATGGGATCAGGAGCAGAAATCCATAGTGTAATGTCATCAAAATAGTCACACAACATGGCAAGATGCTCCAAGCAACATGAGTGCAGTGGTGGCGGAACAGTGACAGAGTGAAGTTCTAAATTCCCCGAGGCCTAGTGATGTCTCAGCCACTGTGCGGTGCGGCATGGTGGAGCATGGGATTCTCAGAAGGTGCCCACGTCACTAGGTGATAAATGGCTTATCTAGATCCTTCCTGCTTTGAATCAGGTAACACTGAAATGAAATCTTTCAGAACATATATGGCCAGGTTACACGAGATTGTTTTAAGATAGGGTGAGGACTTCTGCAAAGAGTAGCGAAGGCGTTCCCACCAAGGGTGACTGATTAACTGTCTAAGGGAGCGCTGGTCTCTTCTTTTAAAATTATTTTTCATTTATTTAATTATTTTCATGTATGTTCTTTCTCTATATGTCTCTGTCTCTCTGCATGTACATTCATGTGAATGCCTTGCAAACCAAGTACTGACGTCAAGGGCCTTCCACAGTTGCTCCCTACCTTATTTTCGAAACAAGATTCCTTGTTGAATCTGGAGCTTGTGATTTGGACAGACTGGCCGGCCAGCGAGCTCCTGAGATCCATCTGTCTCTGCTTTCATAGTACTGAGATCATAAATACACATCAAAGGACCTGAGTTTTTTATGGGCCCATGCTGGGGATCAAACTCAGGTCCTCAATGTGAGCACAGCACTGGCTTTTCCAACTGGGCCATGTCTCCAGCCCCAGGAGACGCTTCTGATGAACCAAGACGTGGACACTACCAGTGCAGAGCAACTGCAGGTCAGCAATGTTAATAAACACTTCTGATGGACGGGGCACTGCCACTGCAAGTTTCTGTGTTGGCACAGCAGAGAAACCCTGATCTAACAAGGCCCCATGGCGGGAGAGAATGGGATATGAACAGTTACATCAGCAAGAAGTGACACAGAAGGACTTCAGCCGGAGCTTTCTCCAGCCTAGAAAGAAGAAACACATCATGGTAACCATGGCTGGAGTCAGACAAAACTATGAGGATCTGGTGAACCCCTGAGCTACCGTAATCAGGGACATTTTTATTTCTTGTAAATATTTGAAACTTTCGAGTCTCAGAATCATCATCTGTATAGATAGAATCAACTGAAGACCCTCGGAACATGTCAGATTCTCATGGCCTCAGCAAGCCTGGTAAGGGGACAGAGGTTATGGGACTGTTTTCTTTCCCTCTTCCCATTCCTCCTCTTCCCTCTTTCTCTTTTTCCTCCTCATTCCTCTTCTTTCTTTCCATTTCTTTTTGAGACAGGGTCTCATGTAAATACTGGCAATGAACTCATTATGTAGCCCAGGCCGATCTTGAACTTCCTGGTCCTTTTGCCTCTACATCCTGAGTGCTGGGATTATAGGTGTCTAGCACATCTTGTTTATACAACGATGGGTCAAACCCAGAGCCTCATGCATCCTAAGCAAAAATTCTACCAACCACACCCCAGCCTTTCCTTCTCCTTTTCCACCCTTAGATTATGTTGATAAACTACACTAAAACTTTTTTTGTGTGTGGTTTTTCGAAACAAGGTTTCTCTGTAGTTTTGGAGCCTGTCCTAGAACTAGCTCTTGTAGACCTCACAGAGATCTGCCTAACCTCTGCCTCCCGAGTGCTGGGATCAAAGGCGTGAGCCACCACTGCCAGGTTACACTAAAACTTTTAAAGTTTTAAAGTTTTAGTGTAGATACATAGACACATGGGGGAGAGAGAAACAGACAACAAATAAAAAACTAAAGCACACACAGAGAAAACAAAAAAGCAAAACAAAACATTTGCGTGACATTTATATAAGAAGTTTCAAGTCTTGGAGGGTGGACTTGCGCACAGTCTAATCTGCATCAGACACTGGCTGCCAACCCCCACTCTCATAGACACCTGCAGAAGGCTTGCTGGCCTGTCCCAGTGTGCCTCAAGGAAAACCAGATCGGGTGCACCTGCCAAGTCGCTGCAGCTTGCTGGAAACTCGAGCCAATTTGAATCTTTCCCCTTTCCCATTTCTGATTTATTAACATTCCTCGGCGGCAGGACTTCTCTCTCTGCTAAATATGGCTCATTGTTTCCTTCCTCCTGAAACAAAAGGTACCTTGATAAGCGGATTATTTGGTTTCAATGCTGCTTCTGCGGGAACCCGAATACCTTTTGCTGAAATTACACAGTGGGGTTTGCAATTTCATAACACACCAAAAACGCCCCTTGAAAGGCATAGCCTCTTAGATTCCTGTCGGGGCCCCTAAGGGGATATCCCCGTCTTCTTTTCTCAGAGAGAGATGTGGGATCACTCTCAGCTGCTGCTAGGTTAGGTCCCTAGAAACAGGCAAAGAGCTTTGTTTTTCAAGAGTCAATGCTCCAAGATACTCAGGATCTCCGGCCTGATGGGAATGGAAACAGTGCTTTGGGTAGACAGGGGGGAAATGCCCACGGGTGAGTCTTGGCGGGGTGGAGAGTAGAGGCTCTAGGTATTCCCGGAGCTGAGCCTGTGGTGGTCCTCACAGTAGTTCTGTGTTCATGTGCCTCCATCTTCCTGTCCTCACTGGACACCATGGGCGGGTCCCAAGCCAGTGTGTGGATTCTGATGGGCTGAGGCTCAGCTTCTGCAGAGAGGAGGAACATCAGCTTCTCCTTACTTTCAGAACAAACCGCCACCAACTTAGCAGCTTCAAAGGACAAAAGTGCATTTTTGGTTACCCTGGGAATCAGAAATCTGAAGTCCGCGTGCGGGTGTGGCTTGACAGCCCAGGAGAGAACCCTTTTCCTTCTCTTTCCCACTTCCTCAGGGTTCCTGACTTCTCTTTCTTGGGGGCCTCTTCTCCATCTGCAAAGCAAATGGCTTTCCAGCTTCCTCCAGCCCTGACCTGCCTCCCTCTTGGTGGAACTTCCTGACAAGTCTGGCCTTCTCCCATCTCTACCTCCTATAGGTGTAGAGTAACCAAAAATTCACTTACGTTCTGTGTACTTGAATCCCAGCACTCCTGTTTGCCTCACAGGACTTTACCCGCTGAACTATCTATCTCCCCACCCCCACTAAAAGGTTGCTAACCCTCTGAAAATTTTATCCATCACCGAAGAAGTTGATCTTAGTGTCCCGTCCCTAGAAAAGCAAATAGCACTCAGTATTTGGATACTGCTTTGCCGACTCTAGCACGGAGAGAGCCTTCTGAGCTGGGCTCCCTGCACAGTTGGAGGCCACCGGCCTCTTCTCCTTTATAACCTGAATTACCAGTCAGGCTTACCTGGCGGAGCAACAAGGTAAACCTGGTTTTCACTATGCATCTGAAACAGTTTGGAAATGAAAACGGGGGGAGGGGGACTGCAGGAGGGAACTGGAGTTGCATAGCCCGAGTGGGATTTAAATAACCACCCTTGCACTCACACAGCATATGGTTGCAGGATGCTTCATGGAGTTTATTCAGAGAGAGGCGCATCATGAATGGCAGATGGTGTCATTATTTATGTGGAACCCGACATTAATCCCAAGAGTCCAAATTATCTCGATTCATGTCAATAAAAAGGAACAGCATCTCATCTTTAGGGCCGGTCTTTTTCCTCAAAAAATAAATAAATAAATGAGCTTATTTTTTTTAATATACTGCCCTTATTTCCTTTCCCCATAATTACAGTTAATTTTTTTAAAACAATCTATGTCCTATTGAGGCATATGCTCCCCCCACACCACCCCACACAAACACACATATGAGTCTCATTTGCCAGTAAGCATCTGTAGGTTTGTTTGGTTATAGCGGAATTTAGGATGATTATATTAACGAAGAGTCTTGGGGTATACGAGGTAGGAAATGCACTCTTGATGGTTGAGTAAATACAAGAACCGATTGCCCCTGAAGATGAAGGCTATTTTCTCTTTCATCACCAACTCTTTAACTTTCTGTGCTGCGAAAAGAACATTCAGACTGAGCTTGCTGAGAGGGGACGGCAAATTACAGGGTGGGTGTGCTGAAAACCAAGGCCCAGTTCTGTTCTTTCTTCTCTTTTTATTTTTTTTAACTTAAATGGGAAGTAAATGCTGAGCCCCACAAGCCTGAAATACAAGGCATCAAGATGTAGAAAGTGACACACTCAAAAAGCTGACCCTTGGTGGCACCAGAAAGACACTTAAAAATCAAACCCTCTGACCCTTAAAAATCACTCTGGGATAAGTGCACACCCGGGTGCATACATGTCGTGTGTGTGTGTGTGTGTGTGTGTGTGTGTGTGTGTGTGTGTGCCTGTGTTGTCATCCCATATGATATCATGCACCTTGTTTTATGAAACAGGGTCTCTCACCAGTTTGGGACTTGATTGGGCCCGGCTGGCTGGCCAGCAAGACTCAGGGATCTTCCCATCTCTACATTCTCAGTGCTGCGATGATCAGTGTTGAGCCACCACATCCTGTTGTTTTACGTAGGTGCAGGGGATCGAACTCAGGTCCTCATGCTGCCGTGGAAAGAGCTTTATCCATGAGCCAACTCAGCCTCCGTTGTCTTTATTTTACTCATAACAAAGGAGGGGAAGCCCAGAGAAGGCTGGGATTTTCTGGCGACCACTTGTCTGGTATGCTGACATCAGGACTTGAACTTGGAGTTTGTGTCTCTGGGGCCTCAGCTTCCTGGCTCTGCCATTCTGGGCTCATATCTCCCTTCCACCACCATGTGTTTCTTGTGGAGAGAGGGGGTCAGAGCTTGGTGAACGATGGCATGATCCACTTTGCCACCTCATGCTTGGGTCAGTCAAGGAGTCAGGAGACTGGATCCAATTGTGTCTGCAGTTGGGGGAAGGAATCTATGGAGTTTGTCTCTTCGAAGCTTAGGGAAGTCTAAGATGCTTTCCTGCCATTTTAAATCAACAGATAATCAGCATCCTGTTTCTGACAAATGATTCCCCCTAGCTTATGCCTGTTCTTAAGACATCAATCTTGTTCTCTGTGCTAATCTCGGCGAAGCTAAATCAAGCGAGGCTGCACAAGGAATGGTCTTCATTCAATATCCATGAACCAAGAGGCTCTTCTGTGCACCCCATGCGGCTCTGCTGCTAAAGGGAATGCACTGGTCATCAATCCACATTTGTTGACTTTGCAGGATGCTTACACAGAGGAGGGGATGTTATCTCCAGAAGGGAAGAACTCAGATAGGAAGATACAAGGCTTCAGGCTCTCATATGGTGCCGTGGGTGGGAAGATGGAGAGGTGGATGAGTTGGGACCCTGCCGCTGGATAGAAGTCAGAAAGAAATACCCAAACAGTCTGGGGGAACACTTCTCTATTACCCCAAGCTGGAAAAAGTACGATGGAAATCACAGAGTGTCAGAACACAGCCAGCCGCAGAATGGAATGCTGGGAAGGAGGATGAAGACAGAAGACAGTCCTGAGCCAGGTCACTGGGTTCTCCATCCCACCATTGCACATCCTAGCCGCAGCAAAGCTGGGCCTCAGCATCTCTAAGTGCACAGCAATGCTAGTGATAGCTCAGGCTCAAGGAGCCACGCTGAAGATGAAATGACTGTCAGAGGTAAGGTCCTCAGCCGTCACCCATCCATCCGGGCACACAGGAGGCACACGAAACCATTGCTCATTAATTTTTCAACTATTGGAAGGTGGCAGTAGCACCTTCCAATATTTATTTATTTATTTATTTATTATTTCTGTCTAGAAAGATCTCCACATATGACTAGGTAAAAATTAAATTGCAGGAAAATATCAATTTTCTAAAGAAGAAAAACTTTAAAAGCAAACAAAAGGTGCTAGAGAGACGGGTGCAGTGGCTAAGACTACCGGCTGTTCTTGCAGAGGACCCAGATTCAGCTCCCATGTCAGGTGGTGCACAACAGCCTGCAGCCCCAGCTCCAGGGGAATCTGACGCCCTCTGTCTCGTGGCACGCGCTACGTGCATCAACAGTCAGCATGCACCTTTTGATACCCATAATACCCAATTAAACAACTGAACACTTTTTGAGAGAACTTAAAGGTTTTTTTCCCTGCAGATTTCAGTCAGTTTTGTTCGGTGTACATGAAAACATTAAAGACTGAGTATCATTCCGGTCTAATGTTTGGGTCCTGTGTCATCTTATGACTGAAATAAGTGCTGACATATTGAAGATACCAATATAGTTACTTAAGCAGAATATTTTAGGCAAGAATTTATTTCCTCCTTGTGTAATCATACCATCCCAGCAAGAACATGTATTAGGTTCAGAAATCTGGCCCAGGGAACTTCAGCTACATGTTCTTGCTGGGATTGGTATGATTACACAAGGAGGAAATAAATCTTGCTAAAATATTTGTTAAGTAACTATATTGGTATCTTAAATATGTAGCATAATTGTTAAGATGACAAGGTCCCAAAATTAGCACCGTGTTTCTACCTATTTATATACATATGTACACACAAACACAAATATTCAGGGAAAAAAACTTTAAAGTTTTTAAAAAAGTGTTCTGTTTTTAATTGGGTATATGGGTATCAGGTGCATGTGACTGTTGATGCCCGTGGAGGCCAGAGAGGGGCATCAGATTCCCCCTGGCGCTGGAGTTACAGGCAGATGTGAGCTGACCAGCATGGGTGTTGAGCATCAAACTTGGGTCCTCTGAAAGGGAAGTACAGGCTTAGAGGCTATTAGCTGCTGATCCATTGCTCCAACCCTTAGAAAACGGCTTTGAATGCTAACACCATTCCCACAGTAATAACCACCTAAGAGAAGAAGAGAAATGAGAGCTTTGGATAGCCACATATATTTTAGCTTTAATGGATGCTTAACCCTATTCTGCAAAACAAAACACATGCACATCAGTTATGTGATTAAAATACTGTTTTAAAAAGAGGACTTCCTTCGGTGATACGGCTGCTGTTATCTTAATTGTTGGGAAAATAAAACCAAAAAGAAATCCAAACAACAAAAACAAAAAACCCACACAGAGAAGATGAAGACCAGTGTGTGCTTCAAAGGTCCAAGTATCTTTTCATTTCTCTGCCCCATTCTATGCTATTTTTTTCCTACTGGCTTGGGGGGGGGGGAACTAATGAGCTTAATGAATCAAACACCATTTGGTTTTGCCCTGTAGCCAAAAAAAAAAAAAAGAGAGATACTATCTGGGTGGTGGTGGTGGCACACCCCTTCAATCCCAGCACTCAGGAAGCAGAGGCAGGCGGATCTCTGGAGGCCAGCCTGGTCTACAGAATGAGTTCCAGGATAGCCAGGGCTATGAAGAGAAACCCTGTGTGTGTGTGTGTGTGTGTGTGTGTGTGTGTGTGTGTGTGTGAGAGAGAGAGAGAGAGAGAGAGAGAGAGAGAGAGAGAGAGAGAGAGAGAGAGAAAGAGAGAGAGACTAGATTCTGGAATTTTCCTTCTCCACCTCTGGACTGGAGAGGTTCATCAGTGGTTAAAATTGCTCCATGTATAATCACGAGGACTGGATTTTGGATCCAAGCATAGACATAGTGAACTGAACATCCAGTACATGTTTGTATCCCCATCCCTGAGGAAGGTGGAAACAGGAAGGAAGGTCACTGGAGATGGCTGGCTTTCAGCCTAGCTACAAAATTGTGACTCTCGGATCCAGGGAGAGACCCTGACTCAAAGGGAACAGGTGGAGAGTAAGGGAGGATAACACCAGATACTCCCTTCTGTCCTCTAAGTGTGTACACCTGAGTACATAAAAGCCACATAATCATACACGCGCACACGTGCACACACACACATACACACACACACACACATCAAGGCTATACTAAAGTCAGGTTTGCACAGTTGTATCTAGGTCTGTCCTCCAGTTCTATAGTTATTTCGATGCACTCCCCTCTTCCTAACTTGGGTCTAAAAGTCTGATTTTGATCCCTCACTTTGGAGGAAGCCCCTACCATGTCATGGGCGACACTTGATGGAGAAGCCAATGTCTCTTGCTCACAGTTAACAATGCTGGTCATCTTGAGGGTCGGTGGACTGAAAATGGCAGCAGCTCTTAGTAACATCCTGAGATGACCCCTCACGAGGCCAAGCCTCAGGGCCACCCAGAGACTATGTGAGATATGCATCAGCCACCATAGAGGACATTAGGCCACAGCAGACAAGCAACAGCCTGCCGCACAAGAGTGTGTGGCTTCTGGGCATTGGTGAGCATGGAGGCTGAACTGTGCAAGGTTGTGATGTGAGATCTGACCTGGGGACTGAAGGACCTAGGAGGCCCTCTGTTGGAGTTGCCTACCCCATAATTATTTCTGTTTTGATAACGGATCTTCCATTGCCTTCGATGAGTAGCCTATATGTGTTTGGATGCCCTGGTCCTAGCATGAGGTCCAGGTGTGGGACAAGCATCTCAATTTCAGCCAATCGACGCACAGCTTCTACAAAATCTTCACAAGGCTCATTGTGATGGTTCAGGGCTTCCTCTCAACTTGGCCCTTTGTTGACAACCTGCTAAGTCCTGAGATGGAGCCCCAAGGAAATAAAATCCAAACAAACAGCTCATATTCCAGTGATGGCATAAGAGGAAAGTATCGTTTCTTCATTGGTACACAAAGTTGTTCCTACAGCAGATGGATGGATGGATGGATGGATGGATGGATGGATGGATGGGCAAGTGATACTAATGTTTGTGAGTATGTTGTATATATTTATGGATGGATGGATGAGAAAATGTATGTACATGTGTGTATATATACATATATATGAGCACACACATATACATACATATATATATGGACAGATAAATGGACAGATCATTCATGGATGGATAGATGGATGGACAGATGGATGGATGATGGATAGAAGGGAAAGCAGAGAGATGGACAAATTCATAGATGAATGAATGGATGCACAGATGGATGGGAAGATAGATGAACCGATAAATGGAAGGGTCATGATGAATGGATTCATGGACGGATGGACAAATAGACAGATGGAAACAGTAAGACAAATCATTAGCCTGCGTGCCTCTGACTATCAGTTATCTGGGTCCCCTGAACAAATGGTCTCAGGTGTCTCTGATCTCTTTTTTCAAAGGACTCTTGGGACACACGAAGGGACTGCAAAGCTGACGGAGAACAGTATGTCACAGATCCAGGATGCCAAAGCTCTTAGGGCATCTCTAGGGAAGCCTCGTACACCCGTGTACATGGACAGTAGGCTTGAATGATTCCTGGGCCATGGAGCCATTAAAAAAGAATAGAGAGAAGAGGAAGAGGGAAGTAACGAAGGCTGAAATTCTTTAAAATCAGAGGGCACACACAAAAATTTACACTCTTAGTTTGTACAGGAAGACTGAAGTTTGGAATAACACCAGGCTAGCTCTCTTGTCTGGTAGCAAATGATTGGGTCAAGGAGCTTCCCCACTTTGGTCACCAAAATCCACTCTTCTGGCAGCCCACCCTCTCTTCTCTGCCTGGTCCATGTGTGCTCTGTGATGACCCTGGGTTCAAAGGGGATGCTCTTCTTCCCACCCTGAGCTTCCCAGACAAAGGCTGCCCCAGGATGGCAGCAGACCAGAGGCTCTGCCCTGCTCAGGTACCTTGAAGTGGAAGGGGCCTGGTGGGAGGGAGCCTATTTCTGACTAAAGAAGTCTGAGTCTCTTGGGACCTCTTTGGTCCTGGGGCTGGGCATACGTCTGAGGTTTACCAGCAGATGGCGCTCTGGAGGGGCCAGGTGAGGCCAGGGAGGCCTCTCAGAGGACAGTGTGGCCTGTGTCCAGCCAGGCCTAGCATTCTTCCCTCCAAAAAGCGCCTCTCCAACATTGTGATGTCTGGTGGTCTTTTTTTCTTGGTGTTCATGTCTTAAAGTTTATTTTATTTTTTTATGGTTTTTTGAGACAGATTTTATGTATCCCTGGCTGTCCTGAAACTCATTATATAGACCAAGCTGGTCTCATATTCATAGAGATCCACCTGCCTCTGCCTCCTGAGGGTTGAAAATAAAGACATTTGTCATAAAGCCTGGATTAAGTTTTACTTTTGATTGATACCTAGTATTAACACATGTTAGCATCATACAACATTGTGTGTGTGTGTGTGTGTGTTGTATAACAAATCAAAGTAAATATATTCACGGCCCTAAATAGTTACTATTGTTGTGGTGAGAACATTAAACAATTCTCCTCTTTTGTTTCTGAGGCAGGGTCTCACGTAGCCCAGGATGACCTTGACTTCACTACATAGTTGAGGATGACCTTGACCTCCTCCTCAAGCCTCCGTCTGCACCTCCCACATGCTGGGAGTACAGGCAATGGCAGGCATACACCATCATGTCTGGTTTGTGCAATAATGGGGATGAAGCCCAGGACTCCCTGCCTGCCAGGAAAATACTCCACCTGTTGAGTCCCATCCCAAGCCCTGCAGCTTTATTTCCTTGTTTGGTGGATGATACGGTTCTCTTGTGCCACCAAATCTTACAAAGGTTGTACCCACCTCTTGGACCTGCTGCCATCTACAATAAACCCATATAACACAAAACTCCAAAAGGAAAGGCTAACGTCTGGGTCAACACAGACATCTTCCAAGCCAAATCTAGCTATTTATTTAGCTTTCCAGAGGTGTCTGTACTTTCTCGGGCACAAACCCCAGACCTGGGATGGCAGAGGAGACAGTATTGGGTCATGGACTTGAGCTAGGAGGCAGATCAGAGCACCCATCCTGGGCTGAGCTGAGAGGAGGCGCGGTCCAGCGTAACCCACTGCACACTCCCCAGCCCACAGCGTACCCAACCAGTTCCAACTACCCTTCTACATACATGCATTCCGTGCAAGGTTCTGAGTGTGAGTGTGATTCAACAGGAAGAGACACCCACCATGCTTACCCCGAGACAAGAGGCGGGTAAAAAATGGAGAGTAAAAATGAGTCCTATGCAGCCTGCCTGATTAGTACTGGGTAGAGGAAAGAGTAAATACAGAGAGACAAGGTGAACACCATGGAGCAAACCCTCCATGAGCAGGAAGAAGGGATTAGAGCCTGCGGCGGGGGCGAGGGAGGGGAGGTGGGGGGTGGGAGAGATATTACAGGTCAAACACATGGATAGGCACAGACCCAATCAACAGTTTCCAACCTGTGGGTCAAATGATCCTTACACAGGGGTCACCTAAGACCATCGGAAAACCCAGGTATTTACATAACAAACACGTGGCAGAACTACAGTTATAAAGTAGCCACAAAAATAACTTAATGGTTGGGAGTCACTACTAACTTGAGGAGCTGTATTAAAGGGTCACAGCATCAGCACTGGGTTAGAGGGTAAGGTCTAGGGCCCAACGGTAAGGTCTGGTCCTGAGGCTGGATATTGGCAGTGATGATTAATACAGGTGTCCTCACGGGGGTATAGAGGGACATAAGGCCTCATCCGTACTCTGGACTTTGCTGCCACCAGCAGGGGCATTCCCAGAAGGAATTCATTCCTGCTGTTGGAGGTCTGATTAAGTGAGCCAAAGGTTGCTGGAGATAGGCATGAAATGCGGAAATGACCCAGAGGGGCTCACGGTGAGAAAGGTGTTCAAAGTACCTCCTCAGGGAACCTCAGGCAGCTTCTGAGATAGCTGTGGTCAGGGTCTCCAAGAGAGTGAGTGTAAAAGATCTCACACTGCTTACCTCTGGGGCTTAGCTTTGCTCTGTGAAAGTGTGGGTGTCTGATCTGTGAGGGAAGGGAGTCCTTAAAACACCGGTGATGGGGAGCAGTGAAATCCTGTCACCCATTGTCATCAGACCAGAAGTTTTTGGGGATAGGCACTGCTGACCACATCTTGGCAGCTTCTGCCTCCTAAGACATCACCTGGAGAGGACAGGCTTTTTCCCTCTTTCTTCCCGTGAACTGACACATGCTGTCACTTCTCCATCCCACCCTGGCTTACATTCCCTCTTTTCTAAGCTGCATCCTGTCCTAGTTAGCCCAGACTGTCAACTTGACACAGTTTAGGATCATGCAGGAGAGAAATGGCCTGTGGACATGTCTGTGAGAGATGGTTAATTGATGTGGGAGGGCCTGGTCCACTGTGGGAGGCACCATTCCCTAGGCAGGCAGTTCTGGGCTGCAGAGGAAAGCTGGTTAAGCATGAACCTCCTGTGAGTAAGCCAGCATCAGTGTCCTCCAAGGTTCCTGCCTCAGGCTGCTCCTTAAGTTCCTGCCCTGACTTTGCACAGTAATGGGCTGTGACATTTGAGCTGAAATAAACCCTTTTCCCTCCTCTAAGTTGCTTTTGGTCAAGCCGTCATAGCACCAGAAAGGGAACTGGAACACACCCTCTTATCCTTCAAGAAGGAGAAAGTCAGATTTGAGTTTTATGAGTGACAGGTGAACTTGCTTCTCTGGTGGCGTCCCTTTGTTCTATAGGATGATGTTTGTTTGTTTGTGTTTGTTTTTATTTTCTTTTCAACTGAGCAGCTTAGCTGAAAACCACGCTTTGGTTCTGCAGTCTGGCCCAAGCATGCTACCCAGCCAAGCAAGCAATGCTGATATTCTTCATGGCTCAAGAGACACAGCCCCTTGGCTAATCCATACATATCGCCAGGGGCTGTGGGGGGTTATTTCTTAGTGAGAAAGGGATTGAAATCCAAGGATTCTTGAAGTGCAGCGGAACTATGCAAACTGTTAAAATGAGAAAGTGGCTTAGCCTTCTCTCTCCCTGGGCGCCTGAGTCCTTCCTCCCTTCATTGTGTCTTTATGGGAGATTTTTCTCCTGGAAAACTCATTCAAGCAAGCCCAGGATACACCGATGGGAGGGGCCGGCTCCATTCCACAAAAGCGAAGCCAGGCGGGGTGTGTGTGTGTGTGTTGGGGGAGTGGGGGTGGGACAGAACTCCCCTGGGGCTGGAGAGAGAAATTCCTTTTGAACTGAGGAATGATAAGGTGATTATGGGGACAGGGAGCCTTTGTGTCATTAATCTGACCTGCTTTTATGTGGCCCAGAATCCAGGGACACCAAGGGATTCCCAGTCAACACAGGGACTCTGCACCATGGGAAACGGGTGGGGAATGCCTTCTGAGGGCCTGGCTTGGAGCCCTGGCACTGGATGTGTTTCAGCTTTACTTAATTTCATTGCTGTTGAAAAAAAAATTACCAGCAAGGAGCTGGCAAAATGAACCTATCCCATATGCACAACAACGTGTACTATATATAAACAGACACACATGGACAAATCGCTGCATGTAGACACCCAATGACATGAACACATATACAGATACATGTACACACTTACAAAGATACAGGCACACACACACACACACACCATGCTCATGAGGGCACACATATATAAACAACCACATACAGACACACGCATACAACTCATACACACAGACATACACACACACAGACATGAATGTATATGATTGCACAGACAAAAGAAGTAATGTCCATATACACATACAGACACACACGTAGACAGCGTACACATATATACATACAAGGACATAGACAGACAGATACACAGGTGTTCACACCCGCACATATAAACACACATGTATATACATACACATACATGTACACATGTCTAGACACTGTGCAGATGTGTGCAAGTATACATGCCTGCATAGGTACACATACATTCACAATGTACATATATGCAGACACACATACAGATACACAAAGGCACATGTACACACACATATATAAACACATAGACAGACACACAGGTTCATGTGCAGACACACACATAGAGACACCTACCACCTGTCTGACTTACTTTCTTGTTATTCTGTTAAAGCACCCTGACACAAGCAACCTGCAGGAGAGGGTTACTTTGGCTCCTAGTTATAGACAGGCAGATTCCATCATGGCAGGAGGCAGGGAGGGCATGGTGGCCAGAGGCCGGAAGCTGGCTTGTTACATTTTATCTACATTCAGGGAGCACAGACTGACTTAGAAATGGGGCCTGGCTATGCAGCACCAAGCTCTCATACAAGATCTTAAGGACCCACTTCCGCCAGTGAAGCCCCACCCTTCAGAGGTTTCCAGAACCTCCCCCAAGCAAACAGCACCATCAGCTGGAGACCAAGTGTTCAACACGTGAGCCTAAGGGGGCTTTTTCTCACTCCAATCGCAGCGCCCACCCCAGACACAGAAACATCTAAGGGGGATCATGCTTTCCCACATCTTAGCAGAAAAAGATTAACAACATAAATATTGGTCTATCAATGAAATCAATGCTGAAACAAAGCATGATTTCTGCAAATGACTCTGCAGAATGGCCAGGAGGAGGAATTGAGATGGAAGAATGGCCTGCGATCACTGCGGTGATAATTAGGGGGGGGCCAGGGAAGGAGCTGCCACCCTGTTCTTGGTAGCTCTTGGAGGGCTTCCCAAACTGAAAGGGCTAAAGAGAGCCCACTTGATTTGCCAACTGCTTTCCAGGAAAGCAAGAGGGCCTGAGTTTGAATTCCCAGCAGTTACATCAAAAGCCAGGCATGGTGGAGCATGCCTCTAATCCTTGGGCTGAGGGCACAGATGGAGGATCCCTGGGGCTGGTTGGCCAAGCAGTCTAGTAGAAAAGGTAAGCTCTGGAGTCAGGGAGGGACCCTGTTTCAAAGCACACGATGGAGAGCAACCGAAGACATCTGACTCTGACCTCTGACCTTCATACAACCCTGCACACACTCATGCACGCACAAGTGAACTGACAAACAGCGCAGCTGGTGCAGATTGGTGCCACTGCCCCGGATGGTAGCCACCAACCACAGGCAGGATGGGAGTTTCAGTTACCTCCAATTAACTTAAGAGAAAACTTGGGTTCCTTGGGCACGCAGGGCTGCTGTTGGGAGAGGGCATTTCGTCCCAGCAGAAGTTCCCCGATCGGCAGTGTCTGCGTGTTGGATTTAGCCACACGGATTTCAGATCCTCCCTCAGTCTACAAAGCAGGAAAAATGACTTTGCCCAGAGCGGCTGCGGTTCTCAAGGAAAGCTTTTACGTAACTTTGTAGATTTGAAAAGAACGCCCTGCATTTCCTACAGGCACACACTCATGTGTGGAGCTTGTAAAAGAAAAAAAGAAAGAAAGAAAAAAAAAGAAAAAGAAAAAGAGTCTGGGGACTGTAGAGCATCTCAGAGGATTATAGAGTGATGGTGGGTTGCCCGGCAACAGGGAAGGCGCTTTACCAAGACAGTATTAATGCATTATTTGGGTGCCTAAAAAAACACACACTCTTAAAAATGAGTAGGGAAAACAAAAACTGGTGTCTTTGGGGGAGGAGTGTTGAGACAGGGCTTCAGAGAGACAAAGAGAAGGGAGTGGAGAAAGTCCCTCCTTCAGAGTTGCCCAAGAACAAACCCCCTTCCCTCTGGAGAGGTGGGGTGGATGAGGCGGGGCGAGTAGGGGGGCGCTCCTGAGAAGTCCTTCTCTGAAGCTGGTGTCTTGCTGCTGGCATTATTTCAAGCTGACAGATGTCTCGTCCCTCAAAGCTGCTCTTTGTGGCTGTCCTGGTATGAAACCCCGCGCCAGCCTCCCAGCTGGACAGCTCCTGCGCCCGCGGACTGTCTGTCTCCCAGAGTCTGCTGGGGACTGTGCCTTCAGATAGCAAACCCAGAGTAGCACATTCCTCCCAGGCTCCTCCAGAAGTCACTGCTCAAAGGGCATAAAGAAAAAGTGTCCTGCCTTACACACGTAAACACACACACACACACACACACACACACGCACGACAAACACTCATTTCTATTGCTGTGTTTGTTTATTTTAAGTTCTCTCGAAAGAACACCCACGGTGAGCAGATGAATCCTTTGAGGACTCACATTAGAATCTTGAAGGCTCTTTCTCCACAACAGACACTGTGGGTGACTTCCACTGCTCAACTGGGTGGTACCCACCAGACAGGCTGCTCTGCTCACTCACAGGTTCTGCTGCCGCAGGTCTGTCTGCTTGCTAAAAGTGAATCAACTCTCCAGGGACCAAGAGTGGGCTATCATGGCCCTTCTCCAGCCAAGCAGGAAGGGGAATATTTTAAGGTCTGAGACACTGTGTTGTTCCCAACGGAGGTGAAAAGGTGGTACGCTGCCTGCTCTCCCTTCAATTCTCACCCTGGATGTAACCGGACATTTTTGGGGGGATCACTTTAAAGCCAGGAATTTTGCTTTTGCATCTTTTTTATTTTTGAATTTTTTCAGCACTGGGGCAATCACATCCAGAGCTCCACGCATGCTAGGCAAGCACTCTACCTCTGAGCCCCCTTTGTAGCTTTTAGTTTGAGAAAGGGTTTCACCAAATTACCCAGGCTGTCTCTGTCCTTACTCTGCAACCCAAGGCTAGCCTTGAACTTGTGATCTTCATGCCTCAGCCTCCTGAGTGAGTATTTCTGACCACTGTGCTGCAAGGCCTGGCTTCTGTGTGTGCTTTCTTGATGGAAACAGCTATTTTCTTGTTTAGAACACCCCAAAGCACAGCTCTGAAGTGCAGGCATTCCTGCTAAGTGCCAGGGGGTCGGGGGTCGTCCACCAAGATGATGCAATGGAGATGATCTCTGCTCAGGAACAGGCTGTGGTAGTTTTCCTAAAGATTCAGTGTCAATCAATCAATAGAAAGTAGTGACTCAAGTGACTTGAAACGTGGAAGTAGAGACAGGAAGGTCAGAAGTTCAAAGTCAGCCAGCCACAGCTACATAGTGAATTGGCCAATCGGCCTGGGCTACAAGAGAGCATTTCTCAAAACCACCACCACCACAAAAAAAAAAAAAAAAAAAAAAAAAAAAAAGCCAACAACAACCAAATGAATGTGGAAAAAAAAGAAACATTAACACACATACATACAACCAAGAGGACGTATAACTGTTGATGGTGACATGTGTATTTTGGTTTCCCTGTGTAATGTCTCCATGTCTCCAAATCTCCCATGTTTGAACACTTGATACTTCAATTGGTGGCACTGTTTTGGGTGACTGATTTTTAAGACCCTTGGTCCAGCCAGAAGATATAGAGGCACAGAAGTGGGGCTTAAGAGTTACAGGCTCTCTCCACTTCCAGCCAGAGCTCCCTCTCCTGAACAGCCAAACTGTGAGCAGGCAGCTCCCCTGTTCACATCACTATTCCTCCCTGGCCATGCTAGACTACAGCCCATCAAAACATGAACCCAAAAATCTCCTCCCTTCTGTCCGTGTTTCTATTGGGAAAGGAACTACACAGAGGCAGAGGCAGACAGGGGCCTGACCCCATTTCCCTTGGAGCAATGACTCCAGTTTCACTAGGTCATCTTTCACGTGGACATCGGAGAACAACCTACAACCTACTGTGAGTAAACACACCATCACGGTCTTCATTGGTGTGTCTGTACTGGGCAAGATGGGGGACACAGACACTGTGTTTTTATCACCATACAACATCTTGAGATATATGATGGCACCCAAGGCATCATAGGTACAGTACAGAAATGAAGGACACCCAAGGCATCATGGGTACAGTACAGAAATGAAGGACACCCAAGGCATCATGAGTACAATAAAGAAAAAGCAATTTAGAAAATGAAGCAGGGAGCTTTACAGGTTTATAGGCTCTGTGCTGTGACTTTCCGTATATTTTCATTATTGTCCACACACTGATGACATTCCGCACACTGGCCTGTCATTCACTCATGCCTCTGCAGAGTTCCTGAGACCCCACTATGTGTCAGGTGCCATTCCAGGAATGGGAGAAGAACAGCAAACAAACAGAAAAACAAACCTGTTCTTCCGCAATGTTCCCTGTATTGGAAGAAGACGACGAAACAGCTGGGCAGAGGGTTGATGTAATTTCAACATGGTCATCTGAGGAAATCTTATGGATCTGGGATCTGACACCCTCTTTGACCTCCAGAGGTATAGGTATCAGGCACACATGTGCACATACATGCCAGCAAAACTCTAGTTTGTGTAGAATAAAAATAAATAAATCTTAAAAAACAACAACAACAAAAGAATATCTGAGCTGGAGAAGTAAACTGTCTATTTTTCTACTCCTGCACGCAAGAGTGAGGAGAGAGACATGGAGCCAAAGGCTATAGCTTGCAAACTCTTTTTTTGTTGTTGTTTCTTTTTGAGTTTATACATGGTTTCTCTGTGTAGCCCCAGCCATCCTATAACTCACTCAGTAGAGCCGTCTGGCCTTGAAATCAAGAGAGCCACCTGCCTCTGCCTTCCGAGTCCTGGCATTAATGGTGTGCACCATCACCAGCAGCGTTAGTTTTCAAACTCCTAAGTGTGTCCCATAGTTTGAAGCATCTTCATCGTGCTTGCAGCACCTGTGCATTTACATGCCTAAAAACACACCTCGCCAAGATGCAAACACACCCACCTACTCATGTAACACAAAACTCATCTAACCAAAATTAGAATTTCTTAACGCAGAGTGCTCTGTTTCCCTCTTGCTCTGTGAAATTCTGTTCTGCTCTATCCCTCTTTTCAACAAGCACCTAGTCTGTGGGTCTCACCTCCATCCACCAGGTCACTACTCTGTCTACAGAGCATCTGCCCACAGCACGATGCAATCACATCTCTCCTGTGGTAGTTAGGTAGTACTAAAAGCAAAATTCTAGCCTGTTATTTTCTTGGGTCATTGTTCCCAGGAACTGTGTGGAGAAGGGTGGATGTTCCTTTAGTTCTGTGAGTCCCACAGACAAGAAAGACTGAAGTGCTTCCCAAAGCTGAATGCCACTGCCGAATGGCGGCCTGGGAGCCACCCTGGAGCAGCACCGGGAGTCCTGAAGCAGTCAGGGCACATGAAGAGGAGTTCAACAGAAAGGAGACTAGAGCTGACGTGGAAGACAGCCTCTCAGCAGGGCCTAGCGGGGAAGGGGACCCTGCAGCAAATGAGCTTGCGTTACTTTTCTCCTCAGTGTCAATGCACACCAGTCAAGAAGGGACTCCAGCAAGCAAAGGGTCAAACTGTGTGGGAGAGCACAGGCTATCATGACAGGGATGGCGTGGTGGAGTTCTTGGTGACATGGAGTGCTGCTGGGATGCCTCATGTCACAGTGGACCCAGACACAGAGAACTCAGGCGAAAACCAGAAATCATCCTCAAAGACCCATACCGGCCGACAGCCGGCTACCAGAGTCCCACATTCATTCTAGAGGTTCCATGATCTCCTCATAGAGCGCCACTACCTGGAGACCAAGGGTTCAAACTCATGGTCCTATGAAGGACCTGATAATACCCCTTGTTTGATTCATCATTTAACACGCTGTTTTGAATGTCTCTCTGATAAAAGAGTGATTTAGCCTTCAAAATTCCAAGAAGTGTCAGCTAACTTCACATTCTGATCCCCTCTGTAAATCAAGTCATATTTGGTACCTCACCTTGAGGTGCCTGAAGCCCTAGAGTTCCCCTAATGCTTGCAGCAAGAGGATTTGTCCTGTTCTGCTTCCTTCCAACCCACGGTTCACTCTTGCTCTTTGGCTTTGGTAACAGTAAGTATTTCATAATTCCTTGATAGTTAAAGTTGAGGGACCAGAGAGAGGGCTCAATGGGTAAAGGAGTCTGCAGGCAAGCCTAAGGACCCGAGTTCAATCACAGATGGCAGAAGAAGACTCCTACATCTTGTCCTCTGATCTCCATATGCATGCTAGGGACGTGTGTGTGTGTGCGCGCGCGCATGTATGTGTGTGTGTGTGTGTGTGTGTGTGTGCGCGCGCACGTGCGTGCTTGTGTGTTTTTGTAAGCAAATTGATACAGAAACAAAAAATCTAGGACACTTCTTTTTAACTTGTCAGAATTTAGAGAGAATAATCGAAGAGATTTTTACCGGGAGATGAGTAGAAAAGTTACTTATTCCTACGACGACAACCAGAACCTCATTCCCTCAGCACTTTCGAAACGCAGACCTAGAGACCTCCATAAATCAGAAGAGGAAAAATAATGTCTTCAACGCACCTGGTTTCCTTAAGCCAGGAAATAATTAGGGCAGGCTATCTCAGGATTTCACTTACTTACAAAAAACCCAAAATCCTTAACTGATGATTTCAGCCATTCTTGCGGTGATTATCGCTTCCTGCCAATTAGCAGCTGTGGCGCCAACGCTAAGGAGACAGCCTCCTCCAAACAGGAAGCCAGAAAGAAGAAAACAGCACAAACCCCACTCCGAGCTCCGAAGCTCCCACACTCCTCAAGACCAATGTGCTCCTGACCACTTCTGATCCCAGCACCGTGTGCCCAGCTTCCTAGCTTTCACCCCATACTCCCCACCCTGCCTTCATCCCTATCCAGCAGGCCCAGTGCTTTTCCTTGCTCTCCCTGGAGCCATCACACTATGTCCTGCCTTAGAATCCATACCAGCACATCCATCACACCTTGTTTAGATGTCCTCCCAACCCCATCCCAACACGGTGCTTGGGTCTCACTCTCTGGGCTCATTTAAGTCCTAAGCCCTGGTACCTATGAATTGACCTTATTTAGAAATACCACCTTTGTACACATACA
The DNA here is from genome assembly GCF_037038515.1 of Microtus pennsylvanicus. Lineage (NCBI taxonomy): Eukaryota > Metazoa > Chordata > Mammalia > Rodentia > Cricetidae > Microtus > Microtus pennsylvanicus. The sequence goes on from NC_134579.1 coordinate 110,105,449, forward strand.
TAATCAGATTCAAATTAGAAAGTCAGACTCCAGAGCCAATGTTTCAGGCATTGCGTGTGTGTGTGTGTGTGTGTGTGTGTGTGTGTGTGTGTGTGTGTGTTTGTATGCGCAAGGGGAAATGAATGTGCTCACACACATGTATACATACATCATACATGCCTGTGGAGGCTAGAGGTTGACATCAGGTGTCTTCCCTAATTGATCTTCATCTTTTTTTTTTTTTAAGACAGGGTCTCTTCCTGAACCCGGAGCTCACAAATACAGCTAGGCTGGCTAACTAGCAGGCCCTAGGGCTCCGCCCATCTCCACCCCCCCATGCTGTGATTACAGATATGCAAGGCCACATCCAGCTTGTTATGTGTGGGTGCTGGGTACCCAAACTCAGATCCTCGTGTTTGTACAGTAAGCAGTTGACCCACTGAGACATCTCCCCAGCCCTAAGGCTTTATTTATTTTTTTAACTCTAACTACTTGTCTGATTTAAGCTAAATCACTGGGAATAAAGGCTAAGCTAGAAGTCCCTCATGCAAGACCAACATCCCTACGTTCTGTCTTAGCCCCTCTTGACTCTCGCTCAAAAGACGACACGTTAAATCCTCAGCAGATAGTACCTGACCAGAGCTCATATCCAAGCCTCTGAGTCCCTTTTACATTCTCTGATACTCCAGAGGGAATCTTTACTCTTCCTTAATGATGAAACTCGGCAGGCAACAAACTCAGATCTCTATTCCTGACTTGGGCTAGAGGTCACCTTCTTTATTAGGGGTTCCGCTCATACCCCTCGATCCTGTGTACAGAGAAGAAACCATCCACCTGGGACATGCTCCAGTCTTCCATCCTATGCATAGTGTGTGTGGGGGGAATTTCCCTAGATATTACCCACTCCTTTATCCATTTGCACAAAGGGTGGGCAATCTGCCTGAGAGATGGTCTCTGCCGTCCCCCACCAGCCTATGTACAGAGAGGAAGGCATTTGCTTGAGAGATTGTCAAGTCCCTATGCTATGCCCAGGAAAGGGAGCCCCGTGCCTAGGAATGGGGGCCAATCATCATCCCCCCTCTAGCAGGTGTTGCCAGCTCCAATCTGATACCCACTCCTTTCTTCCTCACCCAGAGAAGCTGACTTGTCGAGTCCAGCAGGTGAAGATAATTGCCCTGCCAGTCACGCATCCCATTTCTTTTAAGCAGGCTCTGCACTTCGGTCTACCCTGAAGCTGAGGGTGACTCTTGTCTGGCCAGATACACCTAGGGGGTGACCTTGATGGAAAGGTTTAGCGAGAACAGATGAAGGAACGGCCCTGCTACATCTTCCTCTCTCAACTCAGCACATGGTGACACAGAGGCCAGAATAAGTTTTTGATTTTGTGCAGAAAGTTAATTATACAGAGATAGGACTTGCGAGAAGACTGCAGAGTCGTTCTGCAGGCAGCCCAGACCCTTCCCTGGAATCCATGCTACCACGGCTGGCTGTGAGCCTCGGTGGAGAAGCCTCTGCTAACCAGCAGCTGAAAGCATCCTGGACAGGTCTACTGCCCTTAAAGCCGGGCACACAAACTCTACACACAGGGGCTGGGTGTTATAGGTCAATACGGCTACTGGGAGTGAGCTGCACTTGGAAGTGGCTTGAGAAAGATTTAAATTTATACACGTTGCATTTCTAGAAGGCAGACATGCTTCCTCTAGTCTTGAGTACTTTGAGGCTGAAGTAAGTACCACAGATCTCCTTCTCACATTCATCTTCAAATCCAGCATCTCATCTGTCAAATTCTCTGTATGTTTATATGTCCCCCAACATGTCTTCCTCCCAATTTCATGTCCTTATTTTTTAAAGTAGAAAGCAGAGAAGAGAGATTTATTCAATGTGGCCAGATAGGGAAGAAGGACAGAGAGACCCAGCAACCATCCCTAAGCAGGTCTTGAAGCGAGGTTGAAGTTCAGGTACAGGGCCAAGGAGATGTACATTCAAGTTCTCCCAGTCAAGATGTGATCCCACCCTCCATGGACCCATCACTGACTGAGCTTCAGTCTCATCCTGTAAGGTGGTTTGCCCAGTTGCTAGAACTGCGGGAAATCTCTTTCCAGAAGACAGTCTGCCTCCGGCTGGAGCCATTTCCTTTTCCTAGCATGAGATTCGTGGGGGAAATTCCCATTTCTTTGGGGCTCACTGTTTCAATAGTCTGATAGTTTGAAAGACACAAGCATCTACTTAGAATATCTTCATTCCCTCTTTTTCAAATTTACAGCTTATTTATTCTTAACCCACCAGGTTTAGTTGCTGTGGCCTTTATGCGCATGCGTGTGGGGTCATCCACAGGGTCATGAGCAATCTACCAGGAACCCCTAAAGAAAAATGACTCCCCCTTCCCAGGGGCTTCCAGTAGCTCCTCAGCTAGGGGTGAGGCCTTTGTAGACCCTCCCCATCCAAATGGGAGTGTTCTAACTGGCTTGCTTTTATTCAGGTGACCATGGTTACTATGATTTGATGTGTGTGACAACCCTGTCATGCCCCAAAGACAGTATCTCATGGTTCTCTTCTCAATTCTCTGGTTCTTGCATTCTTTCCATCCATCTCCAGCAATGTTCCCTGAGCCTTCATGGGGTGGGGGCATCTATGAGCTTCCAGTTCCTCTCCTGTCTGGATTTTCCCCTTTCCTCATTTTCTTATTTGCATGCGCTTCATCTTCCTGCACTTTCAGCACCTCCATGTTTCTCCTGATGTGGAACAAGATGGTATTTAAGAAATTAATAACCAGGTACTGAACTATTACTGTGCAAAGAATTTAAGACATGACGGCTCAGTAAGGGATGCGTGCCAGCTAGTGAACACTGAACCCCACAACGGCCATCAGCACGCTGAACCTGATTTCTCTCACACAGCTTCATTTCCGTCTCAGCTCTTACCCACCACACATGTTCTTCTCCCTCTCCCCATCTCTCCACACCACACCCCACCACACCCAACTGTCTGTAATTTGGTACTGAATTTATGAGTCAAAAGAGGTACGGTTACATAAGACCAAAAAACTTCACTGAAATGAAGCCACAAGTTCACATGTGCACATACACATAATTGTAAAGATAAAGGTGTGTGTCAGCCGCTGGAGATCCCAGGGGAAAGCTAAGATGACTCCCGGTTCGCCAACAATGTCAGAGAAGTTGGCTTCTCTGCATCTTCTCATCTCACTCCAGTCTCAGGACCTCTCCTCACGGCATTAAGACAGCTACCAATAGCCAGCAGTGACAAGGATGGAAGTGTCTGGGCTGGGGTGGAGCCAATAGGATGTGACGGATCTTACTGGACTAGCGGAGCTCTTAAAGCCAGAGTCACAGTGATGTCTACACATAGCGGGGAAGTTACTAAAACTCCCTGAACAGCCCACACCATGGGGCGAATATTACAGTGCATGAACCCCACTTCAATAACATTGTTTAACCTCATCACCAACCCCACAAGGGTCCTCTTACCACTGCCATTGCTGTTTTACAAATGGAGAAACAGATTTGAGGGCTTTCCATGAGTCCAGTTCCCAGGATCAAGTATCTGATCACTTATTGTCAGAACTAGACTAGATTCAAGCATACTTGTCACCAGCAGTAACGACTGTCACCATCCTATCACCTTTAAGCGCACTCCCTGGCTCTCACAGTATTAGCTGTGTAGCAGAGTAAAGAGGAACGGCGACCTGAGAAGATCCATACAGCTGTGTAGTGTCCAGACAAGCAACTTCAGAGAAGAAAGACTTCAGTCAGTGTAGAGAGCTGCGTGGAGCCACACCTGATGGTGCTGGCTCCGCCCTCCGCGATCCTGAAAGCGAGTGCTCTCTGTGATAATCAACTCCTATTATCACACAATGATTGTCAGCTGCTTGCATATGCGTGGACCTATGGGCAGTGCCCACCTGGCAATCCGGGGTTGGCGGCCCGTGCCTTTTTAAGGGCTGGGAGAGGTTTGCCCGGGGAGAGAGAGAAAGAGAACAAGGTCCTGAATAAACTGCTAGCGAGAAGAGCTCCAGTGTTGCGTCTTCCTTGTTGGTAGAGGTGGGTGTGACAAGTCAGCTCACAATTCCAAATGACAGCCCATCATTTTGGGGAAGTCAAGGAAGGAATCCAAGCAGCGAATCACATCATATCCACAGCCAAGGGCAGAAGGAGAATGGATGACTTGCTTGCTGTTCACTTTCTCCTCTGGTATAATGTGCAGGACCCCATCTAGGGAATGGTACTGCCCACAACTGGCTATGTCATCCTACATTAATCAACGATCAAGACAACAACCTCCCACCAAGCATGTCTACAAGCCAATTTGATCTAGACAGTTCCTCAGTTGAGATTTCTCCCTACGTGATTCTGGGTCATGTCAAGTTGATACTTAAAGCCAAGCAGCACACAGTCCTGTGCCTGATTCAGGTCTAGACGTTCCCTGGCCTGCATCTCGCTCTAAACCATGTAGTTCCCACACGTGACATTAACAGCTGAGATCCCCGTTGTGTCTCATGGCTTTTCTTCACCTCCAGAGTGTAAGAAGGCACACAGAGATCATTGTTCAGCTGACTGATGGACAGAAAATACCAGCCTAAAATATTGAACTAAATTTATTAAATTTCCAAAAAGCCACATTCAAAGGGACAACAAGAAAAAGGTGAGGTTAATATTAACAATGCATTTCGCCCAATATATCCAAATATTACCATTTCAGTGTGTAATTACCATATAAATTATTTGTGTAAGTTTTTTCTTTCCCTTTTCCATCTTCAGACAAATATTGAATGGGTATTTTACACCCATAATATATCTCAATTTGGACTGACCCATTTCAAGGGCTTAATGGTACATGTGATTCTGTTTGTGGTGGGTCTAGACACATCAGGAAATAGCTACCAGCTTGTTACCAGCTGAGGACCCTGCCAGGAACCCAGCTAGGGTCAGGGACCATTAACCCAGCTTGAGCATGTCATAGGTAACTGTCACGAATCCACCTCAGTATTTCCTTCCGACTCACTGGAAGAGCTAGGCTTCTCTCCTAGAGAGAGTGTGCACACGGCACTCACATATTCATCTTCTGGAGACATCCTTGGCCCTGGAAGGTGTCCTAAAGATGAACACTAGTTTGGGGTCTTCTGAAACGGCCCACTGGCTTTACCAAACCCATCATTGGAGCAGCCCCTTTCATTTCAAGGGCTGCCCCCACACTTGCTGCTTGGGGATTCATTTACTCTCTAGTGCTTTTGGACATCCCATCTTCCCATTCCAGAACATTCCTCTTGCTGCTGAGAAAAGCATCATTTCTTTCTGGCTTCAGTACAATTGCCACCTGTGTCCGGACACAAAGCCTCTGGTGTCACTGTTTTAGGAAAAGGCCTAAATTTATCTAGGTACCATTTACCTCACCCATGTGGTTTCCTTCCCAGAATGCCCTGCTTTCCTAAATTCACTGTTGACTTTTAATTTTAAAAAGCATTTTATTATTTTATACATAGTGGTATTTTGCCTCCATGAATAGCTGTGCACACATGCATTCCTAGTGCCCATGGAGCCTAGAAGAGGACATTGGATCCCCTGGGAGTTTGATTACAGATGGTTATGAGCCACCGTCTGGGTGAGGGGACTGAACCCAGGTCCTCTTTGAGAGCAGCCAGTGCTCTTAACCACTGAGTCATCTTGCCATAAGTAATCCATCACATAAGACATAAGAAATGCAGGTGAACTGGGAGCCTGAAGGTTGCAGGGCTCTTAGAACTCTCCTTAGTGCATCCCTAAACTTCGTAGACAAGGATGTTTACTGCTGCCTGGGGCTGGACCACACTTCCCTCAGGCAGTGCTGGCACCAGGAACAGTGATAGAAGAGCCACTTCCAAGTCCTGTTTACTATGAAGTCACAAGGCTGCGGGCAGTCCAGGAAGCCATCAAACAGCCCTGTGATGCAGGGGACCTAAGAAACCCTGTCCAGCTGAGAAGCCGGGATGTTGTCAAGCGCTGCCACAAGTCCAGGTCACATACACAGGCACCCTTTAAAACACTCAGACGCTGCAGGCCCATGGAGGGGGAAGTAAGCAGGCTGGCACCCTGCGGTTGTCTAAGTCGGAAAATGGACAGTCACACTTCTCCCAGCCTTCAAAGGCTGCTAGGAGGGAGGTCGCAGGGCAGGATGAGGAGAAAAAGGATCTGCGAGTCAGAGGCCCGTGGTCGGCCTGTTAGAAAGAAAGCTGCAGGCTGGACAGCAAACAGCACCTTCTCCAGTCTCACATCGGGCGGAGGCCTGAGCCAGGGTGCCATTCTCCCCGCATGCACTCTGCTTCTTGTGTATGTGTGTGTGAGCCGAGCCAAGGGAAGAGCATTCACACGGCCTTCCGAAACACCATCTCAGCAACAAAGCAGGCAATGTGTTTCATCTCGGCCCGCGGATCCAGCTGAGTTTATGGCAGTGGGTGGCTTTCAAACCTAACATTTGATCAAAATGAAAAAGTGGCCCCTTCCTTTCACCCTGTGACAAGCCCATGCGTATAAATCACAGCCTTGCCTGGGAGGACTCCTCGGCACACAATCAGCTAGGCAGCCTGGCCACCCCAGTCCCCATCTGGACAAAGGGGGCTGGGAGTTTTCAAGGGGCCCAGAAGGCTTTAAAGGCCCCTTGTAAAGATGAAACTCAGACACCATCCGGAGCTCGCTATGGGGGAGGAGGGAGCCACACCATTCTGGGAGATTCTCATTTTATGTGGTCTGCAAGCCACAGCCATAAGGAGGAGGAATATCTCCAAACCTGTGGGAAGAGGGACGACAATTTGGGGTTGTGAGAAAAGGGAGTTTGGAAATAAATGTACATTCAACTAGGAAAGGAAAATAAAGGCTGGTAAGTGTGCAAAGCCCTTTGTTAATGAAGCCCTGGTAGGGCTGGCGAGATGGCTCAACCATGAAAACCTGAGTTCTGATCCCATGGAAAAGCCTGGCATGGAGGCTGGCAAGATGGCTCAGTGGATAAAGGTGCTTGTCAAGCAAACCTGGCAATCTGAGTTCAAATACCCAGAAGAAGGAAGGAGAGAAAACTCCACAAAATTGTCTTCTGTCGCCATACATGCATTGTTTCACACACACACACACACACACACACACACACACACACACAAACATACACACAGGCATAAACGCACGCGTGCACACACATGCATGCATTGAATATAATGTTTTAAAAAACTAGTCTTTCCCCCAGCAAAGCACTGGGCTGAGCTCCCAAGTCCAGTTGAAGAGTGGGAGGAGTGAGAATATGAGCAAAGAGGTCAAGACCATGTTGGGGATACTCACTGAAACAGTCTACTTGAGCTAGTGGGAGCTCACCAACTCCAGCCGGACAGGGAAGGAACCAGCATAGGTCCAAACTAGTCCCTCTGAATGAGGGTGACAGTTGTATGGCTGGGGCAGACCGTGGAGCCACTGGCAGTGGCACCAGGATTTATCCCTACTGCTTGTATTAGCTTTTTGGGAACCCATTCTTTTTGGATGGATACTTTGCTCAACCTAGATATAGTAGGGAGGGCCTTGAAACCTTCCTCAAAGCAAGGTGCCTCACCCTCTCTGAGGAGTGGATTGGGGGTGTGGTTGGTGTGGAGGTAGAGAGAATGGAAGAGAGGGATTGGGAACTGAGATTGGTATGTAAAATGAAAAAAGATTGTTTCTTTTGGGGGAAAAAATAGCTGGGCGGTAGTGACCCATACCTTTAATCCCAGCACTTGGGAGGCAGAGGCAGGCGGATCTCTGTGAGTTCAAGGCCAGCCTGGTCTACAAAAGCTAGTTCTGGGACAAGCTCCAAAGCTACAGAGAAACCACAAACAAACAAAACAAAATAAAACAAAACCAAAACCAAAACAAACAAAACTAAAAACCAAAACCAAAAACCAAACCAAACAAAAACAAAAACCAAAATATAAAACAAACTGGTCTTTTAAAAGTACATGCCTGTAAAGCCAGTGCTCAGAAGCAGACACAGGAAGACTCCTGGAGCTCAATGACTAGCCAGTTTAGCCAGTCTGTGAGTTCCTGGTTCAGTGAGACCCTGTCATAAACAAACAAACAAAAACTAATGTAGAGAGTAACTAAGTAAGACACCTGGCATTAATCTCTGCCCTACACACACACACACACACACACACACACACATGTATCTACCCTTACACACATACACACATATGTGCAAGCACCCTGTAACACTGTTAGCTTTCAACACGACAGGACTGGAATCACCTGGGAGACAGGCCTCTGGACATGCCTGGGAGGGATGATTTTTACTGCAATAATGGATGTGAGAAAAACATGTTTTGACTCTGAGTGGGACTGTTTCCTCCACAGAGGGTGCCGGGGCCGTCTAAACAAGAAAGGGAGTTAAGCAGCAGCGTGTATTCCTCACTCTTGGCTTCCTGATTGTAGATGCAACAAGGCAGACAGCATCGAGTTCCAGCAGCCTTCGCATCTCTGCCTATGAAGGCTGCGGACCAGAATTTGCTTTAGTTAGGGCAACTACCACAGCCAACAGAAAAGAAACTAAGATGTGGGGTGGAGGGTGGTGCACACCTTTAATCCCAGCACTTGGGAGGCAGAAGCTGGCAGATCTCTGTGAGTTCAAGGTCAGCCTGGTCTACAGAGTGAGATCCAGGCCAGCCAGAGCTGTTACACAGAGAAACTGTCTCCAAAAACACAAACAAACAAAAAGAAACAAAGACACATACACACAGAGACACACACATATACCTGCCCAGAACGCATATCTGCATGCACACAATGCATACACATGGATGAATACACATGGAGATAAAAGAATCCATCAGCAGCATTGGTCCTGACCATTCCACATCCCAGGAGCTAGCTGCCCCATCAGACTTAACTGTCAGGACTGTTAAGAAAGAGACCATGGCGTTAAGTGACCTAAAACCCTGAAATGCCACAGGCACGGGCCCTCCTTGAGGTTCCCAAACCCTCAGTGGAGCAGAGACAGCTGCCTTTTATGAGCACTATGGCCACCCTGTGAGCGCTCACTGCCTCCTGCTGTTCCCAGTGGAAGTCTCTGGGGTCTGGGAAAGACAGAGGGAGAAAAGAGCTCCCAAGCTGCAACAAATATTGTTGGAAGGAACGAGACAGGTGCCTAACGCTGAGAGTCAAAACCAGGGTGGTGGTTAGTGTGGTGTGTGTGTATAGTGTGTGTGTGTGTGTGTTTATGAGTGGCAAAGGAGGGAGGGAGGAAAAGCAGGGGGTGGGGGAGAGGGGAGAGAGAGATAAGAGAGATTTTTCTAACCAGAAGATCCCATAACTTGGGCCCTCCAGGCAGACAGCCTATTGCCATTATTGTTGGTTGTTTTAGTCTTTTGGCTTTGAGGGGGTGGGGGACATCCAGCAGTCACACAGCCGGACACGGAATAAGAAGGAAAGGAAAGATATGCAGAAACAGAGAAAGGTAAAAGTCCGGAGGCAAAAGGTAGATGGGATAATTTAAGTTAAGAAAAGTTGGCAAGAAACAAGCCAGGCTAAGGCTGGGCATTCATAAGTAGAAATCAGACTCCGTGTGGGACTTATTTGGGAGCTGGGTGGCAGGCCCCCCCAAAAGCCAAAAGAGTTTAAAAAAAAAACAAAAAACCCAACAGGATGCGGCATCTTCCCTTGGCCTCTCTGGGCTGGCTCCCGAGCGCTGCCCTCTCCTCTCACAGTTGCTGATTTCCTGGGTCCCAGACACTAAGACTCCCACATGTATGGGATAAAGGAGGAGAGACTCGCCATTCTCTGTCCTTTCACTGTCCCTCCCAAGCACAGCAGGCCGTCTGACAGGGAGCAGGCTCCTCTCCCCAGACCCTGCCCTCTCTATGTTCGGGTCAAAGGTCAGTCCTCCTCTGGATGGCTCCTCCCCCACCATGCTGCATGAGTTTCCAGGGATGGCTGCTGGAAAGTGGAAAGTTAAAAGGTACCCACTTCAAATGGGAAGGGAAATGTCACAGCAAAGGGGAGAGAGTTTGAGGTGGGTGGGCGGGAGGATTGGATTGGGGCTTTCTTTTCCAAAGTGGAAGTTATGAAAGTAATTATATTTGAGTTGCTTTTTCACAAAATAAAGGTTTTAATGAAAGCCACGTGGTCTCTGTTAGCATACAAAGAAAAGGAAATGAATGTGAATTCGGTGGGGGCTGCTGGGGAGACATGAGTGTCTTAACAAAACTGAGGTTCCCAGATCCATAGCAAGTCCTCATTTATATATGACTTCTCAGCTCTGTCATAAAGATAATGACCACCCCCCCCCAGCAAAGTATTTAAAATGTTACAGTTCTAGGGAGGCTTGTTCTTATAACTTTGATATTCAGATTATTCTCCCTTGATTTTGTCTTCATTTGCTAGTAGACCATGCCAACATTGGCATTCAGCAGCCTTGCCTGTCATCAGGATGTGGACTACAGGCAATACTGCAGGTTTTGCAAGAGTCAAAGACTCACTGGGTGAAATACTGCACTTGCCTGCAAAGCATGATCTGCCGGGTCTCTAATGCCCTGCAGGGCAGGGATAGACTTAGTCCTATGTTGCTATGACAGCAAACTGGCTTTTAAATAAGTCAGCTCCATACCACCCATTCAGCAGTGAAGGGAGCCACCCAGAGGAGGGCTGGCCTTTGACCTAAACACAGAAAGGGCAGGGTTGGAGCCTCCCGCTCTGTGCCACATCTAGGGACAAAGATGAGCAATGAGAAGGGAGCCTTCCTTTCTTCCCTCAACCTCACATTCCATGCACGTGGTGTCTGCCACCCAGATGCATGCCCTGCAAACTTGAGGACTGCGATAAGATTCCAAAAGACTATGTCAAAAGCTGGGTACGAAGAATATGTTTGTAATCTCATCACTGGGGAGGTGGAGACAGGTGGATGGATTCCCAGGGTTCACTCAGTAGTCTGGGTACTTTACCCTTGAGCTTCAGGCCAATGAGAGACCCTGTCTTAAGCTCCTGGGGAATGACATCCTAGGTTGACCTTTGTATCTAACTAATGTGTGTGTGTGCATGCACACATGCATGCACACACCCTACCTATACATGTTGTGGGAGCTGCAGGCTGTGTTCCTGCCGCCCCAGCTCCTGGTCACCTGGCTAGCTTATGCCCCGAAATAACAACACACAAACTGTATTCTTTTAAACACTGCTTGGCCCATTATATCTAGCCTCTTCTTGGCTAACTCTCGCACCTGGACTAGCCCATTTCTAATAATGTGTGTAGCACCCCAAGGTGTGCTTACCGGGAAAGATTCAGCATGTTTGACCTGGTGGCTGGCTGCATGGCATCTGGCCAGGAGAGGGCAGCATGGCCTCTGAGCTCACTTCCTCTTCCTCCCAGCATTCTGTTCTGTTTACTCCACCCACCTATGTTTTAACCTATGAGGGCCAAGCATTTTCTTCATTATAATTAACCAATGACCTTCCTCCATCATATACACACACAAACATGAGAGAGCATGGATTACTGATGAGGGGACTTGTGACCAGGTAGAGCAATCCCTGGGTGGCGAAGCATCACCTACAGTTGGCATCCCTCCTACAGGTCACGTGCAGTTGTGACTTTATCAGGCACTGTTTGCTCTCGGACCACAGTTACACGTTTATGTTTGTCCGAACCCAACTCATTACATGTACTTTCTTAACCTGGTCATTTCACAAGTTAGGACACCCATGACCCTGGGCATGGGTGGACAGGAGGTATGGCTGCTGGTGTTGGGCAGTGTAGGTGGGCTACTGGTTGATGGCAATTAATCATGGATTTCAAAGCGGGTAGTCGGAAGATTTCAAATGTTTTCAATACAGAGAAAGAAAAGATGTCTGCACGGATGGCTAAGCCAATGACTCTGATAGATGGCTATACACTGTGTATACATATTCAAACATCACACTGTGCCCTGAAACTATAGACCATGAGCACAAGACAATTAAAACACTGATTTTTTTTCTTCACAGAAATCAGATATTGAGTGTTGTTAGAGATACAGAGGGGGGATAGCTAGTGATGTCTAGGAATGCATGGGGCACGCAGCATGCCCTTGGTCCCTTCCTCAGGTTCCCGAGTCTCACACTCTCAGCAATGGATCCCACACACATGATTTACCGCTGCTCAAATGGCACACCTGAGATTCTCTTCCCTCTGAGGGGAACGGGGGCCTCCCTATTCTTTCAAGAGTGTGTGGGGCCTGGGGATGGCCGGGCATCAAACGTCCTTGGCCCGGGTCTGCTGTGGAGCGTTAAGTGTTTTGAGATTGGAAGCAGATGGCCTCCACCTCCTTCACAGGCATGGGGCTTTAAAAAAAAGGGGAATGAAAAGGAAGAGGAATGCAGAGAAATGTGTTTCCGCTTTTGTGGAGCGCTGCCTGCCAAACCAGTTCAAGATGTTGTCCGCGCAGTGCGCCAGTCACCATGGATTTTCTTTAACCAGTGAGGCTAGGCTGCTCTTCAAAGGTCTGTTCTCACTGAGGGCTAGGAGAGGGCTAGGGCCACTCCAGCAACTTCCAGTTGTCCCCCGGCTCCCAGTCTGTCAGATGCCCCCAAACAGATTCACAGACAGATGTCCTTGGGACTCAGGGCCACTACACAGCTTCGGCACCCAGCAGTCTCTGAGGTTTTCAAGACCATTCCCTTCTGGAAGAATGTCCCAATATCTTAGCAACATCAGTCACCTCTGTTCCCTGATAGTACAGGTGTAAATTGGGGGACGATGGTCCCCACTTGGCCAGCCCCTTGGGCTGCAGATGAGAGACCTCAGTCACACAGAGGAGAGATGAGCTGCTCAGGAACAATTAGTATGAAAGTCATGCATGAAAACTTAAACATGCATGGGTTACTCCTCCCTCATCTGCCCCTGCACTGTGAGCATCAGTAAGACAGAGACCATATAGGTCCCCCAGTACCTGCACAGTGCATCATCCAGAAGCCATCAACTGGGGTTGAGCAATAGGAGTCATGAAGTCCTCTGGAGGCTCTGTGCAATGAAGACAACAATCTACTAGTGTTTTCTGGCACGGCTGGCCCTGCCAGCCGGTAGAGAAGGTGGAAAGAGAAGTTCCTAAGATGCGGGGTTGGCATTAGCTAAGATCTTGAGGGGCATCACCACTGAGATAATTATTTCCAACCCTGAATAAGTTTTTTATACAGAATGAGAGCTCCTGATGGTGCTACAGGTCCGCCATCCATTGTCATGGTTCCCACTTACTGATGGATTGAGCTGTTGAGGATCCATTTGGGGGTTGCCTATGGTATGGTCATTATTTCTGATCACTTGGGAGCAAACACAGGAAATGAGGGGCCCAGGTGGGAACACAGGCACACGTGGTTACTTCAGTTCAAATCCATTATAACCAAGCAGAGTGAAGAAACCAGGTCTCAAAATCCCACTGGATGCATTGTGACTGTTTGCTGGCATACATGAGCGGTGGTCCTCCCTCCCTGCTCAGTCTGTGTATGTGTGTATGTATACATGTATGTATATATATATGTGTGTGTGTGTGTGTGCACATGTATTTGTGTAGGTATGTGTGCTTGAGTATATGCATCTAGGTGTGAGTGTGTATTTATGTGTGTGTGTAGACACATGCGCGCATGTGTGCATGCATAATGCATCAATTTAAAATTGCGATCAGATACTATGAATGAAACATAGTTAACAGTGGGCTCATCTAGTCTGTTAGTTACTCTTCTCACTGCTATGACAAAACACCTGACAAAAGAAACATTTAAAAAAAAAAGGAGGGCTCATTTTGGCTCATCCCTTGGTAGTGAAGGGATAGCAGTGGAGGCTCAAGGCAGTGGGTCACATGGCATCTCCAGGCAGGAGCAGAGAGAGATGGATGCTGGTCTTCAGCTCACTTTCTCCTTTGTATCCAGTCCAGGACTCCAGCCCATGGGATGGTGCCACCCACATTCAAGGTGAATCCTCCTGACTCAATTAACCAAATCTAGGAACCTCTTCACACACAGGCCAACAGGTCTGTCTTATAGGTGACTCAAGTTTCTATAAGGCTGACAATCAATGTCAACCATCATACGTATCATGCATAAGGCCCTGGGTTCAATGGCCGGCATCACATAAACTCAGTGCAGGCCTGGAATCTCAGCACATGAAAAGGCAGAAGGATCAGAGATTCATCCTCTGCTATATAGTAAGTCTAAGGTCAGCCTGGACTATATGAGATCCTGTCTCAAAAACCCCAAGTAAATAAATAAGATAAAATTGCCATCAAATCCACGTTAGGGTCTTCTATAAGCCTGTGAGACCCACCAGGCTACTTGTGCCGAGTTGAATACCAGGTTAGCACAGGTTAGACCCCCCCATAAGTGCCCATGGAACCAAACCGAGGCATAACACTCATACCCACCATGTGATTGCTGTTCCACCTGCAATCACACAGACCATATTAAAAAATTAAAACCTCCTTCATCACCAGTCCTCTTGGGTTTTAAATTAATATTTTGCCTTCTCTGATAGAAAACTTCACTCATTAGCATGCTTTCAAATTAGCTTTATCCTGCTATAAAGACTCATTAGCTGCTGTCCTTAAATTAGAACCCATCAAGCTGCTGACAAAGCCACACAGATTTGATGAGCAACATGAACACACTGGCCCAAGGAAAAAAAAACCATGCACCGTTCTTTGGGTATTTGAGTCGTGCCCATGTGCTACATGCCAGGTGTCTGAGCCCGTCCTCTCCAAGAGCTCTCGCGAGAGCTGGCTGAGCAGAATGGATAGATGGGGCTGGGAAAAGGGATCAGTTGGCAAAGTATGTGCCTCCAAAGAAGGAGGAGCTGAGTTTTAGTTCCCGGACCCATGTCAAAGAAGCTAATACTTGTCTCGGCCCGCGCCTGAGAAGATGGTTCCATTCTGTGTTTTCCCCCAGTACACGGTGATTAATACAGAGACACAAATACAAATCAACCCAACTGGTCAACATGCAGGAAGAAAGAGACTGTGGAGTGCTCGGGCTCTAAATGGGACATCTGTGTCACAACCCTCTCCCTAGCGTCGGGAATCAACTTGGAACAGACAGCAGAATGATAGATAATAAGAGTCAGAGGGAGGCCTGCAGTGACATAGCATTTGCTGCGCAGGACAGGGCTATTGCATGTGAGCTCACAGGGCTGTGACAGCGTGCATCAGGCCATCATCTATACAGCTGACAGTGTATGTTTAGGAAGCAGCCCCTCCTGGGTGCTTCACACATTCTGAGCGTGATAAATAGTCACTAAAGGGTTAAGGAGCTATGACTCTGTATCAAATTTTTGTTTTCAAAACAACGCCTGCAAAACACGTTTTTTTTCCTCTGAGTGCTCATGCCCTGGGGCAACTGTTTCCCTCACAGATTTATCAGTTCGCCTTTTCTGTTACTTGTTTAGTTTTAATTCTTATGGTTTTCCCATCTCTACCAAAGAAAATTTGTTCCTTCCAGGTCTTCCCCCACCCCCAACCCCATCCCCCACTCTGCTGTCTGTGTGGAGAGGCTGTACCCAGACCATGCATAGAAAAGCTCAGCAAGAAGGCCTGGTTCATAGGAAATCTGCTCCAAAGGCCAATTCAGTCATGGTCTGGGCACAGAGAAACGAGAACGCTATGTAAGAAGCAAGGAGTCCTAGGATAAGTGGTCCCGTTTTCTCTTCATAGTACCCACAATTCCACAATCAGAGCCAGAGAACCACCAGCATTCTGGAGTAGATGCTTACGTGCTGTGATGAAGAACTGGGAAGGCTGTGGGACAGTGCATTCCTTTCTGGCCCCTGTAGCAGGGAAGCAAGGAACAGGACCAGACTGGCCTTGTCTATGGAGATGAAGGTTACACTGAAAGCAAAATAAAAAAAAGGAAGAAAGAAAAAAAGAAAAAAGAGCCATACACAGAATGGCTAGTGGAAGTGGGAGGCACCCTGGGGTGGCAGTATCTGTGAATGTAGGATTTATCCTTTTGATTTAGCAAGTCAGGATTACAAAGCGGCTATGACCTGATGTCTGGAGTAGATAGAGATGAGATGACGGCCAGGGGAGGGGAGTCAGGGTTCTCTATATGCAGTGAGCTACCACTCTGGGCTGCAAGTGAGACCCTGACTCATAAAACCAAACCAGACCAAATCCCTGTGACATAGGTAGCTACTCTGCAATACAAAAAGTTAGGACCATATCACAGGGACACATGACCTGCACTTACAAAATTGGTTGGTGAGGCTGCTTACTGCCCTCTGTGTCCAGTGTCCAGATGGACATCAGAGAGTCTGTTCCTTAGAGAAGACAGCCCTTGGGGACCATGGGATCTAGCTTACTTATGCCTCTGCCTACTCATGCTGCCTTCTTAAGCTCCAGTTATAAGGTTTTACCATTCTCTCTGTATAGCAAGCCTACTCCAGTCTCTGGACCAGTTCACACTTCCTGCTCCTCCAATAGACTGGCAGGCCTGCATCTCATCCCTCACATCTCTGACCCCAAGTTCGGTTTCTGAGAGAGGCAGGTCCCATCACGCTGTCATGGAAAGCGGCGATATTTTCCATCATTGCGCACTCCCTACCCCCTCCCCAGCATGGCACCTGCAGCTTTGTAGACAGCCTGCTTTTTCAATCCTCACCAGCCAGCAGGCTCCTGAAAATCAGTGACTTTGGGTCACCTCTCCCGCACCATCGGTCCCAAAGATACTCCATGGATATGTGACACATTCGTGTAACAGCTGGGGACAGTTTCACGTGCCGTTTGCATTACAGAAAGGATTTTGTTCAAATGAGCATTCAACATAACATGAACTGCAGTCGGAAACAAACCAACCTGCAGGTGACATCTTTAGAAGTGCGGAGGGTTTTGTATGAAAACCTTTTCCTCAGAGCCTATTTTCGGCTGAAATTGTGGATCCAGGTGTGTGTGAGAGAAACATGCACAGAGAGTTACAGTGGCTCAGAGAGAGCCTGAGGATGAGGGGACATGAATTGAAAAGGGAGATGAGGGAAATTCTCCCACCTCTCCCACAAACAGGCATTCGGCCCTGCGGGGCAGCATGGAGCCACAGGAGAGATTATCTTTGCGCAGTAAGGAATGATACAGGAGAACCATGGATGAGGATGAGACCCCATAGCTCTGGCTGGTCACAGATGCCTGAAGCGCTGTGGTGGAAGAGACTCGATCTGCCTAAAGACCCCTCATCGTGGCATAGACAGGAGTGGGCGAGTATGACCCCTTGGTGATGGTCACCAAGCTTCAAGGACACCATGGTCATGTGACCTGACCACCTGTGCTCATCAACACTTCTGCACATGTGGCCTGGGTCACCGATGATGGGTTTGTCTCAGAAACAGGGCTCCTACTCCAGAAAAACCCATGGTCATAGACAAACTTCTTCCACACAGACGTGTCTTCTATTAGGGAATAATATTCCCAGCCTGCCCTCTCTGTTCCAGGCTCCTCATCTTCAGGGACACTTCGTGGAGGAGGAACTCCTTGTCAGGGACACAAAGGAACCGAGGTGAGGTGAAAAAGGAGGCCTCTCAGGGGCTTCCTGATGGAATGGATGCATGAGGAATGATATGAATGAATGAATGAATGAACGGAGTGAGTGCTAAAGTGAACAAATGAGTGAGTGAATGCGCTCATGAGGGAACGTGTGACTAGGTGAGCAGGAAGGAGAGTGAAGAAGGAAGTGGATAAATAAAGGACCGACTGGAGAAACTGAACGAGGATGTACATAGTGAGCAGATGAGCAAATGAACACTGAATGAATGCTTGAACGAGCAAGTGAATGAATGCATGTGGGTGAGAGAATGAATGGATGTGAGCGTGCGAACAAACGCGTGGGTTGAGGGGATGAATGAATGATATGGCAAATGAAGAAAGGAGTGAATTTAGTGAAGAAATAATGCAATGCGTGAATCAATGAGTTATAGGGTAAACAAAGGCGTGGATGAATAAAGCAATGCACGAACACCCCCACAGCGAAGTGTACCTCTTGGAACCCCCACCTTAGCCGCAGTGTCTGGCTGGACCCCAGGCTGGACAGCAACACAGCTTCTCTACACGAAGGCACCCAGCACAGATGCTGACGTGAACGGTTACAGTGGAGGGTGATAGTTTCATCTTGAGATTAAGCTGGCAGGAAGCAGCTCAGTGCCATGCAAAGACATGAGTTTGAATCTCAGAACCTATGTGTAAAAACATGATCAGGTGTGGTGACATGAGTGAGCCTGTAATCTCAGCACTGGGGAGGGTGGTAACAGGAGGCTCTCTGGGGCCTGACGAGGGGAACCTGTCTCTGAGTGATGACCCATGTCCTCTGGCTGCCACATGCTCACACATATGTGCACCTGCATAAACACGCATGAAGTCTGTCTGCTCTCCCTGCTTTGCTTTGACTGCACCACAGGATCCGGTCATGGCATTTAGACAAGAAAGAGCACTATAACCACCGAGCATGGGAAGGAAGTTGCAAGAACATTTCCAGTTTCAGATGACATGATCAGTATATGGAAAATCCAGACGAGTCCGTAAAGACTGCAGCTAATTACATCACCAAGATGACAAGATGCGGGATTAATACACAGACATCAATTGAATTCATGTGCAGTGGACACCCTCAAATGAAATTAAGAAGCCAGTTCTACTTAGCAAAGCATCAAAGAGAATAAAATATTTAGGAATAAACTTAACAAGGGAGGTTAAGACATGGACTCTGGAAGTCATAATATATGCAGAGGAAGTTTCTCAAGTGACTGGGAAGCCGTGGCCAAGGACTGGAAGACACACACTGTTGGGATGGCAAACTGATGGACAGGATAGATGGGAACCCCACTCAGAGTTCCTGCTGGCTTTGATGCAGGAAACAATCAGCTGATTCTATAACTCACAGGGGATTGTGTGAACTCCAAAGTAGCCAAAATGAGTCTGAATGAAAAGAACAAATTTGTGCAAGTCACACTATCTAGGTTTGAGAGTCACCACGGAGAGGGTGCAGTGCCAGCAGAAGAAGACACATGAACAAAAGCCATGGAGTTAGAGCCCAGGAGAGCCCTGTGTCTGTGGGCAATTCATTTTGTTTTGATGATACAAGGCCACTCTACCCCCAAAGACATGAACACGCTAATTTCACAACAAAGGTTGTGTGTGTGTACATTCGTGATGGCAGCATTTAATGTGGCTTCAAAGTAAAACAGTGACTTGAATACTCACCCACTAGTAAATCAATAAATAAAATAAGGTGAGTGAACCCACTGTGATGGCTGGCTTAAACTGTCAGCTTGACACAACCCAAACTCATCTGGGAAGAGGGTCTCATCGAAGGACTGTCTACATTGCAGCAGCCCGTAGACATGTCTGCAGGGATTATCTTAACTAAGTTAAGTAGACATGTCTGTGGGGATTGTCTTAACTAAGTTAACTGATAGCGGAAGACCCAGTCACCTGTGGGCGGCGCCATTCCCTAGGCAGGAAGTCCTGGACTGTACAAGAATGGGGAAATCGAGCTGAACACAAGGACGTGTCTGCACACCCAATTCTCTCTGCCCTATCAGTGTGAGGTTTGAAGTTCCTTCCTTGACTCTGATCCCCCATAATAATGGACTATAAACTGCAATTTTAAGTGAAAATAAACCCTTTTCTCCCCTACGTTGCCTTTTGTCAAGGCATTTTATTACATTAACAGACAGAAAACTAGGTCAGCCTTCATAGTAAAATAGTACCCAGTCATGAAAACAAATGAGTATCAGGTACACACCATGGCAGGAATGAACATCAAAACCATTATGCCAAGTGAGAGAATTAAGTCACAAATGCTACATATTAAACTGAATGGATTGCCATAGACAGCCATATACACCAAAAGGCCTTTTATTCTATGGACTATGTTTGGACTCCATTGGTCAGAAAAGTCCCAGGTGAGCAGATCTTCAGCAGCAGCAGCAGGCCTCACATAGTGGGTTGTGAGGCAGGGGGATGAGTGTGACTGCTTCAGAATGGATACAGGGCTATTTGACGATGCAAGAAAAAAATTCTAGAATTAGAGATGATGGTTCCTGACTCTGAGGATCATATATATGTAACTCCAGTGACATACACTAATGTGGAGAGTTATGTATGTAAATTCTACCCTGACAAAACTATTAATTTTGATTCTAGCAATCCCAATGCATATTTACTTGAGACAGTGGGTTTTTAAGAACTGAACCATTAATGTAGGATTTTTTTTTAGCTAATCCATTTTAGTGTAAAAATGCTACATTCATGGATCCACATACGTATATACGTGTGTGTATATATTTACATGTATATATACATATGAATGATTGGGTAAACTACATCTTGCTTTTAGTGAACATACCCCTGTGCTGTAAAAATGCTGACGGCACAGATGTACACTGGTTATCATTCAGTCCACGGCTCCCTTGCAGGGCGCCCCAGACCATTCTCAAAACTGTTATTACTGAAAACCAGAACAGGTCCCTCAGTATGTCCAAACAGCTCTCTGATCTTAGCAGGAAGGTGACTGCTTTTCTAGTCCTCCTGTGAGTCTTCTACCCCACTGAGCCTTCAGGGACTCTTCACTATGCCTCCATGTCCCTTTTTGCCTTCTGGCATCTGCTCTTCACTGCCCCTGCTTGCTAGGACTCGGTGGGAACCTCTTGGGCCCTGCTCACCCAGCACTGTAAAAGGTGCTGAGGCCCAGCCAACCCCACCCCCAGCTCTTGCAGTAATACCCACTTATGTTCTCCTCCTAACAGAAAACCTCTCCGCACCCCACAGGAGGACCTGGGGCAGGGAAGGAGAGCTGCGGTGTCAGACTGAGAGTTCTATGGTGGCCATGCAAGGAAGGATCAAAGAGCCACAGAAATCAAACCCAGCTGGTCTGCAGAGAGTCTGGGTTTGTCTGGGAAGCCATCCACAAAGGCTTCTTCCTGCTGCACTGAACACAGGAAAATCGGAGGAAATGGTGGGTGACACCACAGCTGGGGGATCTACCTCAGCTCAGCCTCAGCGCCTGCCTCTAGCCCATCTCAGCTAGTTTTGGGAGCTGACTCAGGAAGAATAGACCACAACATCACTTCTTGGTGATACTTTCATTCCACAGTGGTCAGAAAGGGGATTCCCCAAGCAAAATAACAACGAAAGAAAACAAAGCTTAGGAACTTAGCACAGACTATCTTTTCTTACTTTCCCTCTTTTTTTTTTTTTTTTTTTTTTTTTTTTGGTTTTTCGAGACAGGGTTTCTCTGTGGTTTTGGAGCCTATCCTGGAACTAGCTCTTGTAGACCAGGCTGGGCTCGAACTCACAGAGATCCACCTGCCTCTGCCTCCCGAGTGCTGGGATTAAAGGCGTGCGCCACCCCCGCCCGGCTCTTAAAAACATCGAAGTGTGGCCAGGCGAGGAGTGGAGCTGGCTGGGAGCAAGAGAGATTATCATTTATAAACCTCAACACAGTTCAAAATGTCAGTAGTTTGCAAAGCAGGTAGAGATTCATTTCTTACTCATCTCAAGTCCAAAGCAATGTGTTTATCTGAAGGTTATTTGACCATCCCAGGGTTTGAGAGGCCCCCAATGTATCTGTCAATCTCTGCCTCCTACCTCATGGCTGCTGCTTCAGTTCCAGCCATCACATTTGCGTCCTAATGAGCCTCAAGAAGAGAAGCCTGCTCTGGTTCTCTGGAAAACCCGTCCTAAAAGGTGTATAACCTACTCCCGTTTGTGTCTGTTATATACACTGGTCACTTCCAACAAGTCTTTGCATTCCCCATGATACAGCCTGACTTTGCAACATCTCCCACAAGCTCAGAGATGAAAGGCTTTGGAGCTGGAGGATGGGTCACGATGGCTCTTTATCACGTGACTAATCCACTGAGGGATTTGTAATCTGGTGTCACTCTCAGGAGGTGGCATAGAGCAGGTAGTGAGATCTGGGTGCAGGGAACGAGTCACTAGGGATGAATATTTGGAGGCAGTATCTTGTCCTTGGTCATTCCTTCTCTCTCTGCTTCTGTGACGCCAACAGGAAAGAGTCTGTGCTCTTGTCGCATCCCACCTCATGCTTCATCCTCTCCTCACCACAAAAACAAAACAAAACAAATAATAAAACCAACCAAAAGAGACCACTTTTTAAAAAAGTTGACTGTCTCAGGCATTTTGTCACAGCAATGGAATTTGACTGACATACATAAAAACTGCATACTGAACTAAACTGTTTTTCAAGTATTTTAGAGTTAAGCAATGCACCTGGGCCTGTGTGGTCAGTAAGGTCAATGGTCGCTCTTTGATACCTCCCTTTCCTGTTCCAAACATGTCCCCCCAGCAGTGCCTAATAATCAGAACAGGGAACAAAGTGATCTGGTGGCCTGGCCTTTCCTTGGAGACACATGGAGGATGCATCCCAAACAACTCAGGAATAAGGAGTAACAATGGCCTCCAGCGCTGTCACCAGCCCACCATCTTTGCTGAGCCCGCAAGGTTAGGTCAGTGGACACACGGGCCACCATATGCGCACAGACTGCCTGTTGAGGCCTCTACTACACCAGGTCTGTGCTCTTCTTCCAAATGAGTTTATTATGTTTCTGGATTGACTTTGGGGCCTGGCTAGCTGTAATTGTTAACCTGACCTAACTGAAAGTCACCTGAGAGGCAAAGCCTCCAATAGGAGATTGTTCAAAACAGACTCGCCTGGGGACATGTCTTTGGAGGTAGGAGGGTCTAGGCCACTGTAGGTGGCACCATTCCCTAGGCAGAGAGCCCTGGCTCTATAAGAAGGCTATATAAGCACGAGGCGGTGAGAGAGCCAACAAGCAGCACCCTGCACAGTTGCTGCTAAGTCCCTGCCCTGACTTCCTTCAGTGATGGCCTCTAACTCGTAAACTGAAATAAAGCCTTTCTTCTCGTAAGTTGCTTTTGGTTAGGGCATTTTTTTTTATCAAAGCACCAGAAAGAGCAACTAGAACAATTTGTAACAGCTCTCTAGAGTGCACACAAAATACCTCTGGCATCTTGCAGCCAAATCGAATCAGCTTTGATTTTTATGGAATAAAACAGTTTGGAATGAAGAGCCTCGGGTAGGCTTGTGAGGAGGGTTAGACAAAACACCTTCTGGATCTAGGGAAATGAAGTTTTGAGACAGAGTGGATGTGAGAGCTGCATACCCTCACCTTCCAGGTCTCCACTTGCCAAGGCAACCAAAATTCCAAGCCTCAAGCAAGATGGCTCCCCTCCTGCATTGGTTGAAGGTCTGCACTCAGTAGGGCTACCTTGTGGGAAGCATAGAGAACTTCACGCCATGACTCTCACCAGAAGTGCTAGATGCTGGGATGAAACAGTGGCAGAGAACCCTGAGGGCAGCAGGGGCCTAAGTTTGTCCTTCACGCCCTCCAAGGAAGTTATCTTTGTGAGAGGATGCTGTAGACCCTGTGCTTGGGACCACCCTGAGATGCAGGCCTGTGTGGTCTCCATGCTCCCATCCTCTGGGTAACTCAGCAGAGAGTAGCAGCTACAGCCAGTAGCCTTGCAGGGCAGCAGACTGCTCTGAGTCCTGACCCCTTCACAGAGAAATGGCCTCAGGACCCCCTCCTGGCTCACCGGCTGTAAAGGTAATGATTAGGCCAGGAGAGAGGCCAGCCTCTGCCCCCCTGGGTCTACAAGCTCCCCCTCCAGAACTTGAAAGGCCTATCCTGTGAAACATGATCCCCCTTTGCCTGCAGAGGTAAAAAGCCTGAATGTGTCTGGCATTCTTCCCTGGACGAGACCACATGCTGATGGGAGGATGCTGACCTCCAGGGCTTTGAAGCAGGGACCCCTGGACACAGACACACTCAAGCAGGGCTCCGAAAAGAAGCAGGAAGGTGGAAGGACTCCAAAACGCCTTTTCAATTCACCTTCCAGATGTGAAAATCCGGGCGGCCCAGGAGGGGCCCTCAAAGACGGGGAAGAACCTTAAGTGCTTTAAGTTAAGTCATCCTTAAGGACCTCAGGCTAATCATTTAAGCTACCCCAACATCTTTACAGAATCAGGGAATTACCCAAAGCCCTTTGTACAGGCACTTCTAAGCACAGGCCCGCCTCACCTCCTCCCCAGACATCATGCAAAAAGACTCAGGCAACAGTTCATAAATCCTAAGACCAGAGATGGATTTCATCTTCGCTGCAGGAGGAGGAAAAAAGAAAGGAGAGAGAGAGAGAGAGAAAGAGAGAGAGAGAGAGAGAGAGAGAGAGAGAGAGAGGAAAAGACATTATCTGCAGAAAGCAAATAAGAAAGGAGTGTGTGGGGGTCTGAGTGCAGCTGTCTGCATCTATCAGATAACTCAGTAACTCAGTTCATGCTGGCCTGGCCTATGGCTCAGGGAGGTAAAGCAAGAAGGAAAGACCGCTCATGTTCTGAACCCTCTCCACACCTACTCTCCAGCACTTGCTGCGTACCTACTGTGTGCTAAGCACTGTTCTAGACACACAAGACACAGCAGTGCTCAAGACTTCACGTCTGAGGCTTCTATCCCACCAGAGCAGTCGCCACAAAACATGACACATTTGAAATAGGATGAACTGTCAATGGTTCTGCGGCAAGTTAAGGTTAAACGATGTGGTGGTGATGGAGAGGATGGGGCTGACAAGACCTTGTTAAAAATGAACACATTGGGGCCAGCGAGATGGTAAGAGTGGTAATGGGGCCTGCTGCCAAGCTTGATGACCTGAGCTCGATCCCTGAGACCCAATGATGGAAGAAGAGAACTGAATCCACAAAGTGTTTCTCAGACATACACATGCACATTGTGGCATGTCCGCACACACATAAATATACAAATAAATAAATGATGATTTAAAAATTGAATACACTTACTTTAAAAAAGATTTTGTTCTTATTTATGTGTGTGTGTTCATGTCTGAGTAAGTGTATGCGTATGTGTGTGCGGGTTCCTAGGGAGGCCAGAAGAAGGTGGCACGTCCCCTGAAACTGGAGTTATAGCAGCTGTGAGCTGCCATGTGGGTGTTGGGAATTAAACCCAGGTCTTCTGGAAGAGCAGCCAGTGCTCTTAACTGTTCAGCCATATCTCTAGTCCTTGTACTAAATGTTTTAGAATACTTTTACTGTTATAGGAAAATTAAGTGGGAAGTATGGTGGGATTTTGATCTATTTAGCCAATGGCTTTTGGGGCAGCAAGTCTTAGGGCATGGATCACAGTTTAAAGCTGAGGGAGAGGGTCACACTCTCTCTTGCTCTCGTGCTCTCTTGGGTGGAGAGACAGCTTGAAGTTGGTGCTCTTCAGCTCTGGGAAGAACGACTGGACAGAGGCAGCTGAATCAGTGTTCTGTATCAGTGTTTGTCCATATCTTATACCTAAATAAATTCTTGAGACCCTTAACAGACTCTTGTGGTTTCATGTAATAGGGAAGTACAAAGAACTTAAATATGGCTACTTACACACACACATACACACACACACATACACACACACATACACACACACACACACACTTCCCCAACTATTACCCTCTTATATTATTGAACTCCGTAAGGTGCCATTGATAAACCCACCCTGATATGTCACCAATGAATGCCCATATTTTACATCAAGGCCCACGCTGTGCCATACAGTCTACAGGTTTTTCCAGATGTGTGGAGCTGGGTGTCCATCTCCACTGCATCACACAGAACTGTTCCCCTCCCTGAAAGCACCCCAGTGCTTCATCTACTTGATGAAGACAGCAGCCCAGACCCCCAGAAACCATTGGCCATTTTTACTCCTGCAGTACTTCTGCCTTTCTAGAATGCCACAGAAGTAAAATCATCCAATCACTGGGCAGCCTTTTCAGGCTGGCTCTCCCCCTCAGTGATATGCATTTAGAACGCTACCCTGTGTTCATGTGTAATGTGATAACTCAGCTTTGTTACAGCCGAGTACTAGTCCATCGCGAATGCACCAGGACATGCTCACCCACACACCTGAAGGACAGATGGGCTGGCTTCCTTCACAGCTTTGCAATTATGAATAAAGCTGCCAGGAATATTTGCATGTTTTTGTGTTTTCAAACGATGTGCATGAACATCCAGGCATGCAACCGGTACGCATCACGGCACCTCTGTGTTCAGCTCTGAGGAAAGAGACAACTTTTTCCAAAGAGGTCCCCGAATTTTGCATTCCCACCAGCAACGAACCAGCTAGCCCTTGCTAGCATTTGGTGGCGTTATCATTCCTGATTTTAGCCATTCTGATATATGTGTAGTAGTTGCAATTTTGATTGACAGGCACGAAGGGGGTGGCTTACAGGTATCTGGAAGACTAATTCTGTAACATGTTGAGCTGCAGTGTTTGTATACAAGCTGGACAAAATAGGCATGTTGCTTCCTCCTTTATCTGAGAAGTTGACTGTGAGTTTATCCCCTACCCCCTCAAGGCCGATCAGATCCAGAACTGGGTTGGGCAGACACCAAATCATTTTGAGCATTTGAAAGTTTTCTTGAGGGGTTATTACTCATGACTTTTTTAAAATAAAGAACGACTCAGGTGAGAAGATACATTTAAAGAACTATGCGTGTGCATGCACACATGCAAACATAGGCATACCCAGTCAGAGGACAATTGTAGGTATCAGTCTGTGTTTTCAACCTTGCCTAAGAAAAGATCTCTGGTCGCCCACTGCAGAAGCCAGGTTCTCCTATGTCTCCCTCCCTGTCACTCTCAGCAAGCGTGCTGGGTTCTTACCACACATGCTGCTGCATCTGCCTTAAGGTGCGATCTAGGGATCAGAACTCAGATCCTTAGGCTTGTTTTACAAGCCCTTTGCCCATGGAGGACAAGAAGACACAGTTGAAAACCATTATTTCAGAGTGATCTAAGCCACTTAGTCATTTTGATTCTTCAATGAGGAATTTATTAAAATAAGACACCTGGAATTGCTCAAATTGGGATGCTTCTGAGGTCGCCTAGAACAGTACGGGAAAGGTAAGAGTGCCAGGGAGGAGACAGACAAGCTGGCAGGCAAGGTCATTTCTTCAACAGCAGACAGTCCTATTCCTTCCAAAGGTTCATATGAAGGATCCCCACGATCACATTTGCTAATAATGATGGACCAAAAAACATCTCCCAACAAATTGTCAGCCTGGGTTTCCATTTCAGCAAATTGGAGTTTTCTACCTACATGAAGGAGGTTCCTAATTTATTGTGTGTTTGTGGTGGATATGGGGTAGAAAACCAGGGTCTAACTCATGGGAAGCAAACACTGAGCTGCAGGCATATGGAGAGGATGCTTCTTCCTGGAATCCTGAAGTGGCAATGGCTTTTTCCTGATAGAATCCACCTGCAGGCTATCCGTGAGCCCTCTCTACCTAAGATCGAGAGTTATCTCAAAGATGCCCCATCATCCTCCCTATTAATCCCTATTGGTCTCCTGATTTCAGAGAACTTATATCTGGTCCTTTAAGGATCTGTTCACATCAGCCTGAGAATGCCTCCAGATGGCTGATAAAATCCCGAAGGCAGAAAAACCAGATGCAGAGAGATGTGGGGAGAGCAGGAGGGTGTAGCTGAGGTTTCAGGGGCTTCGTGCCAGGTTTGTGTGTGAGGAATATCACACATCTGCTAGCACCTTGGTTTCACGATCCTGAGCAAGATGCAGCGTCAAAGTAGCTCTTGTGACCCCAGATTGAAAACAGCAACAAAAAAGCAAAAAAACCCAAAGTCCACCTTTATGTTAGCGCTTGCTCTACAGAGCTACAGAAGGAAGGAATTAAGCAGATGGGTCATTACCCAAGCACAAGGATAAAGAGGCTCTTGACAGAGTGTTTGAAACAGGAGAAGGGGCTCCTGAACTCTTGGAAGACAAGAAACAGTAAGGAGACCTAATTGCAAAAGGCTGTAGGGAACAAAGGAACCTGTGGGATTGGAGGGGTCGCTGTCCTCCCCAGGCCCCACCCCCATTTTTGTTTCTACTTTGGAGTTGGACACCATCAATTTGGAGGCTAATATGGGTGCCATAAACCCTGGGACACAATTCCTAGGTTTCTTTGCTTCTCTCCCCCACTAAGGGGCAGAAGAGAAGAAAGGAACGCAATCAAAAGCTACATTCCCCCCCACCAATATCCATGCTCTCTCCGGAAGCTTCCTTGTGGTTTAGTTGTGCCTAAACAGCTCAGCCTGGCTAGTCCCAAATTAGTCTCCGAACAACAGAAGGTCCAATGAAGGGGTCAAAGTTCAACACAGTATCCACTTTCTACCGATCCCGTCTTCTGTTGAATTAGCCAGATGCTGTAATCTGTGACAACATGTTGCAGAAAGGGCTATAGGAATGAAAGGACACGTTAAGGGCAGGGGAGGGAGAGCAAGAGGGAGAGCATCTCTCCATCTCTACTTGCGTTTCTCTCCCTTTAAATCCCTTTCTCTTCAAGCTTGGGTGGTTTCTGATTTCCCGGGCTTCACGTCTGAAGTTTGTCATGCCAACCTGGAAAGAGGCCAGAGTGGAGACGGAATAGAATCTGTCCGTGCAAAACCAACCGCAAAAGCACGGGTGGACAGCAGAGAGGAGAGGTGAGCACACACTCTTGAGAATTCCCTTGACCTAAGCCTCCAAGTCAGCCCTAGCTCCTGCTTCCTGCAGGGGACAGATGTGGCTCTGGATCTTACAGTATTTCACAACAAAGCCAGGTCCTTGGGCCTTTGGCCTAATGATTGGCACTTCCCCATGTGTGCCCTGCTGTGCGGGAACGGAAACACCACCAAGGCAGCATAGGGTCAAACAGATGGCTGGCCAAGATGGTTTTTTAATCTCAGTTGGCTTGTTTTATCCCCGAGCATAGAAAACAATAGCAAAAGACCGTTTGGGTAAATGGCTATGTATTTGAGAAAGAAGGGGGAACGCACACATATTTGACATTTAACTTGTAGGGCCAAATAACAGGGTTGACTTATTAACCTCTCTGAAAGAATGGTCTGCTTGGAAACAGCGACTTGGGTTTAAATATAGAGCCCCGGCTGGGTTGTCTGCCTTGTGTAATTACTCAACTAGAGACGCTAGTTTAGGAAATGGACCTGGGATGTCAGCATCGGGCCCCTCCCATTGAGCAAGAGCCGGTGCATAGAAAACATCCCCGCACAAAGCTCCCTAATGACCATGTGTGTAAATGAGTAAGCATCGGTTTGCATGTGCACCTATTTAAATTCAGTATTAAGGGCATGCATCTCCTTCTGTAAACTTAGCCTCCTCCCATCTAATGGGCAAACTCAAAAACAATTCTATTTTATCCAGTATGATTAGTCATTTCACCAAAGCCACTTAAACACTTATTGTACAACATTAGACAAGCGTGTCAGGAGTGACGCTGGTTCGATTTATTTAGAACACAAAATTATAATGGAAAATTGCTCTGAACAGTTAAACCCCAATACTACAGAGGCAAGCTTCCGTGTTTCCCCACACTGAACTAAGTTAATGAGTTGGGTAAAACATTGTGGATAATTATGGATTAGATCTCAGAGACTATCTATGCTCCCTGTCTCAAATAAATAATTCTGCAGAGGACAGGTTCTGGAGTGGCGGGAAGAATGCAAAGGGGGCGGGGCAGGGGCGGCGCTTGGAATGCACCTCTCCCGGCATCTGCCCTGGCATCTCTCCTTGTCTAGTTAGGAAATCTTTGGGGAGCCAGATGAGAAGCTGGGGAAGATGGCTCAGTTAATAACGCTTCCTTTGCAAGCATGAGGACCTGAGTCTGATCCCCAAAGCCCACGTTTGTTAAAAGTTAAATTTGTAAAAACTGGTGTATTGGTTCACAGTTGTAATCTCAGCCTTCAGGAGACAGAAACAGGAGGATGACTGGGGCTGGCTACCTGATGAGAGCTTTCTCAGTAAGTCCCAGGCCAGTGAGAGGCCTGCCTCAAAACAGTTGCTATGAAGATTTCTTGGCCCTGTTCAATAGAATGATGGCAGTTTAGAATATGTTTGGGATGGACAGTCTTTATTTCTCTGTATATGTATGTGTATGCTCATGTGAGTGTACCTGGTTGTGCATGTGTGTGTGTGTGTGCGCGCGCGCATGTGTGTGTGTGCATGTGTGTGTGTGTGTGTGTGTGTGTGTGTGTGTGTGTGTGTGTGGAGTCAGGTGTCTTCCTCCATTGCTCCCCCTTACTGTTTTGAAGCACGGTCTTTCACTGACCTGGAGCTCGCTGATTGGCTAGGCTGAATGCCCAGTGAGTCCTAAGGATCTGCTGTCTCTCCTCCAGAGCCCTGGGATTATATCCCACACTGTCCTTCCTGTCTTTGGGGGTGAGTACTGGAGGCTTGAATTCAGATCTTGATGCTTGTACAGCAAACACTTTACCAACTGACCCATTTCTCTAGCTCTCTGCACAATTTTTCTTAAAAGGGTTTTCTTTCCAGAACACAAACGTCAACATCCAAAACATCTGAAAGGGCAGCGTTCATTCACTTGCTCAGTTTCCTTTCCTATCGCTGTGATAAAACACCTAGACAGAAATGATTTAAGGGACAAAGGACTTGTTTACTCAAGAATTCCAGGTCAGGGTACATCATTTGGGAGAAGCCAAAGGTGGCAGGAACCTGAAGCAGCTGATCATATGACATCCATCATTAAGAGTGGGGAGCAATATATTAATGGATGCTTGCTAATGCCTAGATGGCTTTGTCTACTCATATACAGTTCAGGACCCCTTGCCTAGGGAATGGCGCTGTCCATAGTGGTCTGGGTCTTCCTACATCAATTAAGGTAATTAGGACAATCTTCTAAAGATGTACACACAAGCCAAACTCATCTAGACAATCTCTCATAAAGACTTTCTTCCCGTGATACCCAGACTGTGCCAAGTTGACAATAAAAACAATGATCACATCATCCAAATTCACATTTATAAACATATTCTGAATAGAGGAGAATAAATCATAAAGATTGAGCATATTTTGGTGGACAGCACAAGCAAAGCAAAATTTCTGAATAAATCATAAAGATTGAGCATGTTTTAGTGGATAACACAAGCATAGCAAAATTTCTATGTAAAATTGCAAATTCAGATATTACCTTAAAAGTCATAAATCATCTCCACACTAATGGCATGATTGTCAAGTGCCATCACCTAAACCCTGATCGCTTCACCAAGGGCAGGGTGGGGGCCTCACAAGGGGGAGGATTTAGGGTTACAAGTGCAAGCCCACATTGTTGTTGAAAATCATGTGACCCTCTAACTTTTGTAATTCATCATACATTTAAATGACCCAATTTACAGGAGTTTGAGGGGCATGGACATCCCCAACTACTTAGAACTAAAGGCAAGAGCTTAGGCTGGCGAAATGTCTCAGTAGATAAAGGCACTTGCTAATAAATCATGCTCTGAGTTCAGTCCCTGGAACCCACATGGTAGCAGAAGAGAACTGACTTCTAAGCAAAATAGCACAAATAAACAGAAAGTAGTGATGCTGAGAACTTTTCTAGATAACCCAACGACACACATATGCTCCTGGGTCCTTCACTAGAGTGTGGTCGACCAGCCTGGAGCCACACCCTTAAAGAAAACAGTTTCAAGAGAGGAGGGGGAAGAGAATGATGGGGGAGTGTCATATATCAATCTGTTTATTTCATTGGTTAAGCAATAAAGAAACTGCTAGGCCCATTTGATAGGCCCACCCTTAGGTGGGTGGAGTAAACAGAATGGAAGGCTGGGGGAAAGAAGCTGAGTCCGAGAGTCGCCATGATTCTTCTACCCCAGGCAGATGCAGGTTAAGATCATTCCTGGTAAGCCAGCTCGTGGGCTACAGCAGATTATTAGAAATGGGCTAGTCCAGGTGCGAGAGCTAGCCTAGAAGAGGCTAGATAGAAATGGGCCAAGCGGTGTTTAAAAGAATACAGTTTCCGTTTAATTATTTCGGGTAAAGCTAGCCATGGGGGCGGCCGGGTGCCGGGGACGCAGCCCCACCGCACCTATTTCAACAAGAGAAGACATGGTGATGCCTTATCACGTTAAAAATGCATTGTATGAAATTCTCAAAAATAAGTGTGTGTGTGCGTGTTTTGCAGGATGGCTCAGCAGGCAATTAGCTTGCTGTGCTAATCCTAAGGACCTGAATTTAGCTCATTATATATATTTTTTCTTCCCTTTCTTTTCAATTGTTTTGAGATAGGGTTTCTTTGTAGAACACTTCTGGCTGTCCTGGAACTCTCTTTGTAGACAAGGATGGTGTTGAACTCACATAGATATGCCTGCCTCTCTTTGCCTCCCCAGTGCTAGGATTAAAGGCGTGTGCCACCACCACACCCAGGTTCCTTACATGTATCTTAAAGGTGGAAAAAGAGCCTCACAGGTGCACACACTGCTGTAACACAGCATAGCACTGAGAGGAAATGACTATCACCATCAGACCCGTCTAGAAAAATAAGGAGGAGAGACGAGATCTACATACAGTCTGTGGGCAAATACACTTGCACACATGCATCACCACCCGCACACTCCCGGAGAAGGAAAAAGAAAAGATTTTCTTGTTGGAATTAGAAGTAAGGTATGTTTTAAAGAACCTCAGCTACAGATGGCACAGGTAAAAGGGAAAAGGCACTCTAGGGAGATTCCCAGAGAAGCCATGGCTCAGTGGTTAAAAACACTGTTGCTCATTCCAAGGACCTGGGTTTGATTCCCAGCACAGATTTGGTGATTCACAGCCACCTATAACCCTTGTTGTTCCAGAGGATCCAATGATGACCCCCCTGGCCTCCTTGGGTACCAGGCATACAAGGTACATGGACAAAAACTCAGGTATACACATATGGTGCATGGACACACCCTCAGGTACATATACATACAATAATCAATTTTATATAAAAAGAAAACTAGTAAGAATTTCTTTGTCTCCTCCCTTTGCCTATATGGCACCTACACACATGGTTTTACAGTCAAGTGCATGCATATACACAGCAATCATATATACACACACAACTCACACATACATAGACACCCTCACATACATACATAGGAATCTGACACATGCGTACATACAACACTCACATGCATAAGCACATACATACAACTGCAAGCATGCATAAACTACACACCCACAAGCCTGTGTACAAAGCCTGCACTCTTACACACCATAACTCAGCCTACAAACACACAGTGAGCAAAAACCATTTATGCTCAACTTTCCAAGACATGACACCAGGTGCCCACTGTGTGTTTGCTAGCACTGGGAGCCGACGCACATTTTCTTTCATAAGTGTGTGCTGTCTGGAGGAGTGGAGGCCTCCACTGAGCCCCTGGGCAGATTTCCAAGATCCCAGAGCACTTGGCAGGGCTCACAGAAAGCTCTGGTCCTGTAGCTCCTTGAAGAATAAAGATAATCTCAGAGACTGCTGGGAAAATCCGATCCCCCTTCTGGAGAAAATGAGGCCGACCCAGAGCTCCAGGACACCCCAAGGAAGGAGGGGTGTCCTCAGGGACCAGCATCAGCACACAGAATGGGGCGCATCCCTGAAACAGGGGCACAGGGCAGACTGAAAGGACCTCAGCTGGTGCAATGCTCTCCTCTGCATCCTTCAAGAGAGCCAGAGGGAGTGCTGCAGGACTTGGGTTTAGAACTTTGACATGTGAGAATTGCAGGGTCTATCACTTCTGAGAGGGAGACAGAGAAGAGCAGTGGGGAGTGGGGGGGGGCACACATGTGCAAGGAGGAGCTGTTGACAACTTTGAAACAGGCCAGAAAGCAGAGGTGACTTTTATGTAAATGGAAACAGTCCTCTGCCTGGGTGAGGCAGTTGTTTTCCTGAAGGCAGGAAAAGGACAGTGGAGGGAGCAAGTCCACCTGCCAGGAAATCAACTTGCTCAGTCTCCTAAGAAGCAGAAGAAATCCTTCACTGGCTTAGGGGACATTTTAACAAGTGAAGTCATCCTACTGAAAAGGCATGCTAGGGTTGGGGGACCACTCAGGCAGTCAAGGGTTAGACACTGAGGTCTGAGACCCTGAGTTTGATTTGTTTGGTTCCCAGAATCAACACACACACACACACACACACACACACACACACACACACACACACACACACACATTTGAAGCAGGATTGGCTGTGGTATGGAGGAAGAGTCAGTTTTACCCATGGTGATAGGGAGACAGGAAACTGGAGAAATGGCTCAGCCTTTAAGCTTTTGCAGAAGACCCAGGCTTAAGCTCCCAGCATCCACATGGCAGCTCACAACTATCTGTAACATTCCAGGGTATCTGATGTCTCCTGGCCTCTGTGGGCATCACACACACACACACACACACACACACACACACACACACACACACACACGAACAGATGGAGAAAATATGGAGAGGTTTCTGGTCACACTGAGTGGTCAGGAAAGCATCTATGTAATGAACTTGTTCACACCCACCTAAGAGACACTATCTTTAAAGTCTCCATGCTCAGAGACCCTCTGGTGCTGGCCGGGGCTCAGCAGGAAGAAGGAACATATTTGCTTCTTCAACAGACCACTGGCCCTCATAAACACAATATTCCAGAGATTTTCAGCTGGGGCACCTACCTGTTATGTATACGTGCACATGACGTGTACATATGTGTTTTTCAGACACCCGAGGGTTAACTGACGAGGTGGGCATCTGCCTTCCTTAGGAAAGGGGAGATAGCATAAAAGGTTTCCTTTTCCAGGCAGGAGACACAGCCTGGGTGGCAGGCTCACAACTTTCATTTCATGAGATGGCCTTAGTGTCCAACAGGTTCAGCAGAGAAGAGCCTGGGGGATGTGGGGAGCCCTTCAATGACCTGGCAGTTCCAGGTCAGGAAGGAGAATGCACATAGACCTAGACACAGGGCCCAGAGACAAGCTATCACAAACATCTGCCAGGCTGTACATCACAAGTCCCCATCCCATCTGACAAGTCAAACCTCTAACACGAGGATGCTCTTGACTAAATATTTGGCTTTTTGTGTTGCAGGGAGATTTTTTTCTCTCTTAATGCTAAACTGCCCAGACATATTGGGGCTAGATTAATGGCCTCCACATGCCTTCTCTGTGGGGGATGGCAAAGCCTCCCATTATAGAAGCAGCAGGAATCCTGGAGAGCCCCTGGTCCTGGTTTCTAGGCCTTTGCATACCATCTTCAGTGGCTGGGCTATCCATCTGCAGGGGAGATAATTCACACCATCTCCTGGTCCTAAACACTAGAAGAAAGGGAGCCGACACACACCGCTCTTCTAGGGGTCTCAGGCCAGGAAAGCTCAACTGTCAACTACTTCCCTGAGAACTGGTATTTTCACAAACCAATAAAGTTAATCCTGTGGCCTCCCAGCTGCTTTTCTAAGGGCTTTTAACCTCACACAAATGCCAGGGGTTCCGAGGTCACTGGCTCTTGGAAGGTTAATCTGCAGGCTTCCCAACTGCTTACCTTTTGCCCAACTGCCCTGCAAAGTTTGCTGAGATCAAAGAACTAAAGTTGTGTGTGTGTGTGTGTGTGTGTGTGTGTGTGTGTTAAACAGAAAGAAGTCAAGTAGGCTAATAGGAGTTTATGTCTAAGTTCAGCTGTACAGAAATCTTCTAGAAGATCTGTTAGTTTGCTTAGAGAAGATGGCAGAATCATTCTGCAAATCCCTGGGTTACCAAAGCCTCTCTCCGTGTCTGCAGACTTGTCACCTTGTCACTCAAGGGCCAAGCTACTTCTTCCATTGATGAGGCTCAGCCAGGCCTAAGGCAGAAAGCTGTGACCAGGAAAACAGTCCCAGAAAGTTCCCATGGAAACCAGGGCAGAGGGAATCCAGAGGAGGCCTGAGAGCAAAGAGAGCTGGGGATAAGCCACCATGCGTGTCCCCATCTCTGAGCCCCGGCTCTGCGGAGAGGGTTTGTAGCATTCTTACAGCACAAACAGTTTGTGCTGCTCCAGCCTTGCTTCAGTTTGTTGCATGGTGGTTTAGGGCTTCAGCAGACAGCAGTTGGTCCTTACGCTAAAGCTGGGTTTAGGCAGCAACTATCCTGACAAGAGCACATGTCTAAAGCATTCGTTCTCAACCTGTGGGGCGCAACCCCACTGAAAAACTTCTCTCTCCAAAAAATATTTACATTATGATTCATAACAGTAGCAAAAGTATAGTTAAGAAGTAGCAATGAAAATAATTTTGTTTGGGGGGGGGTCACCACAATATGAGGAACTGTATTGAAGGATTGCAACATTAGGAAGGTTTAGAACCAATGGTTTAAAGAGACATGATTGTGTTCGCCTCCCTGGGTGCCACAAAGGAGTAAGAGTGACCCCAGGAATCGCACGCTGGGGGAGGGCAGAGACCAAAGTCCTGCTTACCCCACAGGAGGCGCTTCCCTCCTGTGTAGAGATTTCACAGTTCTGACAGCTTGCTGGATGGACTGGAGCCAACACAATGCCCGTTCAGTGATGAGCAACCCAGACCCCACCCATACTGTGACCCAGTCTGTAGAATGCCACATGCCTCTAACCTTCCATTTTAACCTAAGCCTCAGGTCAGAACCCCAAAGGCAGGCTTTTGTATGGGGGGGGGCGCTGGCCATTCTATGCTCTTCTCATTGTGGCCACAGTGAATCAATAAATCCCCTTTCTCAGCTTGTCAATATGATTTTCTTTTGAATTGGCATATTGAGGATGGGTGGTCGAACTTAACATGTTAGGAAGACTGGAGCCGAGGCTTGTACCCTAAAACTCCAGTAGTAAGAAAAGTGTCCACAGCCCAGGTCACCATCCCACAGAGACTGCTTTGTCAGCATTAGTGCTATTCTTACCAGCTCAGCTAAAACGAAGCCCCATCCTTGGCAGTCATGGGGCTGTTTTAAAAAACACAGCCTTCCTGGCTTGATTCCCCATAGCTGCTGTCCCCTGTGAATGTGACTGACTCTCAGCACCTACCGCCCGCCCTTCAGGGCATACCTCACACAGTGTGTCCACACACAGGGCATCAAAGGTGGGATGTGGCATTAGGTCACCTGTCTATGATGTCATTTGTTACAGAGGCAAGGAGTCTGGGGGTGTGGGGGCAAAGAAAGACAGAGGGCCTCCCTTCAAGCCTTAGGAATCTAGGTAGCAGAGGAAAGAATGGAAGAGCCAGAGGTGATGGATGACTTAAGGAAACTATCTTCCAGACACGGCAGATGTCTGTTTCTCAGCAGATGTGGCAACCTGATGAACATATGAATTCACAGAGACTGTGGCCACATATGCAAGATCTGCACAGGATCAAATACAAAGTCCCACCCCTAACCGGGACACATTTACCAACTGATACCCACTGGGACAGGGAAAACCAGTTTTCTCCAATGAAGCGATGCTGGAGATATCAACCACATGCCACGTGTACGACCCTTGGCCATGAGTAGTTGGCTAACATAAAATGGACTCTTTTTTTCTTTTTCTTTCTATTTTTCTTTGAGAGTGAGAAAGAATATGAATTTGGGTGACTCAGGAGTAGGGAGGGACAGGGAGGAGTTGGGGCAAATGGAAATAAATATTGTATGAAATTTTCGAAGAATAAATAGAAACATTATTGAAAAAGAGAGGGGAAAAAAAGCAACAGGAGCGGGAAAAACGACAGTGTGAGACGGGAACGTGTCCTCAACAGTCTGCAAGATATTTTTCTTCTGGAACAAGACTCATCTTGAGTTCTCAGAATTAAGCGAGCTCAATGCGAGGGAGCCTGGCGGAGGGAGAAGGACAGTCTCCACTTTATTGAAAATACAATGAAGTGCTGGGCGCTGTTCGGCTGGCTGTGTGGTTGAGAAAGACACAAACGAGGTGTCCCATGGTACTGAAACAGGGAGAGGGGAGTCTCTTCCAACCTCTGCCTCTAGCTTAGCGCTGGGACTCAGGGAGGGGTGGCAACAGAGAGAGACCTCACTACAAAGTCCCTCCCACGAAAGTGACATTGCAATTCCCTAGCTGCAGACAGGTCTGGCTTGCTCGAATTCCTTTGTAAATATGGTGGAACCCCAGGCCCTGCAGCCTCATCATGGGTTTGAGGAGGGATAAGAAGCCCAGGGCCCAGGGAAAGCCAGGCTGCTCTGTGAATCTTCAAATACAAACAGACAAGAGCCCCAGGCAGGGGTGCCTGGCAGTCAGATGCTCAGTAAGTTATGCCCCCCCCCACCTGCTTCTTAGCAGATGTGACAACTTGATAAGCAAACTTTTTTTCTACAGGGTGGCAGAGCCATCTTCAGCCAGATGGTCCCAGGAGGCAAAAGCCCCCAGGAGGCTGAGTTAAATGGTGACCAAAACCAAGACACCTCACCTTATCTCAGCCCCCTACATCCTTTAGAACTTGGGACGTAATTAGGCAATTAATTCCCGTGGGCTCATAAAAACATAACAGAATGTAGCAGATGGCAGATTCCCACTATTTCTCTTTACTACAATGTACACTCACCCATTCACTAATGCAATGGTGAGCCGACCCTGTCCTTGCTATGGGATTTAAGGATCCTACCTATGAGACTCAGTGAACAGACAGAGAAGGGTGACACCCGTCCTGTTCACTGTGGGATAGAGAGCAAGGACTTGTAAAGAGCAAAGAACCTTCTGCCACCATATGCTTCCGATCCCATACAGAAAGATATAGGATGCTGGGAGGACAGTGAGCTGTTGGGTTCGAGTCACCAGACGGGGGACCAACTGGACGGTATGTTGAAGCACAAAGCCTACTAACTGGTCAAGGTTCAATTCCTATCAGCAAAGCAGAGCTGAGAGTAAAACTAGGCAGGGACGATGTGATAGCATTGTCTGTTTTAGCTCAAAGTTTCAGGTTACAGTCCATCATGTAGGAAATCGAGGCATGAACTGAAGCCACGGGACATCACACCCACAGTCAAGAGCAGAGAGAAATTTATGCATGCACTTGCTTGTGCTCAGCTTGGTTTCCACACTCATACAGCCCAGGATACCTTGCCTAGGGAATGGTTCCACCCACAATGGGCTGTATCTTGTACACAATTAACAGTCAAGGCATTCCTCCATAGACATGCCCACAAGACAAACTGATCTAGACAGTCCCTCCTGGAGACTCTTCCCAAGTGACTCTAGATGAGTTGATAATTAACACTAGACCATCACATGGTCATATGGTAATTATCTGTGTGATGTGGCACTCCCCTCTGTAAGCTGTGGATACCATTGGTTAATAAAGACACTTCCTTGGCCTGTGATAGGATAGAGTAGAGTTAGGTGGGGAAAACGAAACTGAATGCTGGGAGAAAGAAGGCAGAGTGAGGATAAGCCATGTAGCCCTGTCGAAGACAGACACTGGATGGAACTTTACTGGGAAAGACACAGCCATGTGGCCATACTCAGATTAATAGAGATGGGCTAGCTTAGGATAAAAAGAGCTAGCCAGAAATACACTTAAGCTATTGGTCAAAGAGTATTGCAAATAATATGGTTTCTGTGCAATTATTTCGGGGATGAGCAGCTGGGAACTAATTAGCGGCCCCTTACAACATCTGTGGGCTCTGTAGCCTTACCTTTCTACGTTCACCTATCTCTGGTACCACTCTCTAACAGGTATAGATGCTGTTGTTATCTGAAGCTTCCCAGAGAGAGCTGATCTATGTATGGAATCGATAAGCATCTCTTTCATCTTTTACAGTTGCCCCAGAAAGACTGAGAAGCTGGCAACTGATAACCATGACCATACTGAATACCAGAAAGAAGTGCCATGATGCTGATGTTAAATGGACCTGCTCACAAGCTGGTAGACAGCAGCAGTGTCTATGCAGCAAGCAGGTATCAGTATCAGGAACCTTTGGGCAGCTCCTCCCCCTCTAATGGGCAATGCCACTTTTCAGAATTCAGCACAGGGAATTTACCTTGAGGAATTTATCTATATTCCCAAAGTGCTCAATGGTTGTCACGTAACGTTGTGTACAGAGTTTT
This sequence comes from Microtus pennsylvanicus, assembly GCF_037038515.1. NCBI lineage: Eukaryota > Metazoa > Chordata > Mammalia > Rodentia > Cricetidae > Microtus > Microtus pennsylvanicus. The sequence goes on from NC_134579.1 coordinate 110,145,290, forward strand.
ATGAAAGGAAACACTAAGAGAAACCCAAACACCCATTAACCTGACTTTATACAAGACAGAAATAAGAAAGCCCTGCTCTCCAACACATTTCTTGGCATCAGGAAATGAAAATATGAAGAAACACGGTTGGAAGCTGTGGCTTGGTTGATAGATGCTTGGCTAGCGTGTATGAAGCCCTGGATTACATTCACACTTCTACACAGACCAGGTATAGGATGCATGCCCACAATCTCAGCTCTTGGATATGGAAGCAGGAGGATTGAAAGTTCAAAGTCACTCGGCTACACGGTAAGTTTAAGATCAGCCTGGGCTACTTGAGATCTGGTGCCAGTTTAAAACAAACAAACCCCTCCAAAGTTACAAAAACACAATACAACCCCCATAAATACAACTTGGTTTAACTTTGTAAACAAGCAATATACATGTTATACTCACAAAATTACACATATATGCTTAAGTTATGACACAAACACATACGGATGGAGCCAGAGCAAGGAAATGCCACAGCAAGAAAGGACAGATACCCATCACAGTGGATGGCAGTTGATATGGCTGAAAAGAAGCTATGGCTAGTTGATATTTCATTTTTAACAATTAGTTGGTGGCTAGGGAGATGGCTTAGCAGGACCTGAGTTCAAATCCCCAAAACTCATGTAAAAAGCAAATATGCTCCTATAACCCCAGAGCTGGAGGCCAGAGAAAATGAAGATCATTGGGGTTTGTTGACTGACAGCCTAGTTCCAGGCTCAGCAAGAGACTCCGTCTCATGAAAATTAGGCGGGGAGCACTAGAGCAGGGTACTTGATGAATTCACATGTATGCCCTATTTCCATGCACACGCTAAGTGATTTTGCAGTTCAGTGAACGATCCCAGGGCGCTGTAAATGCCAGGCGATCCATCCATCTTCCTGAGCTGCATCCTGATACCTTCATTTCAGTATTTAAATACTCCCTGAGTCTTGCAATCTGAATAAGCATGATCGTGCACAAGCTCCTGAAAGCCACAGAGAGAGATCTCTCCCATTTCCACAGGAACGGTAGGAAAGAGGACTAAGATGTTTTCTCCACAAGGCTCTGCAGCCAGGCTCACAGCCACTCCCCAAGTGCCGAATCCTTCGGAAATAATTAAACCACTCAGTCTTTTATGGGAAGGATTACATGTCAATCAAAGTCCCAAAGGGGACAGTTTCTTAAAGCTGCCCATGGCCTTCGCTCCTCTTGGTGTCCTGTTCTTTATGTTTTAATAAATTTCCTTTGCTCATCTCCTTATTGATGCCTTCTCCCTTCGTATGGCACCAAAGCCTCCTTGTGGACGGCTCTAGGCCATGTGAAGCCCAGCCTATGCCACCAGACTGGCTGCTTCCCAGCTTCCCCCAGGATGGCTTCTTATAAGGGAACTGAGTTTTTCGCCAATGCGATTGGCCACACGCTGGCCCTCAGCACACACTCTGTTGCTGTGCTTATTGGCAAAGCCTGCAGCTTCTCTCCGGAACCCGGGGAGGTGACAGAGGCACACCTATGAGCAATCTAATTCCACGCGCCTGCTGCCAAGGAGCCAATATCATTACGGCAAAGACTCGCCTCCTGCTATATTGATTTTTATATTAACAATAAAAGACAAGCGGGTCCCCCAGCGAGAGAGGCTGTAAAGAGAATATGAACTTCCCACTTTCTTCTGGGCCTACAATCTGTGAATATTCTTAGGCTCAAATTCTTGTTTTGTCACGCCTGATCATCTCCTTCCAGGCCAGGGGGCTCTCAGCTCTGTGTACCGTGGCTCGGGGCCAATCTTTGGCCGACGACCCGACACTGTCTTCCGTGTTTCCAATCAGCCGGAGCTCAGCAAGCTTAGCTGCTCTCAATGGATCGTCTCCAGACTCCCGCTTCATTTTCTTCATGTGGAGCCAGGACACTACAGAGATTTTTCTCCTGGAGCCGACACATAAACTACATTTTTCTTCACGTTTTCTTCTGAGTGGGCTCCCCCTAAAGATGGCTGTTAGTGGGTTAGCTCGCCTGTCTGTTAACGCTGTCTCCCTCCAGATAAAAAACCTACAGAAGCGAAACTCACTGAGAACACTGGGAGAGGCATTTGAAAGCAGATGCAGGGTGGATGGATGCATTCCGCTTTTATTTTCATTTCAGTGACTGTCTCGCCCTCCATAAACCCAAGACTCCACAGTGCAACTGGGAGGGGGGAGTCAAGGAAACGCAAGGCATATTTTATCCAAAGTGTAAACAAACAGGTACTCATAATATTAATTAAATATTAATGTTAGATATGGCAAAGGGTCTTCTGGTGTGGAGGTTTGGTCTTGATAGCTTGCAGTCACTGGGAAGTCCTGAGTCCCTGAAGTGAGGTCTTCAGGAAGGTGAGCACAGAGGTAGACAGTCTGGTGCCTCACGGAGCACCGCCATATGCCGCTCTAGCTGTGTCGTGGCAGGAACACGGTGTCATGTGCAGAGAGCTCGCTAGCTCTCCCTGCACACTTTGCTCAGAAGGTTGGCCCAGTCACACGTCACAGTGTTATCAGCCACTCCAAAAGTCTCCACCTTAAAACGTTTATTTTGCTCATGAATCTGTAATTTGGGCCGGGCTTAGCCACAACATCTGTCTCTAGCCAAGTAGCACAAATGCCAAGGAAGAGAAGCTAGACTCATTCATTCTCAATTCTGGGAGTCAGTTTTGGGTTGGATGGAGGGCATGGCACTTGTTTGTGGCTACGGCATACGGAGGAATCGAATTCCTCACAACATGGGGACTGAGTTCCCAGGGGTTGCTGGTCTTACAATCACACAGAGTCAGATCATTCCAGTCAGTAAGTCCCAGAGGGTCACAAAACGTTCCCAGATCCTCACAGCTTCCAGCAAAGTCTGTAAAACTCTGTGGGTCATAAATGCCACAGTGGATACATTAGGTGAGCCGAGAGCCCAAGAGCCTCATTCCAATGACGCATAACGCAGGTCTTTAAGGGGGTTCCCCCCATATACCTCCAAATTTTCTTAGAAAAAGGTTTTTGATAGAATGTGGCCTTTGATTTTAAAATAGCATGAAGCTATTTATAATCCTGTTTATGCAAGTATATTTATTTGCATATAATTGTCCATCTATATACTTACAGTTATTATAACTGTAAATTTATATAATTATACTTATCATAATTATAATTGTATGTACAGCCATGAGAAAGGCGCCGAGGGCCGGGAACTCTTTATCTCCTTTTCTAGTAGAGAAACAAACTATTAAGTGCAGTCTCACAACCAGGACATCCACAGTGATTCCATATCCTTCATCTTTGGAAGCTTAGAGTTTGAACTCTGCTTACTACAAATTTCTATGTGTTCTGTTTAATACAATTTCATCACAGCTGTGGGCTGGGAGTTTATCACCTTTACTTACCATACACAGGAGCTGCCTTGACCAGGACCCCTCCTGATGCCTCATAGTGACCACACTCCTTTCCCAACGTCTGTTCCCACCCTAGTGCCTGGCCATCATGGACCCCCTCTCCAGGTTAAATTCCATGTGTTTTCAACAGGGGGAATCAAACAATACGCCACCCTTTGAATAAGCTTATCAGTCCCCACAATTCACATGGTGTGTCATTCGTGTTTCTATGCCAACCTATAAATCGGTTGCTTTTCACTGCTGCATAGTGTTCCATGGTACTCAAGTACCCCCATTGAAAGACATCATCTACCCAAATTCCTCATCATAAAGGAGACACAAGGGCAAAAGACAGGGCCAGGGCACTTGTTTATCTCTCAAGGACGATGCCTGGGGTAGGTGACAGCTGACATTCCTCTGTAGCCATTTTGGCTTCAGAACAGAGTAAGTGAGCCCTTCAAAGGCTCTGATGGGCTTCTGTGGGCTTGGCTAACCTGGCTTAGTTTCTACTGCAGAAAGCTGAGGTTCTCTACTTCGCACACAAGGAGCAACGTCTACATGGCCCGGCTAAAGCAGATGCTCACAATGGCATTTAACTTCTTAGATACCCATTTTATTTTTTTATTTTTTTTTAATTTATTTATTTATTAAAGATTTCTGTCTCTTCCCCGCCACCGCCTCCCATTTCCCTCCCCCTCCCCCAATTAAGTCTCCCCCCAGCCCGAAAAGCAATCAGTGGTCCCTGTCCTGTGGGAAGTCCAGGGAACCCCCACCTCCATCCAGGTCTAGTAAGTTGAGCATCCAACCTGCCTAGGCTCCCACAAAGCCAGTGTGTGCAGTAGGATCAGAAACCCATTGCCATTGTTCTTGAGTTCTCAGTAGTCCTCATTGTCCGCTATGTTCAGAGAGTCCGGTTTTATCCCAGGCTTTTCCAGACCCAGGCCAGCTGGCCTTGGTGAGTTCCCGATAGAACATCCCCATTGTTTCAGTGTGTGGGTGCACCCCTCGCGGTCCTGAGTTCCAGGTTCGGGCTCTCTCTCCTTCTGCTCCTGATTTGGACCTTGAGATTTCAGTCCTGTGCTCCAATTTGGGTCTCTGTCTCTGTCTCCTTTCATCGCTTGCTGAAGGTTAATATTCAGGAGGATGCCTATATGTTTTTCTTTGGGTTCTCCTTATTTAGCTTCTCTAGGATCACTAATTATAAGCTCAATGTCCTTGGTTTATGGCTAGAAACCAAATATGAGTGAGTACATCCCATGTTCCTCTTTTTGGGTCTGGCTTACCTCACTCAGGATAGTGTTTTCTATTTCCATCCATTTGTATGCAAAATTCATGAAGTCCTTGTTTTTTATTGCTGAGTAGTACTCTAATATGTATAAATTCCATACTTTCTTCATCCATTCTTTCATTGAAGGGCATCTAGGTTGTTTCCAGGTTCTGGCTATCACAAACAATGCTGCTATGAACATTGTAGAGCATATACTTTTGTTGTATGATAAGGTCTCTCTTGGGTATATTCCCAAGAGTGGTATTGCTGGGTCCAGAGGTAAGTTGATCCCGAATTTCCTGAGAAACCGCCATACTGCCTTCCAAAGTGGTTGCACAAGTTTGCATTCCCACCAGCAATGGATGAGTGTACCCCTTTCTCCACAACCTCTCCAACAAAGGCTATCATTGGTATTTTTGATTTTAGCCATTCTGACAGGTGTAAGATGGTATCTTAAAGTTGTCTTGATTTGCATTTCCCTGATCGCTAAGGAAGTTGAGCATGACCTTAAGTGTCTTTTGGCCATTTGAAGTTCTTCTGTTGAGAATTCTCTGTTCAGCTCAATGCCCCATTTTATAATTGGGTTGATTAGCCTTTTACGGTCTAGTTTCTTGAGTTCTTTATATATTTTGGAGATCAGACCTTTGTCAGTTGCGGGGTTGGTGAAGATCTTCTCCCAGTTGGTGGGTTGCCTTTGTGTCTTAGTGACAGTGTCCTTTGCTTTACAGAAGCTTCTCAGTCTCAGGAGGTCCCATTTATTCAATGAGGTCCTTAATGTCTGTGCTGCTGGGGTTATACGTAAGAAGTGGTCTCCTGTGCCCATGTGTTGTAGAGTACTTCCCATTTTCTCTTCTATCAGGTTCACTGTGTTCAAACTGATATTGAGGTCTTTAATCCATTTGGACTTGAGTTTTGTGCATGGTGATAGATATGGATCTATTTTCATTCTTCTACAGGTTGACATCCAGTTTTGCCAGCACAATTTGTTGAAGATGCTCTCTTTTTTCCATTGTATACTTTTAGCTCCTTTATCGAAAATCAGGTGTTCATAGGTTTGTGGGTTAATGTCAGGGTCTTCTATTCGATTCCATTGGTCGACTTCTCTGTTTTTATGCCAATACCAAGCTGTTTTCAATACTGTAGCTCTGTAGTAGAGTTTGAAGTCAGGGATGGTAATGCCTCCAGACGATCCTTTGTTGTATAAGATTGTTTTGGCTATCCTGGGTTTTTTGTTTTTCCATATAAAGTTGATTATTGTCTTCTCCAGATCTGTGAAGAATTTTGATGGGATTTTGATGGGGATTGCATTGAATCTATAGATTGCTTTTGGTAGAATTGCCATTTTTACTATGTTGATCCTCCCAATCCAGTAGCAAGGAAGATCTTTCCATTTTCTGGTGTCCTCTTCAATTTCTTTCTTCAAAGACTTAAAGTTCTTGTCAAATAGATCTTTCACATCCTTGGTCAGAGTTACCCCAAGATATTTTATGCTATTTGTGGCTATCGTGAAAGGTGATGCTTCTCTAATTTCCCTCTCTGTTTCCTTATCCTTAGTGTATAGGAAGGCCACTGATTTTTTGGAGTTGATCTTGTATCCTGCCACATTACTAAAGGTGTTTATCAGCTGTAGGAGTTCTTTGGTAGAGTTTTTGGGGTCGCTTATGTATACTATCATATCATCTGCAAATAACGAGAGCTTAACTTCTTCTTTTCCGATACGAATAGATACCCATTTTAAAGCCTGTTCTTCCTTTAATAATTTATTTTTATTTTATGGGTATTGGTTGTCCTGCCTGCATGGATGAGGGTATCAGATCCTGGAGTTACAGATAGCTGGGAGCTATCATGTGGGCACTGGGAATCGAACCTGAGTCCTTTGGAAGAGCAGTGAGGGCTCTCAGCCTTTGAGCCATCTCTCCATTCCTTAATAGCTGAATGACAATTTAAACTCCAAGGTGTATTGCTGTTAACTGGACTTTAAATAACACTTGAGAGTGAGTAAAACAATAGGAAGGATAGAGGTAGATTGAATCCTGCCTACTGGAGACTAAACAAAAATTTTGAGAAGGGACAGGCTCATCAGTTAAGGGGGCTTGCTGTTCTGGCAGAGGACCCGGGCTTGGTTCCCAGCACCTGTGCTGGGTAGGTTACAACGTACTGTAACTCTAGGGGATCCAATGTCTCTGACCTTCGCAGGCAGTAACTGCATATGCACATGCTCATGCATATGCATGCACACGCACACGCGCGCGCGCGCGCGCGCGCGCGCGCGCGCACACACACACACACCTAAAACCTCTTAAAAATTTTTAAAGTCAGATGAGGTAGCACACATCTTTAATCCCAGAACCTGGGGGAGGGTGGGTCTGAGGCAGGTGGATCTCTGTGTGTGTGAGGCCAAACCTGCTCTAAAGCAAGTTCCAGGACAGTCAGGTTTGCATACTAAGACCCTGTCTCCAAATGACAAACAGCAACTTCCAAGTAGCAGGCGTGTTTCCAACCCAGCGAAAGTCAACAGCGCTAAAAGTGACACAGAATGCAAAAGCAGAATAAAAGCCGAGGAACGTACAGGCAGCCTCACTTCAGCTCACATTCGACCATGGCTTTGATAGTGAAATATAATGGATTGATTTTTATGACAGAGGCAATTCATCTGAGGCCAGTTTTCAGACAAACCACAGAATAAAGCAGAGGGCAGATCATGCCTGACTGGGACATAGGTTGACTCTTATGAGACAGCGTAGATTTAGAGCTGTTTTCCTTTGTTCTTTAGGTGCTGAGGATCCCCTATCTCTATGTGAAGATTTTATTTTTTTGCACATTGCTGTCAATCTTCAATCATTCTGAGCTCCCTACAAGCTCACGAGAACAGTTTTCTCATGAATACAGTGAGATCCATCCCTTGTTTGTCCCAGAAGGTCCCAGATAAGAAGGGACAGGGCATGTGGTCATTTGTGCTGCATAGGACCCAGTCCTTTGCTTTTGGTTTATGGTCACTGCCTCTCACCTTCCTAGGAAACTTAGTGAACCGTCAGTCAAGTCAGGACCTGAGCCAAGGTTGGGAGAATTCTCAATTTTGCAGGCTGTGAGAAGGAATCAGAAAGGATGTGTTGATGCAGGCACTGGTCCTGTTACCAACACCCTGGCTGGGTCTTTCCTATGCTATCATCAAACAAGGGGGTGTTACGGTACCTCGCTTTGGTTCTAACTGACCCTCATCTGCATTTCTTCCCTGCAAGTCCTTCTGAAAGGCTGAAGACAGCTTCCATTGCTGACCACTGAGGGGGCTCCGACTGTAAAGAACAGCAACATCAGAGCCAAGACAGATTAGTGTATAACCAACATATTAGCTCTCCCTCGCCTGGGTGTTCTACCCTGAGTCACAAAGGTGAGCTTTCCAGATGTTGCCCATCCTGTTTTCTGAGACATTGGCATGCAGCTCTCAGATTCTGCTGGGCTGAATAGCCAGTGTGTCCTGGGAGCCAACAAGCACACATCTGCCTTGTGTGGATTGAACTCAGGTCCTCATGCTTGCACGGCAAGCATTTGCCAACCAAGCCACCCTGCCCCACACAGAACAATCAAGTTCTTCTATTCCAATTCATGCACAGGCACCTTCCTGACATTGCATCCGAAGATTCTGGCCCAGCATGTAGCTTGCAGCTCGTCCCTCAGTCATCATGTGACTATATTCAATCTATCGATAAAGCATTGATTAAGTTTTGCCTGTCAATTAAAGCTGAGACAAATGAAATACTGTTTTTTTTTTCCACTTAAAGTTTAGTTGTTTTTTTTTTAAATGGCATGCAATTAGTTGGCAACAGACGTGAACTCAGCAGGGTTTCAATTATGTTATGGATGCTGGTCCCTAATTTGATACACGGCTATAATTAAGAATGTAATTAATTCTTGAAGTTGTACTGATGTCATCAGCCACAGAGCACATAATGACCCTCGTTGTTCTTACACAAAAGCCTTTTGGCAAATCAGATGACTCCCGGGGAAGGGGTGTTTTTACTTATCATTTAAGAACATAAAACGGTTTCTGATGGGCAGCTGGCCAATAGGTTGGTTCCATGTAAAGATCCAAGAGAAAGAAACATCAAGGCTTCCATGGTGTCTACTTTCCAGAGGCCTGGAGAACAGGGTCTCTGGGAACAGGGTCTCTGGAGTCCAATAAGACTGAAGAGGAAACAACAAAATCAGTCCCCTGACTGTACTCAAACTCTAGTCAGTTTCAGGATCTTTTTCAAATATCTGCTTCTTACTCCTCTGTAGGATTTAGGGTTGGGACTCCATGTGGGCATGTGTTCACTCCGGTCTCAAAAGTCCGACTTCAAACTGGCATCAAATATATCCTTAGGAATCATCTTGTGCATGTATAGACGAGCAAACATGCTGTGGCCTTATCCCAACACATCTACCCGGCACGTGTGTATCTGTGTATGCATGTATGTGCATGTGCTTTTGTGCATGCACATGCTTGTGTGTGGTGTGTGCACGTGTGTGTACATTTGTATGTATATGTGTGCATGTGTTTATGTGTGCATGTTGTCACATGTGTGTGCAAGGGCTTGTGTGTGTTTGTATGTGTGCATGTGTTTGCGTGTGCATGTGTTTGAATGTGTTGGTTTGCTGGATTCTTGCTACTTTTGTGACTTTTTCCCCCTTATGTTTTATCACCTAGTACTTGAGAGCATGAGGCACCGTGATCTGGATTCCTAAACACTTAGTAAACATTCCTGGCTCAAACAGAGAGATCTGTTACCAGTTGAGTTTACCCCGAGTCAGTTGTTCTTTTTATTATATTTTACCACATGGAAACTCAGTGGCGCCTGGCTCTGACTCCAACAAAGATCACTTAGGGAGAAAGTTCTGTTTAGGGGAAAATAAAAAGAGAATTGCAGGACAGGAGCTGGTGAGGAAGGGAGAGTCACCCACCTAGGAGAACAGGGTGGACTATTTGGTTCTGAGCACCCAACAGTTCCACTGGGAATTGAAGATGTTTCGGAAACAGTCATGGCTCAAAGGGAACAGGAGAAAGGGACAATGAAACCCAAACCCCACAAATCTTCCCTCATTGCATAACTGCTTTTAAAATGTATACAGATAAACTTAGAAAATTGAGGTCAGGTAGATGGGTTGCCCTGATTTTGTCTTTGGTAATGGGGTCGCAGGTGCGAATTATGTGTTTTTTTTTAAATAACTAATTAAATAATTGTGTAAATCCAAGTGAGTTACTTGAGGTACAGGAAGAGAGCCTGTTTGGGAACAAGGGTTATGATTAAGCCAATTCTACACCTGGGCTCCTAGAATGATAGGATCAAAATGGAAAAACTCAACCTGTTTTAATGAGACTGCAAGCGAAATTGGTCAACCAGGGGCTTCAGTTTACACTGCACCTTGGTCTCTTGTGTTGACACAAGCTGTTTGCATACTTTCTAATGATACCCCCGTCCCTGTTCCTACAGCCTTATGTAGCATCATCCTTTAAAAGGTCCCATGACCCCGATCAGTGCCATCAGCCAAAGACAAGTGAGGGACAGTTTACATCTGAGCCCTAACGTCTCCCCTGGCAGGTGTAGCAAGCATCCACCCATTCTCCGCTCAAGGCTGAGGGTCCCCAGGTTCACCTCTTACAGCTCCCTTTGGCTCTCTCCCTAGGTCTCCACATGGCTGTCTTAGAAGGACCCCAGCGGCTGGACTCGTGGCCCACCCTGTTCCACTCTGAACTCATCATTACTACCCACACTTGCCAGGGCCACAGGGAGAGTCATGCACTGAGTCTCAGGAAGTCATAAGGGTGGTTTGACTTGTGCACACATACAATAGGCACCATTGATCCTCCTGTAAAGAAGAGAGCCAACTCCCAAATGCCAGCTAACATATTTATTATTTCTTATAAAACTCAGGTAGATCTGCCAAGTGGGGGGACTAGGGGCACCATCCCCCGGATTCCTGTGTGACTATCCTCAGCTTCTTTTATTTATATTTTTTCCTTTATAGTTCAAATGATTAAACCCAAGGCCACATACACGGCAGGCAAGAGCTCTACCACCAAGCTTATAGTCCCGGCCCTCTTTCCACCTTTTAAGATAGGGTCTTGTTAAATGACCCAGTCTGTCCTTGAACTCACTCTGTAACCTGGGAAGGATTTGAATCCTTTTGAATCTGCCTCCCAAGTGGCTGGCATCACAGCTCTGTGCCACCAGACCTGGTTTCCTTTGTATTTGCTAATAATTCCCTCAAGTTCACTTTTCCTATGCACTGGTCTGGTCCTGCTATGGGCTCCTTTCCTTATCTTGCATGTTGCAACATCTCTACACTTGAAACCTTGTATATCTTGCACAAACACCTCCCCTTGAGTCCCCATGCAACCTGAGTTCTCCACCCTTGGCACTCACGAATGCGGCCATGATTTTCCCAGGCTTTAGAACTTCATGTTGGCTGCCACCACAGCCCAGGGCTTTGCCTCTAAAGGTCATGATGTATTTATCCCTCCTTTCTGATCACTCAGGTTCCAGCTCAAAGGCCAGCCCATCCTCACTGCATGCCTCCATGCCTCCATTCCAATGTCAGGTAACTTATCACACAGGCCTTGGGGCTGAACAGCACCTGTATCTTTGCATAGCCATTGTTCTCCATGTTTATGTATCCCCCACTGGGAGACAGGAGTCCCCACAATTGTATCCTGTGGCAGCCACGCAAATACACACTTTGCATGCGGCTTTAAAAATAGGCACTTTCTCACCCAGGTGCTTCAGTGCCAGCTCTTCTGGAGACGCCAAGACAGAAGCCACTCTGGCTTTTTCTCTAGTCCTCGGTGCAGCCCATCATCCTTGGCTTGTAGACACATCACTCCAATCTCTGCTCTGGCCACCTCTATGAGTTCTTTTCTTTATGGTTATTTTTATTTTCTATTGTATGGGTGGTTTGCCTGCATGTATGTCTGTGTACCGCATGCATGCAGTCAATGCTTTCAAGAGGCGGGAAGATATTCGGTCCCCTGGAATTCAGACAGTTGCGGGTGGTCTTGTGGGTACTAGAAACTGCACCTAGGTCCTCTACCAGAGCAGCAAGTGCTCTTATGCACTGAGCCATTTCTTTACAGGATCGTGAGGTAGCACCATTCCTGATTTCTTGGGTTGTATTCTTGTAACCAGCTCTTAAACCCAGAGCACGGTGATTTCCTTTTTAAAGATATTTTAATATATATGCAAAGTCTATTTTGAAGTTAAGCTGTGTTCTGCCATTCACAATAGAGATGAATGTGGGGGACACTATCCACTACAGCTTAGTTTCTGGTAATGCAGGGTCTTGCTGGGTAGCTCAGGCTGGCATGGGACATTCGATGCCCATGCCTCAGCCTCCCAAGTGCTGAGATTATAAATGTTGTCAGTGTGTACTTATTCTAAGTTGAGGAATAAGTTGAGCCAGGGAACGTTTGGCCAATGACATGTTCAGCAGTTGTGAACTGACCGGCTAATTCATGCTTTCAGTAATGAAAATACCCAGGTTCCTAGAATGCTCAAAACCCTACTCAAATGTAAACAGTGAGATTAGTCACAAAGACAGAAATGGACAGCACATTTCTTCCTTTTTTATTCTCACTCTAGGGGTATTTTTGGCTCAAACATTAACTGACTGAAGTAACAGATTTCTCCACCGAGATAAAAGCCCTTTGATCTCCGAGAGACTCTTGTTTGCTTTTCCTGCCAAGAGCTATTAAATAGATCCCGAGTTCAAGTGTCTCCCAGGGGCTCTGGCCATTTCTAGGGTTTCCCACCCTTTCTTCTCAGCTGTGAGTGATGGATTTAATCAAGTTCTCAGACAACTTATAGCAGGAAAGGAATGGTTCACCTCCAACGAAGGGCAGGACTGTTATTTTTTTTTCTTTGTGGGAACTTAAAGATTCTCTTCAGGGGGGAAATATATATATATATATATATATATATATATATAAAGAGTCCCCACATGCTGGGCCATTTTTTTTTTCCTTTCTTGCTATAACTCACTCTTCCCCATGCTGATTTTTTATGTGGTTCTGCCCATAGAAGCTGGGTTGCTCACATTATGCTGGAGGGAAGGAAGACCCTACAGCTCCTTTGGGCTTCATAACAGAATCCGGATTTGGTCACTTTCTCACAGCCTCTACCGCTTCATTCACAACCAAAGGTGCTGGGTCCTAACTGAGGTAATTGTCTAGGAGAGTTTTGATATAGCAGGCAGGCAGACAGACAGACACACACCCCACAGGGGCTATGTTTGCTTAAATTCTGTCCACCGAGTGCACAAGCCCCACCAGGAATGTCCTTGACTCTTTGGTTGTAGAAAAAGGAGAAAAGTGAATCCCAACTTCTGGGTACTTCAGGCCTCAGGTAGGAACTGTGTCGTCTTTGAATCGGTGGAGGCAGCAGGCAGTGGCTAGTAGAATTTCCCATGTGGAGATGAAGGCCCTGGCATTCAGGATGATTCTGTCACTGATGACAACCAGAAAGTGACATCACAATGGTCACTTAGCTTCTCTGGGCTCCATGTCAAAGGAAAGATGTGGGCACGCTCAGGAGATGGGGTAAAGACAGCAGCATGGACCCCGGAAGTATGGCCAAAGGTGAATGACAGATGATCTCAATCTACATGAGGCTGAGTGGGGCCTCCCAGCCCTCTGCATATAAGAAGGAATCTACACTGCAAACAGGGGCCCAGGGAGCCACCAGCAGCCTGGATTTGCTGAGCCCCCTTCTCTGGATCCTTATGGCCTGTGCCCTTCTATGGGGGACGCCTGTGACTGATGAGCAAGGGGGATGGCTCACCTTGCTAGGTCATCCAAAGTACAGTGGGTGGACAGCGAATGCAGAAACACACAACTGGACAAGGTGCAGAGCATCAGTGCTGAAGGAGGCCGCTTGTTTGTTTTCCCGGCTGCTCAGCCCCGAAATAACCACACAGAAACTGTATTAATTAAATCACTGCTTGGCCCATTAGCTCTAGCTTCTTATTGGCTAACTCTTACATATTAATCTAACCCATCTCCATTAGTATGTGTTTTGCCACATGGCAGTGGCTTACTGGGAAAAGTTCCAGCATCTATCTCAGGCAGGGCCACATGGCTTCTCTCCTGACTCTGCCTCCTTTCTCCCAGCATTCAGTTTAGTTTTCCCCACCTATCTAAGTTCTGCCCTATCAACAGGTCAAGGCAGTTTCTTTATTCACCAATGGTATTCACAGCATACAGAGAGGAATCCCACATCACCTCAGGAATGGCAGAGTGCTTGGTCCTAAATGGGATGGCAGTGTCACCCCTCCATGGTTTGGGGTACATCACAGAATAGGGGGCAGAAATATCTGAGGGTGGGGTGTCCAGCAACAGAAGACTATTTCTGATGTGACCCAGCAATGTGCTTGTGAACTTATGTCAGCTGTGGTCCCCTGCACAGGATGGGTGGAAGAAGGGGTCACAGAGTATCACTCCACAAGTAATGGCTGTTGGAGAGAGGTGCCACATTCTTGGCTGTGGAGCGACTGTTAAGTTGGCCTTGATCTAGAAGATAACCTCCCACCTGTGCTAGGCCAGGAACTCTAACTCTGTGGGGCATACTGTAGAAGCAGGCATTAAGGGAGGAGGGGGACTTGAACGATGCCAGCTGGAGGGAAAGGGCTGGGAAGGGAATAGGTACAAATGGCGAAAATTCGTTATACAAGTGCATGAAACTGTCAAACAATTTTTAAAAATCTGACTCTTGTCGGACGTGGTGGTGCATTCCTTTCATCCCGGCATTTGGGAGGCAGAGGCAGCAAGATCCCTGTGAGTTAGAGGCCAGCCTGGTCTACAGAGTGAGTTGCAGGACAGCCAGGGTCATGCAGAGAAACTCTGTCTTGGAGAAAAAAAAGAACAAAATAACTCATCATCATCATCACCACCACCACCACCACCACCTGACTCTTCTGTTAGCCTGTCTGTGGACTGAGCTCGGGTGGCACTCCCTCCGGGTTCCTTACTCAGAAGTTCAAAACAAGTGTGTCTGTGCGCTGGTGCCTCCTGGAGGCTCTGAGCTGCTCCTTTTCCTGTCTCTCCCCATTTGCTCCTGTGAATTCTCAGACTCCCTGGCTTATAGCTCCATCACCCCAATCTGTGCCTCCATTGTTACATGGCTGTTTTCCCCATATGTCTACGTACAAGCTTCTCCATTCTCTTATAAGGACACTCCTTATCTGCTAGGCCATCAGATTCACTAGCTATCTCCACAAAGACGTATCTCCAGTAAGATTGCATTCTGAGGCTCTGGGTGAGCATGACGCTTTGAGGGGACCTTTTACAACCACAGAAAAATCAGAGAGAGGGAAGGAGGCGGGGAGGATGTTGACGGGTCTCCGTGGGCATCTTGAACCGGCTCCATGGTGAGACCTCTCTGAGATCTAACTGGAGTTGGGTTTCTGTCACCTGTTACTTAGAATCCTGATGAATTCAGCCTGGGTTAGATGGTGACTGAAGGATACGACACAGCTTCTGAAATAAGAGTCACTCGTGACAGCAATCAGGAACAGCCAGGACAAGAGCTCTGCCGAGGTGGTGAGGGGGATGTGGACATCCTAGGAAATTCACTGCAGATGTCAGGGGAGGTTCAGGGACTCTCAAGGGTAGGATGGTTGGGAGGGAAAGCATCCTGACAAGGAGTGGCAAAGTGGGAGCAACTGAGAGGCACCTCAAGCAGATGTGGCCACATTACTTTCACGGCGGAGAAAGGGAGCAGATAAGTCATTCTGAATGGACCACGAGCGAGCAAAATGCACTTCCGGGCACACATCTAATTGACTTCATCAACATTCGGTGCTAACTCTGTCACTATGGCAACACTTTCAGACTTTTTCCTTTAGAAAACAAAGGCGAGGGATAGAGAGAGGAAGTGGGCCACCTTTAGCCTGGCCCTTGCTGGGTCATCTCAGTCAGAGAAGTGGTACCTATGTAATGCCTCATGTGCACATTAAGTAGGGGGCAAAGTCTGGCATCTTGTTGAAGGAGGGGGCGATGCATCATAGGCCACAGTCACCCTGAGTAACCAGAAGCCAGTCATGGAAGTGCAATCAAGGCCACACATGACCCTGATTTGCTAAGTTGATCAGTTAGACAGATGCGGGGACTTTCCTCATCAGAGTGTAAGAGATTGTTGACTAAAACCACAAGGGCACCTGGAGCAGGTAAGCAGGAAGCTGGTTCCCGAGATCCTGGTCTATGTTTGTTATTAAAAAAGTGTTTTTTTTGGAAGGGGGCGACTAGAGAGATGGCTCGGCAGTTAAGAGCACTGACTGCTCTTGCAGAGGACCTGTGTTCAATTCCCAGCACCCACATGGCAGCTCCCAACTGTAACACCAAGATCTGACACCCTCATACAGACATACATGCAGGCAAAACACCAATGCACAAAAAACAAAAATAAATTATTTAAAATAAAAAAATAGTTCTATGGTCTGAGGTTATAGTTCAGTAAAGGGCTTGCCATCCAGAAAGCCAGGCATAGTGGCACATGCCTATGACCCCAGTGCTGGGGTATACAGACAGAGACTCCTTAGGGCTTGCTGGCAGGAGAGTCGGGCTGATTAGTCAGCTCAAGGTTCGGCAAGAGAGCCTTTCTCAAAAATAAAGCAGAGAGCTGTTGAGGTGGCTCTGTGGCGCAATGGATAGCGCATTGGACTTCTAGTGACGAAAAAGCAGAGAGCTGTTGAGGACAGCATTCAGCGCTAAGCGCTTAGCCCACCCATGCAGCTGTACACACATGTGTACATACTTGTGAAACACATACTCACACAAAGCAGCATTAGTGTTTGCAAGACACGGTGGTACACATCTGCTATCCAGTAAAGGTACTGTTAAAGTGGGAAGATGGTGAGTTCAAGGCTAACCTAAGACATACGCACGTACACACACACACACACACACACACACACACACACACATACACACAACAAGTCTTAATCTTAGAAATAAAACTTGGCTGCTGAGATGGTTCCATGGGTAAAAATTCCTGATAACTGTGTTGGATCCTCAGGATGGGTGCACACCGTAAAATGCGAGAACCAAGTCCTGCAGGCTGTCCTCTGACCTCCACAATTGCTTTTGTTTGTTTTTTTTGTCACAGCCTGGGGAAGAGAAACTAAGATATGTGTGCTATGAGACTTCTACTTCATTTAAAAAAAAAATGTAGCCAGGCGGTGGTGGCGCACGCCTTTAATCCCAGCACTCGGGAGGCAGAGACAAGCAGATCTTTGTGAGTTCGAGACCAGCCTGGTCTACAAGAGCTAGTTCCAGGACAGGCTCCAAAGCCACAGAGAAACCCTGTCTCGAAAAACCAAAAAAAAAAATGTATTGATGCTGGCTGAGCGTCTGTCAATCACTGCAAGTTTATTTATTTTTTTATGAATTTTTTTTAACAAATATTTTGTTTATTTGTTATGTTTACAATATTCTGCCTGCATTTCAGCCTGCCTGCCAGAAGAGGGCACCAGCTCTCATTACGGATGGTTTTGAGCCACCATGTGGTTGCTAGGAATTGAACTCAAGACCTCTGGAAGAACAGTCAGTGCTCTTAACAATTGAGCCATCTCTCCAGCCTCACTGCAAGTTTAAAAACAATGATCCAAGGCTCCATCCCTAAATTGCCACATGTCAGACATTAATTAAGGGAGACAAAGAAGGACATGGCTTTTCCCTCCTTTTGGTTTCTAGCTCATGAATCATGGCACATCTTTGAATCTGCCTGCTTCCCACCTGTACCTGTACAACAGTGTATTAGACCCAGGCAGCAATGCCTCTGCCATGACGGAGAAGACCTATTCTCTGTGACCCCCACCCTCTCATCTCTGTCACTACTGATGTGACAGACATCCCAGACAACTCTTGTCCCACCCCTAGAGCTGAAAGTGCTTTCCATCATTGCTGGGTGTGTGGACGGGGCTCAGTAAGATGCTTGCCTTGGCACACATGAAGCCCTGAGTTCAATCTCTGGGACCCTCCAGTACGGGTCATGGTGGTACATGCTGGTAATCCCAGCACTAGAGAGGTGAAGTTGGGAGGATCAGGAGTTTAAGGTCAAGACCACCTTTAGCTACATGAGACCCTATCAATCAAATCAATTGATTAATCAGTTAAAATCTCAGTTGCCTGTACAGGGACACAGAGAGAAATGGTCACTGAACCTAAAAGCCAGTTCTGCCACATGAAGCTAACAGCTCAGCCAAGGTGATGGAAGCAGAATAGGCTCTGGGTCCTGGCAGCCACTAAATTCCAGCAGAGGGAGCCTCCAGGTTGTTACAGTCTTCAGAGGCTCCCTGGAGGTTCCAGAAGTGTGAACTAATTGTGACATGTCAGGTGTCTTAGCTCCTCCCACTGGGGAAATGCAGTTTGAGACCTTCCCTAGTGAAAGGAACAGGGGAGAAGACATCTCTGTGCATCGAGTTGAGGTCTGTTGAAAAACAACAGCCTGACAGACACAGCTCCAGCCCTGCCTTCATCCAGCAGTGCTTGTGGTACCCTCATGGCCACCACAAGCACCAGCATCCAGTCCAGGCAATGAGCTTTCAGATAATGAAAGAAACCAAGCATTCCCCAAATCTGATTCAGCAGGGCTGTAAGAGAACAGGAAGACAGTGTGTTTGACAAGCCCAAAAACTTGACTCCCTGAAGCTTAGCAGAGGCCGCTGCTGGAGATCAGCCTCAAGGAAGGACTGGGCACGAAAGACACACTCTCAGGTAACACCATGAGGACCTATTGGGCTCGTGTGATCGACAAGAACTGTCTTAGGCACAATGGCTGCCTTAGCCATTTTCCCAGTTTTGGTGATAGATCACTCTGAGATGCGTAACTGAAGGAATAAATGATGTATTTTGGCTCACAGGCTCCGTCCATCATGGCAGGAAGTCAAGGCGGCAGGACTATGGAGAAACTGGTCACATCCCATCCACACCCAGGAAGCAGAAACAACACGCATGTTTATGCTCAGCTCACTTTCTCCACGTCTACAGTCCAGTATCTCGGCCCTGGAAAATGTGCACATCCCTCCTCCCCCCGGCCCACTGCAGAGTGCGGGTCTTCCCACTTCAATTAATGCAGTCAATAAAAGCCCCCATAGGCATGTCCAGAGGCCTGCCGCCCGTGTGACTCTCTTTCTGTCCACTGGAGATTTAACACTAACCATCACGAAGGCCCAGTGGTAGCTGTAAGAACCACACGGAATGTCTGCATCCCAGTGGTTAAAGCCACACTCTGTGGATCGCCACTGGTTGCTTCTCAGTGGCCCTGTTTTTGTAGACCTGTCAATTTTGAACTCAGTCACAAACTTCCTAGACTGCCCTGCTCCCCTTGGACTAGTCTGGGCCATGTGACTTCCCGTGGCAAAAGAAGATCAAACCTCAATCCAGGAAGCCAAGAGTCAGGAGTGACAACTCCCCACAAACAAAAATGAGTGAAGGGCCCAAAGTGAGGACAGCAGTGACTTTTGGGGGTGAAGACAAAGGTGGGGCCCCTCTCACAGACACTCAAGGACTCATGAAGCAAACCAGAGACAGAAAGGCCTGCTCTAAGGCCTGAACACAGCTTGACAGAGCAAAGTACTCACTCAGAACGTTCAAAAAAAAATTTAAAAAGTCAAAACGCCATTAAGAGATAATGCAACTTTAGCTTCCCTTAATTATTAATAGACTTTGTGGAATAATTTAGAGCTAAATTACAACCGGATGGAGAGATTCATAATACATGTGGGTCACAGGAGATTATGAAAATATCTGGCCTCATTTTCATGTCACCTGACAGAAATTCATCCAGGAAAATACCATGAGACATAATAGTGAACATTAATAGATGCCCCCCCTCCCAAAGCTGCTCCCCCGCCCAAACCAGAGTTAAAACCTACAGTTTTTTTTTTTACAGGAAATTCTCGACGTCTTTCCTCAAGCAGTCCCGGTTTTCTAAAGCTAATAGTGGTTCCCACTTGTGCTGTTTGTGCTTTCTGACAATTTGCCATTTTTCTCTCCCTCCTGAATAATACCCTGATTTAGGGAGGCGATGATTACAGAGCCCCCGTTCTGCCAGGATACAAGGGAGAGCCCGTCTTTGAAGCCAGTGGGTAAGATTCAGCCACTGCCATGGATCCACGGGTGGTAAAGGGACATGAGGACCACCGGACTCTTGAAGACTCAGGATCTAAAGAACACAGGAACAATCACAGCGCTTAGTGGTGCAGACCTGAAATCTCAGCATATGGGAAGTGGAAGCAGAAGGTTCGAGGTCATTCTGCTCCACACTGAGTTGGAGACCATACCACGCTTCGTGAGACCCTGTCTCAAAACAACAGCAGCAGCCACAAAATACCTGGAAGACCTTCCTTCCTCCCACAGTGGTGGAATGCCTCCTGTCATTCCCCCTTTGGTCCTTTCATAACAGAGTTATCAGTCACCTTCTAAATCCCTGGGGCCAGCCACACCCTCTTCTCTCAAAGCCGCCAAGAACGGTACTTCCCTTGGTGCTAACAACCCTGAGTAATGCCCATGCCTTTTGCAACATACAAGTGAGGTCACAAACCCACAGCTCTTGTCTCTGCAATGATTTCATTTTTGCAGAAACCATTCGTGAGCCTTTCATTTCTCCTTTTCTACAAAACCTGAGCAGTGACACTCATTTATTTTTTTTAAATATGCACTTCCTGGAAGCTTCAAAAAGCAGAATTTTGAAATAATGACATAGATAGTTGCCACGGAATTCCTGCTGTCACGTAGACCTCACACCTCAGTCATGACATAGCTCTTCTTTTAGCTTTTCTAAAGCCATTATAAGAGAAAACAGCAGAAACCCCCAAGAGTACATGGGTCTCCTTAATGGGCAAAGGTATGTGTTCCAGGACAATTTTATTAATATCCATAAAACATTATGTGCCGGCTAGTTTGAAGTGTTAACTTGCCACAACCTGGAAAAACCTGAGAGGAGAGTTTCAACTGAGGGATTTTGTAGATCTGGTTGGCCTGTGGGCCAGGGATTGCCTACATTATTGATGGACGAGGGCTCAGCCCACTGTGGGCAGTGCTATTCCCTAGGCAGGAGCCCCTGAAAAGGACAGGAGAAAACTATATCCAAGGAAGCAGGCAGCAAAGGTGGTTTTTCTCTCTGCTCTTGACAGTGGACGTGTTGTGACAACAATTGGGCTGGAGTTCCTGCCCTGACTCCCCCAAAGTGACATATGACAATTGTAAGCCAAATAAGCCCCGTTTCCCCACCAACAACACACATACATTGCTTTTAGTCAGGCTACTTTATTACTGTGACAGAAATGAAGCGAGAACACATTCTGCAGTAATCGTTATCACCAGACTGCTATCAATTCAAGGCCGTGCCCATGGTCGGGGACCAAGGCATCACCATTTTGCTGGAAAATTCTGTCATCGTAGAAGTCATCAAAGACCTAGGTGTGGATAAGACTGTCCCCAAGTTCTCTTTGCAAACATCCAGTGGCAGATTCAGGGGTCTTCCTAAAACAGGCAATTTATAAACTACGAGACTCCAGAGCACCATAGCGGGGGAGGACTCTTTGAATCACCAGCCAATTCTTCCATTAGCGAGTAAGATAATGATGTTTAAATGTCACCAAGTGCCCACTGTTTAACAGCTGTGGTTTCCTCATTCCAGATAATTTAATTTCCAATGGAGGAAAAAAAAAATTTTTTAAAGAAACCACGAAACCACAACATGGAGCCGCAGAATCAGTTCAAGTTCTGTGGACGCTTAATGTTTAGAGAAACGACTGCACTATAGGCTTGGGGTAACTGCAAGATTTGGGGGCCTTTGCACAGCTCTGTCAATTAAGGAAAACGGAGCAACTGCCAAGGTGATGTGGGATAAAATAATTGAAACGTTAAGTCTCTATCGTCTTACAAATGAAATGCCCACACCTCTTACTGAGAAGTCTCACACAATGCTTCCAGGAAAGGCTGGATGGATGGATCGACACGGTCAGAATCACCCCCATTGCATGCCAAGGTGACATCCCTTGCAGTGTCACCTTGATAGCACCAACTGGGGAAATGCAAGGTTCAGACACCAGGAAGAGCCTGGACTAATTTCTCCTGTTATATTTTGCTTTCCAGTTCTCATAGGATCCTTTGTTTATAGTAATGTTTCCTTTTCCTTATGCATCAGGGAGCTGGAGTTACTTTTTTTGATATCTGTAGGAAGAAACTTGAAGCCACATGTCTACATCAGTGTCCTGGCAGCCAAGAATAAATGGACACACATCCCAAGGTCATGGGAAAGGCCAGATGCTCTTCTTTCATTGTTTGAGAGCATACTGATACCTGCTCAGGTTGGGAGTGGAGTGTATACACACATTACCCTAGCATCCAAAGATGCTTCTAGAGGTCATGGCTATGGTGCTTTCGTTGAAAGATCCTATGTATGGGAAGGCGACCCAGTAAGCTCAGCATCTTTGGCTTAACCCAGCACAACTCTGCAACATCAGTCAGCCCACAGACTGCTGATCCTAACTATTATTTCATATGTATGTGTGTGCATGTTCACATGTGTGTGCACATGTATGTGGAAGCCAGAGGAAACCCTCAGGGGTGACCTCTCAGACACCGTTCCTCACTTCTGAAACAGGGTCTCTCATTTGTCTGGAGCACACCAAGCAGGCTAGGATGTCTGGCCAAGGAGCCCCAGGGATCCACCTACCTCTGTCTCCAGCACTGGACCACAGCATGAAATATCACACCCAGCTTCTTCACTTAGGTTCTGGGGGGAGGCTGATCCTCATGCTGCCAAAGCAAACGCTTTCCCAACTGAGCCATCTGTCCAACCCTCATTCTGCATTTACAAAAGGCGAGGTTGGGAGGTTTTGCTGTGTGCCATGCGGATATATTTCACTAGCTTCCACTTGAAACAGGCTTTAACCAAGATTGTCATCTCTCAACACTTTACATGCCTCTGAACACGGCGTTAACTAGTATCCCCATAACGTGTACATGAAGGAAGGATACCGGCAAGACTGCTCAGCTGGCAAAGGCGCTTGTGGCCAAGCCTGATGACCTGAGTTTGATCCCAAGGACCCATACAATAAAATGAGAGAACGAACTCCCTAAGGTGTTTTCTGATCTTCATACACACCCTATGACATCTGTACATACACACTCACTCACTAAATAAATGTAATTTTTATAAAAAAAAAATTGCGGCCGGGCGGTGGTGGCGCACGCCTTTAATCCCAGCACTTGGAAGGCAGAGGCAGGCGGATCTTTGTGAGTTCGAGACCAGCCTGGTCTACAAGAGCTAGTTCCAGGACAGGCTCCAAAACCACAGAGAAACCCTGTCTCAAAAAAAAAAACCAGAAAAAAAAATTGCGTCTAGCAATTACTTAAGACCTGTTGATGGAACCAGGCCTGTCTAGACTTCTATTGACTTTTCTGTTTAAGCGAGGGCTTCTTGTTCAAGCTCCCCAGGGACCAAGCTCTTGTTTTTTTCCTAACTGAGACTGGTTCATCCATTTCCCCACCAGTATCTCAGAGTAGCACAAGCCTTCTCTAATCACCCAGCATGGGAGGCTGGGAGTTCCATAGACATGCAAAATTGAGAGTCAAATGAGGCCACCCTCACAGAGCTCCATGTCTGGAGGACAGGTGAGGTTCCAGGTCCTCTGAAGACCTGGGCAGCATGCCCCACCCCGACCAGCTTCCATTCAAGATCTGCTTTGTCAATGCACACTTTCTGGAATGTCTCCCGCTTCTCGCAGATGATTCCTGGTTGTTTAGAAAATGCCACCTTCATTTCCTACTAGGGTGGAAGGGGGCATAGTTTTAGGGATTTGTCTTTGGGTCACTGTTTTCCATCTCTGACAGCATGAGAATTCCTGACCAACTTTCTTGCCATTCTCCTGGTGCGAGGTGATTCTTAGAATCTAACTATGTTCAGAACTCAGGAGTAGAAGATAGAAATCCCATGCATCAACATGGCTGGCTGATTCTCAGGGCTACCGGGCAGTAGGGAGCTTCTATGGCAGTGAGTCTCACGGCCAGTGTTTCTAGCAAAGTTGTGAGTTTTCAGAATGTAAATTAATTACCCCTGAAGAGCCAGGGTGATGGGTAAAATGCCAACGTGGGGTTGAGAGTCTGGGCCCCTGGACTTTCTCCCATTAGCTCTACGCTGACTGCCATGAAGATGGTCCAGCTCGGTCCATCGGTGTCCACATAACTACCACAAGCATAGAAAAACACTATTCAGGAAACCAGTGCCACACTGGGGCATTGACTCTGCAAAACACTCAACAGGAGAGAGAGATCCTTATCACAAAGACCTTAAAATTAAACAGTGACCATAAACATTAGCACTCAGTTTATTAGGGGGTAAGTCAAAACTGTCAGGAATATGTGTTGAGCATAAAAACATGGACCCCGGTCTGTTTCCAGGTGAGGAAAAGTTCCTAGGAGGTAAGCTGAGGGTTTGGAAATGCATAGATATGAGCTAAGCGTTAGAGAAGATGCAAGCACTATTATCAGCAGTATTTAAATTTGTCTCCCTAAGGAAAGTATTCCTTATTGTTTACATAATTAAAGACTGGCTTAAGAACAGATGAAAAAAAGGGCAAGAGCACCAGGCATCTCAGGGCTTAGGGTGCTAGAGCATTGGGCATCTCCTGGGCTTACGGGGCAAGGGCATCAGGCATCTTCAAGGCTCACACACCAAGCAATTCCACTTACAAAATGCTCTGAAGGCAGAATCCAGGGCAAGGAGGTCTGGGTGAGGAGGTCTGGGAAGCATACGAGGCCAGGGAGGCAGAAGGAAGAGACCCACGGCTCAGTCCCCTCTGCTGCAGCGGATCTTGCAGCTGTGCATCATGGCAAAGGGACAGCGTTCTGCACACACTGAACCAACAGCAGGGCCTGGGGCTGTTGGCCTCTTAGAATAGTTAACAGGCCACGAGGAAACTGAAGAAAAAGGGGACACTCAGATGTCCCCCCTTTTAGGGCAATCTCCTGTGCATCCTAACTGTCTTAAAATAAAAACAGACCTCAGACAAAAGACGGAAATGTTCTAGAGGAAGAGTATTTGGCAAGTCAAAGGAAAAGAGTCAGGCTTAGGAGGAGGGGTGGGGCTGAGGAAGGAGAGACTGGAGGAGGTGGAAGATTATGGGGAGCCTTAGATTGACCCAGAGAATGAAGGAAGACAACTTACGGTTCAGAGGGAAGGGTAACCCAGTTAGCTGTATGTTCTCCAAGTGCTTTCTGTCAACACCCTAAAGCAGTGGTTCTCAACCTATAGGTCATGGTATGGACAGGGGTCACATACCAAATATCCTGCATATCAGATATTTACATTATAGTTCATAGCACTAGCAAAATTACAGTTATGGAGTAGCAATGAAATAATTCTATGGTTTAGAGGTCACCACAACATGAGGAGCTGTATTAAAGGGTCACAGCATTATGAAAACTGAGAGCCAGTGTTCTAAAGTCACCTGGAGAAGAGGGAAAGCAGGTCAGTAGGCTGGAAACACACACTAGGTTCTGTTCTTCAGTGTTGGGGGCTCAGGGAGGAGTGGGCTCCCAGCCAGCACCAATCACAGGGTGTCTATGCTACAGTATAGCAGGTGACTGGCCAGGAGGGGGGCATAAGCACCTGATACTAAAGTCATGAAAGGTGAACAATCTGTCAAACTTTTCTTCCTTCTGCCCTATGTCTGTCCACTTCTTTAATGTTGATTGCAGAAAGGGTGGGAAGGACCTTCTCATTGCTTTTGTAAAGCTTGGGGGTCTAACAAGGAATGGCTCAGCCCCAAAGTAGAGGATTACAATGCCATATTAACACAAGCCATGATATTCTGAGAGTTTTTCTTTGAAAGCCTGTAGATAGATATCTTATTTTTTTATATTTATTTATTATGTATACAATATTCTGTTTGTGTGTATGTCTGCAGGCCAGAAGAGGGCACCAGACCCCATTACAGATGGTTGTGAGCCACCATGTGGTTGCTGGGAATTGAACTCAGGACCTTTGGAAGAGCAGGCAATGCTCTTAACCACTGAGCCATCTCTCCAGCCCTAGATATCTTATTTTTAAAAAAAATGTCAGCTGGGCAGTTGGGGTGCACACCTTTAATCCCAGCACTCAGGGTTAGGTTTAGGCAGAGGCGAGTGGATCTCTGTGAGTTCAATGCCAGCCTGGTCTAAAAAGTAAGTTCCAGAACAGCAAGGCTATACAAGGACACCCTTGTCTTGAAAACAAAATAAAACAACAACAAAAACCCAACCAAACAAAAAGAAACAAAAAAGACATGATCTTGAATCTTAAAGAAAAATTTGAAAGCGTGCTATACTCTCCAGGAGTATTGTTATTGTGCTCCTGAAGCAGAGAGAGAGAGAGAGAGAGGTGGGGGGGAAGAGGGAGAAGGAAAGGGAGAGGGAGAGAGAGAGGGAGAGAGAGAGACAGAGACAGACAGACATAGAGAGAGAGGGAGGAAGGGAGAAAGGAGAGAGAGCAAGAGAGAGAGAAAAACAGTAAGAGACAGTGAGAGAGGGGAGAGAGAGAGAGAGAAAGAGAGAGAGAGAGAGAGAGAGAGAGAGAGAGAGAGAGAGAGAGAGAGAGAGAGAGAGAATATAAATATATCACAGCAGGACCCCCTCAGTTTTAAGACACTTCAACCCAGCACATGTAGGCCGGCCAAATAGAAGAACTCAATGGAGAAGACTGGGCATTAATAAAAGCAAACCACCCACTATTCTGAAGATTCAGGAAGCTTATTATAGGCCTGAAAGTATGTTTGAGGCCATAAATCACTCAGAGGCATGGCTGAGGGGTAATCCAATAATCCATTTATGACTTTAAGTAAATCTGGTTGCACTCAAAAGCCCTTCTGAGTTTACAAACCTATAATATTTCCAGCCACGGGCCCTGGAATCGGAGGGGGCATCACATCCCGCCAAGTCTGCACGGTGTTCAAACCACAGAAAATTAACCAGAGCCAGACAGTCGATACCACATTATCCCCTTCACTGCAGTTGCTTATTCTGTTTGCTACCACTCGTTGGCCAGTTCGACCCCTAAAAACAGGCCTCTCTACTGAATCCTATTTGTTCAAAGAGGGAAAAACTAATATATGTTCATTGCAATTAGGGGGAAAAAAAAGAGAAAGATTCACCTACATCTCCTGCATCCAAAATAGATGAGATTATTTCCTTCCTAAGACCACAGAGTACATTAGGAGACACGTCTAAATCCAGGAAGGCTCACTTAAATCCAGGGCTTTCAAATGATACCAGGTAAGCCTCTATGCTATTCTAATTCTTTTTAATTCTCAACAGAAGGAAACAACACGGTGATGGTGAGTCTAGAGAGTTTGGGAATTATTTTTCTTAGTTAAAGAAATGAGTCTTGGGGTAGAGAGGTAGTTCAACGCATAAAGTGCTTGCTACACAGCTAAGAGTAGCAAGGTTAAGATGCCCGACACCCCTATAAAGCAGGGTAGGATTGGTGATCTTGTGATCCCAACACTTGGCAGGTGGAGATGGGGGATCTTTAGGGTGAGCTGGCTAGTCAGACTAGCCATATCGGGCTCAGCAAGAGATCCTGCCTCATGAAATACATGGTGTAGTGAAGGGGAAAGGCACCTGGAGACAACCTCTGTTTGACACACACATGCAAACACTTACGTATGTACACACCACACACATAGTTGTCAAACACACATACACACTCTGAGGGAGTGAGACAGGGAGGAAAGGGAAAGAGAAAGAGGGAGGGGGAAGGAGAAAGGGAGAGGAGCGAAGGGAAAGAGAGAGATGAGTCTCAAAGAACAACAATGCTTCATGGGTTGATTGTACTTGTCCCCCACCCCTACCCAGGGACCTCCAGGATGTGGTTCGAACGATTTTAAGACTAATCTACCATGCTTCCTAATGACTGCCTAGGAACAGCTTGGTGTTCTAAATAAGCCAGTGAGACAGGCAGAGGGGGTGGAGAGGTGGGGGTTCCCTGCTTTTCCTCCTTCTCTTTCATCCTCCTCCTCCTTATCTTGCTCTTTCACCTTCCATTTCTTCTGTTTCATTCTGGTTGCCTCCTCAAGGGCACTG
Organism: Microtus pennsylvanicus; assembly: GCF_037038515.1. Lineage (NCBI taxonomy): Eukaryota > Metazoa > Chordata > Mammalia > Rodentia > Cricetidae > Microtus > Microtus pennsylvanicus. The sequence goes on from NC_134579.1 coordinate 110,173,043, forward strand.
GGAGTTATCTGACTAGCCTAGGGTGGAGAGAACACAAGACATGAAGTCAGAAGTTCCATTACACCCATCGGAAAGGAGCCGAGGGTGCCAGAGGTTCCAAACAGTCACCGGTCATTTTCCTCTTCCTTGCTCTTCTCCTCTGTAACAAGGGGAGGGGGCAGGGCACAGACAACTACCTCACTCTCACAGAAGCCAGCCACTGTGAGCAATGAGTGAGAGGTCTTTGTGAAGAGGTAAACAACCGATTTTGGATGTGCGGTAAACATCCATCCCTCAGGTGAAAATCAGGAAGTGAAGGCATATTAAAATGAAGTATTTATAATATGACCATGACATTGCTATGATCTGAATGTCTGTTCTTTCATATAGAAATCCTAACCTGAGCTGGGAAGCAGTGGTGTACACCTTTAATTCTAGCACTTGGGAGGCAGAGGCAGGCAGATCTCTGTGAGTTCAAGGCCTACCTAGTCTACAAAGTGATTTCCAGGACAGCCAGGACTGTTTAATAGAGAAACCCTGTCTTGGGAAAAAAGAAATAAAATAAAATCTAACCTAATATGCAGGGTAATAGTGCGAGGAGCTGGGGCTTTGGGGAAGTGACCAAGTGACAGACTGGAGTCCCTGGAATGGGACTGAGTATGACTGTTAATATAATCGTCATCTTGACACAACCTACAGTCACCCGGTAAGAGAGTCAGTTCTGAACTGTCTCTATCTGGATGGCCTGTGGGCATTTCTGAGGCTAGTATTTTGATGACTGACAAGACCTCCCTGTCCCCGTGGGTGGAGCCATCGCAGGGGTTGCTGGACCGACAGGAAGGCGAGTTGAGCACTGGGCGTGCATTAATTCACTGCCCTCTGCTCCTGACCACAGATGCAACGTGACCATCTCTCTCGAGCCCTTGACACTTGTGACGTCCCTGCCATGGCAGACTGGAACCTGAACCTTGAACCATGAGCCAAATAAACTTGCTCCCTTAAGCGGTTTTTGTCAGGGACTTTTATCACAGCAACGGGAAAGGAAAGTAAGATGGCGTGCTTATTACAGGGCCCTGGGAGCTAGTCTGTACCATCCATCTTGGAAGGATGTGGCAGAAGGTGCTATCTGTGAGCCAGGAAGCAGATCCTTGATAAACACTGACCAGGTTGGTACCTGATCTCAAATTTCCAAACCCCATGCCTGTGGGGTACAAAGCTCTGTGTTGAAGTTGCCAAGGTCCTGGTATCTATGTTGCAGCAGCTCAAAAAATGGTCCAAGGAAAGCATCAGGAATAAAAGACAAGATTGCTTCCCATGCTCAGACGACTACCAGCCACTTCCAAATGACTGGTATGGTACACGTTGCATAATGAGGGGAGGGGACAGAATGGAGAAATGTGTCCCTGGATGGGTCATCTTGTTGTCATACACCGCTGGGGGTTGGTGGTTGTACTGGTTGTCTTAGCAGATTCTAAAGCCATTGACTCAGTCACAGTCCTCAGGAGAAGAGACCGGTAGGACCACCAGGAGGAAACAGACACTGGTTATTCTGCCAGACCACCTCTGAGCAGTTTTATGTGGGTGGCTCCCAGAAGATGCTGAGCTGGGGGGTCAGGGGCCCCTAGTTGCACTCCACTGATGGATCCCATCTCCCTACTTCTCAGGAAGCCACCTATCCCCACTCAAGAAGAAGGACTAAGGCTCTCACCAATATTTGAAAAGTCAAGCTAGGCCATTGTGTCTGTTTCAGTCTGATTTCCTGGGAGATTCTCCCCTTCTGAATCCCTTTTGGAAATATTCCGTGGCAAATGAAATCCAAGTGAGGTCATTAATTATGAAAATTCACAATGCATAATTATAATAATTACTCGGATCACATAAACATTACAGCACCATGAATAATTAAATAGGATCTGAGCTTTGGAGAGACTTGCTAACACAATAAAACCTAGGGAGGTGACAGGAAAGATGCAGGAGAGCCACACTCTGGTTTGCTAGGAGCGAGTTGTATTGTTACAAGAACATTTCCTTTTCCCTTTGTCCTAAAGAATTATCCCTGACCTTAAGAGGTAGAGAAACAAAAGCAACAAGGAGATGCCTGGAAGTCGACAAGACGGGATCCACTTTTCAACATGGAGATCGGGAGTTCCAGGAAAGATGTCTTTCCCAAGGTTCCTGTTTCTGCCCTCATCTTTTAGAAAAGAAAATCCTTTCTGAAGAAGAAAGGGTGAGTCCTGTTTTATAACAAATATACGGCCACACAGAGGTACCTATGTGTTCTCTTCAATTGTGTGAGATGCCTGCTTTGGAAAGGAATGAATGTTTTCAGGTTTCTCTATGGACAATGTAAACTCATCAGAAAACAAAATCAGGGCTGAGGGGTATTTAATTTTGTGTGCACTATAAGAAATAAAATTGGTGTACCACGTGAGTTTTATTAACCATCGCCAGATTTCATTAATCACTTAACTACATTTGTGAGCCAACAACAGTGTCTGTAATGACAGCGACTTCTGAGAACTGATTTCTTCCGGAGAGGTTGGGAGCTAGACTCATGCTGAGGAACCCTCTGGAGAGGTGGCTAGGACTATGTTAAAGTTCGGATCTGAAATGGTGGCTCAGAGTCTTATTTGAGGGCTCCAGCCTCAGCTTCTGGTGCTTTTTTTTGCAGGTGTTGGTGCCTGGGTGCCATTGGTAGGTTACAGGGGATGGGGTTTTACCATTGTACTAGTTCCTGAACACTTAGTAGGTCTCCTGGTCCACAGCACAGAACAACCGACAGTCACAAGCTGTCTTTACCATCGACCAAGTTGCTCCTGCCCACAAACTGTGATCCCCAAAACCCGTAAGCCAAGGTGGAATTCTTCTGTACATCACTACTGTTGGGTACTTTGTTAAAAAGATGAGAAAGCTAATACAAATTGGATTTTTATAAATGCTCTCTGTGCTCCCTGGGTGGGGAAGAATGAAGGCATAAAATAGGCACAAGTCCTCACTGCTTCTACAGGCTAGCCTGTTATCTTCCAGGCTTTCTAAAATGATGGCTCATTAAAACAATGATACTGTTGTAATCTCGAGGGATGACTTCAGTGGCTAAAAGCATTGGCAGTTCCTGCAGAGGACCTGGGTTCAGTTCCCCGCATCTAGAGGGTAGCTAACATCTGTTGGCAACTTCAGTTCTAGGGGATCTGATGCCCTCTTGTAGCTTCTGAACACACGGTGCACATAAACCCATGTAAGTACATGTATATACATGTGAAAATAATACATTTTTAAATGGTCTTGTATGGAAAGCTGACATAGACACACACTCCCATAGAAAACCTGTCAAACTACCAGACAAGTTGATTTTTATTCTTTTCTTTTAAATTTATTTATTTTATGTGTTTAAGTGTTTTGACTGCATAAATGTATGTGTGCCGCATGACTGGCACCCTTAGAGGTTAGAAGAGGGTATCAGATCCCCTGGAGCTGGAGTTACTGATGGTTGTGAGTCACTAATGTGGGTACTGGGAACTGAACTCACAAGAAACTCAATTCTAATATCCACAATGCTGCTTTTACTGTGTCATGGCCCATGGTTCATATTACTGATAATAGACATTTATAAAGTGTCTCTTGTATGCTTGGCATTTTCCTGTATAGTAAGTAGGGTTTCAATAAGGAGAGAGATGATCAAATTCAGGCCTATAATGAAACATACTGTCCTATGATGTTACGTATAAAATACTGTAACTGCATTTCCCACATCTGTGTCATCACGAGGTGTTTAGGAAAAAACTGGCAAAATCCCATTCAATTGCTAGAAAACAGGTGGTGAGCAGGAAAAGCTAGCCCATTCCCCATTGCATATGTTAGCATCAGATAGAGAGGTGAGCTTTGTGTCCAAGGTCTTCAGTTTCCTTTTCCTTTGCAGCTCTATTAGTCAGGATTGTCCTGATCCTAATCCTGAACATGCACGTGAGGAATAAAAAGAGCTATTTTTGCCAGACTTAACCAGAAAAAAAAAATAAAAAATGCTGTAGTAATTTCAATAGAAGAGTTTGAATGTGGGGAACAGACTACACAGGGATGAAAGAGTTAAGATCAAGATGATGGATGTTTACTACTGTGGGGGGCCACTGTCAGTCCTCAGGGAGGACGACAGAGATGATAGGGGTCCTGGGGGGCAGTGCCAACTGTGGAGAGCAAAATGAGATATGAGAAGAGCCGCCTCAGGCAGCTGGAGCTGGAGAAGATGCCGCCACAGCCACCAGTGGTTCAAGCTGCAAACAGAGGTGGAAATGAACGCACTGTGGCCACTGTCCCATCCTGCGCCTTTATCTCCTATAGCCTCCGCAGACTCAGGAGGAGAAGCCAGAAGGCAAGGGAGCCTGGGAGTTGGTGTTCCCTGTGAGCTGGGAGAAAGGAGGAGGGGATGGAGCCGTAGACCAGACCCAGCATCCATGTGTAGAGGGCATGTCACAGAGCTACGTGATCCTTAATCAAGCCTGTGGAAGATCGAAGCTAAGGATCTCAGCTCCCTCCAGAGTTGTCGTCCCCTTCCTCCGTTTCTGACTCTCTAGCATCCTCCTCTCCTCAATGGTCTGCCTGTGGTGACTATGAGCAGCTGGGAGCTTCATCGCCAGCCCCGGCTCACCAACCACAGGGCGTCTATCAAAGAATGAAGGTGTTTGGGGTTTTAGGTGACTGAGGTACTGATGGTGGATAGTGGATGGATAGAAAACCCTGGCTCACAAGAAGATGGTGTGCACAGCAGAGAGGGGGCTGGGCTCCAAAGGCTTTCATCAATGTGGTGACTGCGAGAGACCTGTCTCAGGACTGGACATGAACATCCCTCAAGAATCCCCAGTTCTTAAAAATCATGTAGATTTGGTGTATAGTGTGTGTGTGTGTGTGTGTGTGTGTGTGTGTGTGTGTGTGTGTGGTGTGACGGGGTACTGTGGAAGTCAGAAGAACATGCTGGATCACTTGAAAATGGAGTCATGTGTTTGTAAAACCCCTTATATGAGTGCTGAGACTCAAACCCAAGTCCTCATGACTGTGCAGCCAGTACCCTTAACCCCTGAGCCATCTTTCCAGCCAACATTCCCACCCCTAATGAAGTTGCCCCACCACTCTCTTGCCTAAAATCTGCAGTACAGGAGGACAATGTACTCATCAATGGCATGAGCAGGTTTAGTATTTGAAATTAGACACACAGTTATCAATTTTCAATCTGCGGATGTGACGTGTGTATCAGACTACTCGGGTATGTGAAACATTAGATCTTGTATTCAGTATTTTCTATGAAATGAGAAATTACTTGTGTTCTATGTAAAATAAAGCCCAGAAAAACAGAGTTGATGTATTTGCTGTTCTTGTAGTTTGTAGAAGGCAGCACATGGACCTGAAGCAACAGCGTGTCAGCCTCTGGGAGAAGCAGCAGAAAAATATCTCTGGGTTTTCAGACTTATCTGAAAAGGGCACGGATGATCAAAGTTGGGAAATGCTGAATTAAATGTTGACTGACTAAAGCTTCAATGTCTTTAGTTGCTGCCTGACTAAGTGAGTACCACATTGAGGGTTGACCTCCTGGCCTGATAATTTATCATTCATCTCTCCCCTAATGTGTGTGTGTGTGAGACTGTGTGCATGCTTCTGTGTGTGTGCCTGTGTGTGGGATTGTGTGTGTGCCTGTGTGTGGGATTGTGTGTGTGCCTGTGTGTGTGCCTGTGTGTGGGATTGTGTGTGTGCCTGTGTGCATGACTATGTACATGACAGTGAGTATGTGACTATGTGTGAGACTGTGTGCGTGACTGTGTGTGTGAGACTGTGTGCGTGACTGTGTGTGTGTAAAGGTGGTGGTGGAGACCGTGGTGACTGAATCCAAAACATTGCATATGGCAATCAAATCTTCTGCCACTAATCTGCACCCCCAGACTTTCAGGGACTTGAGAACATTTTTTTTTTCTATCTGTCGTGATCAGCTTTAACTTGACACAGCCTATAGACACCTCATTTTAGGAATTGCTCAGGTCAGACTGGACTACGGGAAAGTCTCTGGGACCTTGTTATGTTCACTGATGCAGGAGGCCCAGCCCACTGTGGGTGATGTCATTCCCTAAGCTGGTGGTCCTGTGCCATATAAGGAAGCTAGCTGAGTGCACACCTGTGAGTGAGCCAGCAAGTCGCATCCTCCACCTCCTCCACACCCTGCTGCACTTGCATGGCCAACTGAGTTCCTTGGTTGGAAGCGATGCTGTGCCTGCCTTTGGGTCCCTGCCCTGACATGCCCTGGGATTGTAAGCTGAAACAAACCCTTTCCTTGGGAGAGACTTTCAGCACAGCAACAGAAATGAAAGTCGAATACCATCTTTGCTGAAGGTCCTCCTATAAGTTCTGACAGAGGATGCAATCTGGAGGTCCCATCGTGGGGAGGAAGCAGCTGACACGAGACCTGCCTGCTCCATCTGCACCCGGGCCCCAGGCCAGAGTTTGCCCAAGTGTGCCAGGGCAGATGATATGGAAGGAAACACAGAAGGGCCTTTAAACATGTTATAACCGATGTAGTTATCTCGATGCCTTTTTTTATTTTTTTGCAGAAATGCAATTAGTATGTAAAACAGTGACTTTTATGGAAATGACTGCTTGGGGCTGAGCTCAGATGAGAAGATTTAGAGCAGAGACAAACCGTGTGAAGCCAGTGAAAACGCCCGTGACAGCAAGGCGGCAAAAATCACTAAGGGCCCTAGAGGGCGACTGAGAATTAGAAAACGGGATTGGAGTTACAGGTAATCTTTTTTCTTGTCTTTGAAGGTGGGGTGTTTAAGCATAGCATCTTGTACATGCTTTCTGTTCTCCAAAATGTCACCCCTCTCTGTGTGTTTTCAGTTGAACTTTTAAAACTAAGCCCCCATGTTTCTGGAGAAAACTCGGAAGCCATTATCAAGCTAAATAAAGACATCAGAGGTGGCGTTCAGTCAGACAGATGTACTCGCAGCACCCTATGCTATGCAGCTGGGGACATAAAGAAAGAAGTCATTGATACACCTCCATTTCAGCTGTCTCATGTCTAAAAGCTAATGACCGGTGCTGTGGGGCCTGCAGGCATGCTTGCATGTGTGCACACACACGTGTGTGTGTGCGTGCATGCACATGTATGCATGAATTTAGGTGAATATGTACATATGTGTGTGAGTGTATTCGCACACATACATGCAACACAAGCACCGGCTTTGCATTTTCCCATGAAGAGTAGAAACCAGAAATGTAGAAACCAGTTATGTTGAAGGGGCAGCAAGAAGATTTTTCTCTCAAGTCTCTAAGTTGAGACATATCAGACTTCACAGGCCAAAGTTGGGACTGATCCACCAACATATAAGAATGGCCACTCGGCCAGTATGGGGAGTCTCTTGTCATTGCTCCTTGGTCAGAAAGGCCAACATTTCCACCTGGAGCCAGGTATGGTGACACTGACTTTAATACCAACACTCAGAGGTGAATGAGTTCAAGGCCACCCTGGTCTATATAGTGAGGTGCAGTCAACCAGGGCTATACAATGAGACCCATCTCAGCAACTGAACAATAAAGAGGAAGAAGCAATGGTGGGGGACAACTGCTCCTGGGGTTTGATGCCCAAAAGTTCTGAGGAAGAGAGGAGAAAGGAGGGTTCTTCTAGTATCCTGTGAGTAGGCACTGCAGGGTCACTCCGGACATTAAGATGACACTGGATATGTACCCCCCCGCCCCCAAATCCAGAGGTCTGTGTTCAAAGGTCAGAGGTCAGGTCAATATGAAAGAAACATGAGGTTCATTTTCAAACGGATTTGGATCAAGTGTGGGACATTCTTCCCCAACACTGGCCTTCACCGTTCAAACGCATTAGAGTTAGGACAGAATTGAGTGTAGGAAGCGTGTCTGATAAAAAGACACAGGCGAGTCATGGGCAAGATGCAGTGTGAGATCACAGCTGATTCCAGACTTTTTTGTTTGCCGTAAAAGACACAAACAGAACAACTGTGGATGTCCAGTGGGGACGTGGGTAGTTTTGATCAGGGTGATGTTAGGGAAGAGAATGCCCCTGTCTCAGAGAATACACTCCCAAGGGATCCCATAGGGACAACTTATTTGTAAGTACTTCAGAAAATTACATAGAATCCCAAATATGTAGGGGTGATATACAGAAATTAATCTGGAGAAAGAATTGGAAAGCATGTGAGATTCTTTTCAGCATTTCTGCAATTTCTCTGAAATATCTACAATTATTTTGATTGAGGAATTTCTCTGTATATACTGGACAATGCTGAAGACACAGTTTTATGTGTGCCCAGGGTGCATGTAACAATGTGGGGAGTCACTTGGATTGGCATTATTTGGAGAGAGCACGCTGCAGGCAAGAACTCTTGCCCAACACACCCCTTCCCCTTGTCAGCACGTCAGTTTGGTGAGGTTGAGAAATACAGAGTCAACATTTTAAAGACAGAGAAATCCCGTCAATCACTGGCAGAACTGGTAGTAGCTATGCTGAGCTACTACCCAGAAGCCAGCACCATTTGGTGGCAATGACATCGTCCTTCTTAGCCTTTGTTCTCTCTGACTCAGCCACTGTCACTCAAGCTATAACAGGTCTATCAAGTATGCCGTGGTCCTGTCCACCAACTCAATGTGCCTCTTATTCCTCTCTTCTGATGTCAACGCGTTTCTTCTTTTGGGAAGGTTGTTTTTCTAGCTTTAGCCATGTGCACTGGATAGTGTTCTAACCTTCTTTCAGTTGGTGTGATAAGACACAATAACTCAAAGTTACTTAGAGGAGGAAAGGGCTTATCTGTCTTACACTTCTAAGCCACAGTCTATCACTGAGGCACATCAGGGGAAGAACTAAAGCAAGAACTGGAAGCAGAAACCATGGAGGAACATTGCTGGTCAGAGGTTCATGCTGAGATAGCTTTCTTATATAGTCCAGGACCGTGAGCCTAGGGTATGGTACTACCCATAGTGGGCTGAACTCTTCCTGCATCAATTAACAACCAAAACAACCCCTCGAGAGACATTCCTACAGGCGTCTGATCAAGGCAACTTCTCAACTGAGGCCTTGCACTCAGATGACAGATGTGTCAAGTTGACAATTAAATCCAACCAGGACAGATGGGAACTGCAATATGTGTGTGGGCCCCAGTACTGGGACACCACGTGATGACCAAACATAGGACCCTGGTAATGCCTCATCATTTCCACCCAGTGCAGTAGACAGTGGCACAGACGGAAACCAGTTACTCCAAGGACTTAAAAGCAATGTCATGCCTCCTTCTTAGTAGATGGGGGCTGGAGCACTTGGGAGCAATGAGCACATACGGACATGAGATTTTGTTTTCTAAGACCACAGAACAAAAAAATAAAACGCGAGCCAAGACAGGGGAAGTACAGATAAGCCTGGAACATCTTATATCCAGAAAGTAGGGCAGAGCTTGAAGAAAAATGAAGACCTGTCAAAACAACAACAGACCTCACTGTAAAAATGGTTCCCATGGCCAAATTTAAGATATTTTAAGCTTCAAAATAAACAGGAATGGTAATAAAAATAAAGATAGGTACAAGAAGAATCTGGGTTTAAAATGAAAAAAAAAACTGAAATTCTACCAAGAATTGGGATATCTGAAGTCTCCATATGCCCTTGTCATAAAAATACTTATCGATTAAAAAATAATTTAGAAGATACCACAGAAAGCCTGGAGGAGATCACCTTGGTCAAGTCGCCAGAGTAGGCATTTCTTTAAGGGGATGTGCTTAGCTGTGCAGCCTGGTAAATGACCTTAGTCATGGTTGGATGGACAGCTCTCCATGTTGGGGAAGAGACAGAGGCAGGAGAATGAGGCATTTGGTCACATTGCACCCAGAGTCAAGAAAGACAGAGACAGAGAGGTGATCGCAGGTGCTCAGTTCACTTTCTCCTTCTGACACCATCCAAGAGCCTCGCATACGGGATGTTGCCACCCAGAGTGGGCAAATCTTCCCACTTCAGGCAAACTCCATGAAAATGCCCTCACCGACATGACAAGATGTGTGTTTCTAGGTGATTCTAAATTCAGTGACATCGACAATGAAGACTGACCACTACAGTCATGGAAAGACTAGCCTGCACCTTCAACAGTGTCAAGATCATGAAATGCAAAGAAAGACTGAGAAAAGTAAAGAAGCATTAGATTAGAGAGATGGCTCAGTGGTTACGAGCACTAGCTGCTCTTCCAGAGGTCCTAAGTTCAATTCCTGGACTCACATGGTAGCTCATAACCACTTGTAACTCTTGCTCTAGGGGAGCCAATATCCCCTCTGGTTTTTGTGGGCCCTGGACTCAGGTGCATAGCCACACATGTAGACGCACACAGTGCACACATAATTTAAAAAATAAACAAACAAATAAAAAGGGACAAGGACAACTACAAAATACATGAAGTCCTGAGCTTGATTACTTCTTACAGAGGACAGTACTGAGACTAGAGGAAGCCACACCTTGGGTCTGAGGACCAGACAGGCTATCAGAGAGATGAGAATTGCCTGATTTCAATGTTCTGCTATAGCTTTGTAAGAGAGAGCCTGTCTTAGTTTGTAAGAAAATCAAAGCTCATTTGGAATGCCTTGCAGTTCACCACAGTTTTGACTGTTAATTTAACGGGAGCCTCACTTTGGCAAAGGACACAATTATGTGACCATGTGAACTGGATGGGTGGGAGGTGTCCAATCTCAGAGGCAGCTGGTATTACCTGGAGGTGGTGGAAATTTAGAAGAAAGAACCGTCCCTGTTGGCTAGTTGTGATTTGGGAAGAAAACAACAGCCCCGAACCCAAGTGATGATGTTATTAAAGAAGAGAAGAATGAAACACCCAAAAAGAGAAAAGCAACTCTTCTTGCCCAGAATCCAGTCCCTGAGGACTCTCTATTAGCCAAGGTTATCCAGGGTCAGAATCAATGTGTGCAGGCAGGGAGCCTTGTCGTGAGCAACCAACTCGGAAGAAGACAGAAGCAGCTGGGGTCAATTGCAGCCAGCCAGCTGCAGGGAAGTCCAAAACTGTAGTTCAAAACCCAATATTGCCTTTGGGGGGTAGACCATTCTGTTGGTATAATGAGGACTTCATCTCCGTGGATGGGACCCATCCATGTCCAACAAATCCTCCTATGCACTCCAGGTCTACCAAAATACGCACAACATTCAAAATTTGAAAATTAAATAAAAATTCAAAAAATAAAATTCCCCAAATAAATGAAACTCAGAATGTCTGACCAAATATCTGGGCTCTGTGGCCTAGCCACAAAGAACTGCAGAACTGAGGACCTCAGGCATGGCGGGGGGTGGGGGAGTCTGCCTCCAAAGCTAGATGGAGACCTCTTAGGCAAAGCCACTAAATGTTTCTCCTCACAGACCCAATGCTCAAGGGCAGGGCCATGGCCAGGGGGGTCAACTGAGCATCAGGAAGGGATGGGCTCCAAGTAGGAAAATATACTTTGTTAACAGAATTTATGTGCACAAGATGAAACTGTTTGGATTTTGAAGAGAAATGAGAAAAGTCTACAGTGAGTCAATTCATTAATGAAATGGGAACCCGGGGCTGTGTACTGACCCAAAACATTTCCAAAAGCTAAAGAAAAGAACACACTGCTAGTTAGAAAGCTGGAGATGCCACACAAACCTGGGGCAGAACAAATCGCCCCAGATGGAGACTTCTCCCAGGGAATATGTCTCCACTCAGCAAGGATGGCAGAGGGGAGCCTTGGGGGCTGCTGTATGTAGCCATGGCTTTAGGAATCCCACCCAGAGTTCCTTTGTAGTCCTGGATGGGAGGGGGGATTGGGAAAGAGGACCCCTTCCATTCAGCTGGGAGGGGGTCAGTGATGGAGAGCCTGGTCCGCAGTCAGAGCTGGAGCCAGGCCAGATGGGTGATGGAATGAGTAAGTGAATAAATGATTTCTAAAGCAGAAAGAACACTCTGAGCGGGAGATGTATTGGTTGTGGGGGGATGTGTGTGTGTGTGTGTGTGTGTACATACATGTGGTTGGCCTCGTGTGTACCTGCCTACATGAAAAGGCCAGAGGTCAATTTTGGGTGTTATTCCTCAGCTATTAGACACATTTTCTTTATGAGACAGGGTCTCTTACTGGCCTAAAACTCACTGATTTGGCCAGGCTGGCCGGCCAGCGAGGCCCAAGGATCCACCCATCTCTGCCTCCCTAGAAATGGGATTACAACTGAGAAACGCTAAACAGAGTTTTCTACGTGGGTTCTGGGAATTGATCTTCAGTCCTCAGGCTCATGTGGCAAGCGCTTTCCTCACTGAACCTTCCCAGTGTTCCTGGAGACCCCTGGGAAATGACTGCTTCTGCATAAGCACAAGAATCCAGCTTACTCTGCATCCCAGGAAGGGGCTTCTCTGCCTTGGTAGTAACATTGGTCTTTTGGTCTTTTGATGGTTGAGAGACACTTGGCTTCACCACAGATCCTCTAGTCCCCTTCTGCCAACACCATTCTTTTTAAAAGAAAGCATTTATTTTATGTGTATATTTTGTGTATATATGTATGTATAATATGTGTATGTTTTGCCAGAATTGAACGTAGTCATGTGCTCTTGACCCCCAAGCCTTCTCTCCTACCTCAAATTTCTGTGCATCTTCATTCCTTTCATACTCTCTGTCCTAGGGATTAGATGGAGCCTCAAACTCCAGAGACTGATCTGACCAATCAGAAACCATTCCCTCTGCCACCTTAAAAGGCTCAAGTGTGAGCAACTTTGTCAAGTGACTCACTCCTGAAATTTCCACGGTCATTTAGGAAGTCAATGTCTTTGGGATGGTGTGCTCTAAAGAAGGTACATAACTGTCGGAGGAGCTTCACATGATGACAAAGTCATTTAGAGGAGACAAAGAGTGTGATACTGCCTGGTGCCTAGATCCAACTGGGCCTGAAGCCCACAAGGATCCTTTGGTTACCAGCACTAACACACTGCTGCAGACGAGAAGCTGGGATATTTAGCTTTTTCAGACGCATAACTGAAAACTGAACAGCTCAGCATTCATCCACAGCTCGCCACCAGGCAGGTGCATGGAAATCACGTCAGTAGCGAAACACAAAGTCATTGCTTCCCATGGAAACAAAATGATGAAACAATGTTTCCAAGGCTGATACTGTTCACAGTGTGCTTTTTTTTAATAGTGCAAGATTTCTTGTTTATTTTGTTGTCATTTTTTTTCTAAGAAAAAAATCACTGCTAAGGTATAATCCAATGGTAAGAGCAGGAATTAGCAGTGTGTGCACACTATATTGGACAATAGGACAGTCTTCAAAATTTCTTCAGTTTAAGAATATAAGAAACCGTTATTGCCTCACAGAGTCCCTAATGGGTCACCACATGCCAAAGCAGGTGACATTATATCAACATTTTCAAGGCCAGGGGTTCACAGACAAGGTAAGGAGACACAGACGAAAACAGATATTATAGTTAAAGGCTGGGGGACTGGTTCAGCAAAACAAACAAAACGAGTCGATCGCAGAATGGGTGAGAAAATTAATTAAGGGGCATAGCCTGGGGGCTGCTCTAGGCTGCTTTGATGGCTCTAGAAACTCAGGGGGAAAGTAGTGTTTAAGAAAGGAATTCATGGAAGTGACGGCTGATGCATTTAAGGACAACATAAGCCCCGGCTCCCTGTGGTCTGTGACAGATGGTCACCTCTCACAAAATGTGTATTTCCTTTCCCTCCGAAATAGTCAGGTTCACTGTTCTGTTTGCTTTGACATCATTCTCAGGCCTTTCTGGAAACATCTTTCTGTGACAAGACTGTCTTGCGTGATTCTTTCTGGCAGTGTTAATGTCACCAATTCTAACAGCAAGTGTTCTGAACTTTTCTAACTATGTGTGATGGTTTGGTAGCCCCAGGAGACATCCCTCCTCCGAGCCTGTACCAACTCCTTACTTAGGAAAAGGTCCTGTAGATACATTATGTTGGAACCCACATTCAGTCCTTATAGAGCTCTGGAGTGGGGGATGAAGAGATGCTTCAGCGCCTGCCTTGCAAGCATGAGGACCTGGCTTGAGTTTGATCCCCGAAACCTGTATGAAAAGCTAGATGTAGTAGCTTGTGTTGCTTTTTCTGTGCTGGGGAGACAGAGACAAGTTGATCTCAAGGGTTCACTGTCCAACCAGCCTATTCTAATTGGTAAGACCCAGGCCAGTGAGATGGTGTCTCAAAAAAACAAGCCTAAGGAATGACTGACTCTTGAAGTTGCCTCCCTCTGACTCCCCCACCCTATGCACAATGACAGTGGGGAGGGGACAGTCATGCAAACACAAGTCTGAGCAGAAGATGCTACAGCCACAGCTGGGGAACCCTGACACTACCAGAAGCTGCAAGAGTCGAGGAAGCATCCTTCCTAGGTACCCAGGCAATGCTCTGGCCCTGTTGGTACCTTGACTTAGGACTCTGGCTCTGAGAGAGAATTATTTCTCTACCTTAGGCGGTAGATTAAGTGGCACAGAAGCTGCTCACTGTGTGGTTTCTTATCATGCCAGCCCTGGGAGAGAGATGCTACATGCCTCAGGCTCATACATCTCTGTCCTGAAGACATAGGAAGTAGGTGTGGTCCCTTGCTTCATAGGATAAAATCTGTGGCTCAGAAGAACTGTGCTGACTGTAACGGCCACGTCCATGAGGTCTCTGTGCTGGAAAAAACATTGTCTACAGATTTTGCTTTCAGCATCTACCCACCCACTTCTGGTAACAAATGGCTCTATGATTTCCTTCTGGGAGAGATACTCCCATCAAATATGGCATGGTGGTCCTGTCAGTCACTCTCATCTGACCCTAGACAGAGGTGTACTCAGCCGGTCTAGATTACTGAAGACTATGCAGTTCCTTTTGTTGGTTTGCTTTGTCATTCTACACACAGAACCCAGGATCCCCTACACACCAAGCAAGGTCCTACCAATAAGTGACATCCCTAGCCCCAGGGAGCTCCTAAAAGACATACATCATCACCCCCTTAACACACACACACACACACAAACACACACACACACACACACACATGACACTCTCGAGTTCATTCCAAGTCCAAGAGTCTTTATCCCTAGAATCTACAACCTGAGCCAGAGACAAAAATCACTGAAATGACCAAAACTTCCCCTGCATCTAAGCTGTGGTGCCCCATGGGAGGCAGACAGAATTGACAGCCACAGGAAGCCTACAGCAAGCCACAAACTGCGCCCAGGAGACCCGGCCTGCAGACTTCTGTGGCATCTTCAGTTTGTGAACCCATAACTCCTTTCTTTGCTGAGGCCTCCGATGCTTCTGATGCTCACAGCCTGGGTTCCCTGAGCAGTTCCTCCAGAAATGGGCAGAACAGAGGCTCCGTATGAAGTTGCCCTTTCAGGGTCACCAAGTCTGACCCCAATTAGCCTGTAAGTGACACTTCTTCACACGGATCAAAGGGGGTGCATCTTATGTCGAAAAGATATCAAATCCTTGGTGGCTTCAGGATTCCAACCATTTCAGAGTCCTACTGTATTGCTAACAACTGTCGTGAGGGAAAGGATGTGTGTACGTTGCCAAAGATGGGATGTCGGTCACTGAAGAGTAGCGCAACCCATTCTCTTGAAAATTGTGCTAACTCAGACACTAGTATTGACCTTCCTCGTCTCCTAGAGGCAGCAATTTCTAAATCCCCAAGGTGCTTAAACAAGAAAATCGAGTAAAGGTAGGAGATAGAATAAAGACCCGTAGGGATGGCAGCATCCGCATGCCCAAAGTGCCCACTCAGAAACAAGCCTGAGCCGATTAAACGTGATTTTTTCACTCTCCTAGAAACTATATCGCAACAATCCTTAATCAACAATTCTCTTAGCGGCACCTAACACATAAGAGGGCATGCACTTCAAAATGATTTCATGTAGAGGGCAGAAACATACTGGAAATATATTCTTTTAAGGTTAGTATAAAGCCTATGGAGCAGTATAAAGCAGCTTGAATCTAAGCTTTGATGAATTAAAGATGCATTTTGTAAACCTTAGGGCAATGGGTAAAACTGAATAGGAAGCACAAATGAGCCCATCAAGGAGATAAAATAGATTCATAGAAAATGCTTAACCCTAAAGCAGGAAAAGTCATGGGAAGAGTAAGGAGCAAAAGGACCATGAAGGGAAACAGTGTGTACAGTGTCAGTTCCTAATTTAAACATGCAGATAATTATATTACATATAAATGGTATAAACATGATGATTAAAAGACAGAGATTGGGGCTGGAGAAATGGCTCAGTGGTTAAGAGCACTGCCTGCTCTTCCAAAGGTCCTGAGTTCAATTCCAGGCAACCACATGGTGGCCCACAACCATCTGTAATGAGATCTGATGCCCTCTTCTGGCCTGCAGGCATACATGCAGACAGAATATTGTATACATAATAAATAAATAAATATTTAAAAAAATAAAAGAAAGAGATTAACAGACTAGATAAACAAAGGAAACCCAGCTATATGTTCTTTGTAAACCACCAACAATAAAATATAAAAGGCAATGATTTGGGGCTAGAGACAGCTCTGTGGTTAAGAGTACAGGCTGCTCTTTAAAAGGACCTGGATTTGGTTCCCAGCACCCACATGCCAGTTTACAACCTTCTGTAGCTATAGTTCCAAGGAGTCTACTGCCCTCTCCTGGCCTCTGAGGGCACTGGACTCGCATGCATTCACTGGCCCCAGTGTCTTGTGATTTTGGTTTAGAGGATGATCTTCTAGATTTGGCACCAACAGCCCACTTATTAAGAGAAATTTTCTTTAAAATTTAAAATCTGATTTTCCTAGGACAACTGAACAGAAATATCTTTCAGACACTGTCTGATGAGAACTCATGTCCAGAACACAGAAACTGCCTGAAAAATCATCAGTAAGAAAGTAAACAACCGATTTTTAAAGTGGGCATGCAGCATTTGAAAAAGTTATTTCACCAAAGGAGATGTACAGATGATCATGAAACCCAAGGACACACCACCTTATCTGTCAAAGACTGAGAATAAACAAAAACCCCCAAAGAAGTAAATATAACTTAAAAAATAAAAAAGTAAGTAAAATCCTAAAGAAGGGCCAGTGGGATGGCTTAGCATGCGAAGGAGCTTGCTGCCAAGCCCAACAATCTGAGTTTTGCCTCTGGAGTTCACACAGTGGAAAGGAGAGAGCCACTGTCTGCGTTGCCCTCTGACCTCCACATACCTGCACCCACACACATACACGAACACACCAAGAGAAAAGAGCTTGAAAGTCTCAAAGAAATACAAACTACTGGGCTACTGGAATTGGCAGACCAAAGAAACAGCAATAATATCAAGTGCTGCAAACGATACAAAATAACCCAGTTGAGGGAAAACAAAAAGCCAGAGTTACCAAATCGCTTGACAACACTCCAAGGCCTGGATACTTAACCAGGAGGAACAAATGCATGCCACTCAAAACCCTGTCTGTGAATATTTCACAATGTTCTCATAATCAATAAAACCCGGAGTCCTTCAAATGGCCTTCATGTGAGAAACAAGAAAACCGAGCAGCACTCAAAGGACTATTACTCAGCATTAAAAAGGAAGGCCCGACACTGGGGCAAAGGTGACTATGGAATGCATGATGCTGTCTGCACAGCCACAGATCTGAAAGCCACCCACGGTGTAAGCCCATCATGGTGTTGCTACTAAAATAGGAAAGGTCCAGAGACCAAGATCGGTGTGTCAGCAACTGTGGATGGAGGAGGGAGAGGACACAGGGTTTCTGAAGGTGATCCAAAAGTTGACACATGTGTATGTGTTAATCAAAACTTACAACTATATATCTTAAAGAGATAAATTTCATTGTATGCATTTTTCCCTCATTAAACACGACTTTCGGACAAAGGAGACAACTGGGTCCTTGAGGGACGGCTCGGGGTTTAAGAGCACTGGCTATTCTTCCAGATGACCTGGGTTCCATTCCCAACACTGACATGATGACTCAGGACCATCTGTAACGCCAGTTCCAGGGTCTCCAATATCTTTTCCTGACCTCCATGGGCACTGCACACATGGTGCACAGACTTACAGGCAGCAAACACTCACACACAATAAAAATTACAAGAAGACGACATACAACTCATAGAAAATAGAAGATCTTTTTTTTTTTTTGCTTGGTAATTTACTTATAAAATCTGCATGCAGGTGTGCAGTGTGGCTTAGGAGTCTGACACAGACACTTCAAAATCTGGATATTTTCACATGCCTTCTCCCATTTTTAAGACTAAAAAATGTTTTTTATTTTTACTGAATTAAAATATAACTGTGTGACTTCTCTCATTAAAAGATGCCAGCAATCTGTCTAGTTTTTGCAAACATCCTGTGGACAGCCCATGTGTGCTGAGAGTCGGGCGAGAGGGGAGAACTGAGGCAGGTCAATGTCTGATGGGGTATCATCAGTGGGGTTTGGGGGACCTCTGAAAGGCCGAACACACGGTGATGCTGAGTGATGCATGGAAGAGGCTGGATGCGCATTTGAGCAGAGCCCCTGGACCCCATTGACAGCATGGCTGAGGGCAGGGGAGAAGAACCCTTCTCACCCTCCCCCCACACCCCTCCACAAGGTCCCCCTAGGCGCCATAGTGCTGAGATGCCAAAGAACTGCTCATCTTTAGTTCGTTCCTTCAGTGGACAGCACTGATTCTGAAGCCACTTCAGGTCTCTAAAGCCTCCTCTATTCAAAGATGCCTGTGCCTCGTGCACCACCGGTGAGGTGTGCGATGCCAGTGCCACGGCCACTGCTTGCAGCTCACACCCCCCACGGAGGTCTCTGTTCACCGGGGCATATGCACATTGAAGTAACTGCGGACCTTACAATAGGTCAGGTGAGTTAGAGGACAACGGCTGGATCCAACCTTTGCTGGGGCCCCACACCTGAGCAGAAGCCCTCCCAGCCCTCCCAAGGAGCCCATCAGCCCTTCAGACCCTTCCACCTGCCGTTGAAGGTTGGCAGGTATAGCCTGTTTCAGCTCAAGTTGGGTCTAAATCTCAGAGAACGATTCCTCTGTTCCAATGCTCTGTCCTATTTATGGAAACTCGCAAGAACAACTGTGTTTTCTGCAAACCCTGGTGAGTGGCGAAGCTTCAGCATCAACAGTCAAAAACACACACTTCGGTTGGTGCTAATGACCGGACAGTTTTCCAGGGTTCCAGAAACCCACACAGGTTTGGCATGTTTTTTTTTTAAGACAGTGGAAATTTAAACAACGACGAGAAGGTGTTTGTTTCTGTAAAACATTGTGTGGGGGGGGAGCTGGGAGGTGGCTTAGTGGCAGACTCACGCACGTGCACGTGCAACCTAGAGGACCTGAATTCCAGACTCAGAAAACAGCAGCAGAGCGGGGCAGATGGAGCAGGCTGCAATCCTAGCGCTGAGGCAGTGATGGACAGGTTAGGGGTTCGCTGGCACGAAGGCTTAGCCTAATGAGAGAGCTCTCGGCAAAAAAACAAGAGAGCTCTCTGCAAAGTGAGAAGCCCTGTCTCAAAAAACAAGGTGGGGACTGACTGACCCCAGAAGACACTATCGGTTGGTCGCTTGCCTCTGCACACAGGTGCAAACACACACCCGCCTGTGCATGCATGCAACGTCTTACAGAGTAAACATCAGGCTGCTTTGTGGGAACACAGAATGAGCTGCAAGCTTTTGATCAACGCTGCAAAGTGAAAACACATTTAGCACACGATACTTCGTGGACCAACCTTAGGAGCCCCACCCGGTGAAATGTAGCAAATCCAGGTGCCTGGGGGTAGAGGGGGACGCTTTGTATCACATGGGCGATCTCCACCATGCCAGCCCCACCCCAGCGCCTTCATTCGCCAGTCCAAGGTCTACACCGGCCACTGCAATAACAGCCTCTGCTTGATCCCAAGTGAAATCTGGGTCTCTTTCTCTTTTTCTTTCTAAATGCCCATTAAGCAATTTAGTGATCGGAATCCACCGGGAGGTGTGTGCTGAGAGCAGCCTCTGGGTTAATAAACACCCCGAGCCCCAGTTTACCTGGGGCTCTGGGGAAACAGGACCCATTGGGAGGAAGCACAGCGTACATAATGCATGGTAGGCTTGTCTGGGGGAATGCTCCTGGAATAAGGGGCATCCCCCAGTTTCCATAGCGCAGTAAGGACTTTTGTAAAGCAAATTCTACTTTTTAAACACCAACTGACAACTTGTTTGCCCGAATACATTTCCAACACAGCCCTAGAGCACCGGGCTGGAGAGAGGTCTTGACATTCGTGCTGGGTGCATTAGAGAGAAATCTCAGTCCGGTCCTTGTCAATGGCTGAGCTTGAACCCGCCTCACTGCGGGAGAGCACAGAACACCGTAGAACATCCAGGCTTAACCTATAGCACGCTAGAACCTCACCAGGGCGCCCCTACCGCACCCTGGGGTTCCGGGACTCTGAGCGCCTGAAGCCAGCGGCTCTGTTTCTACAGCCCCGCCCGTAGACAACCTGACCCACAGAAGGGTAATAATCCGACTTAGCGACCTTAGCAGAAGCGAGAGCCCTGGCTAGCCTGCGTCAGCCCGTTTGCACAAGTCTCCAGAAACCTGCAGAGTCCTGGTTCCCACCGCTCCGGGCAAAGGACCGAAGTGGGAGCCTGTCAATGGACTCGCTGGAAACTAGAGCCGCCTGATGCTCCCCCAACTCCACCGCTCGGTCTAAATGTGGGGCGGAAAGTCCTGGGTTTCTCAAAGCTGTAGAAGGGGCCGCGGGAAACCAGGGTCCTCCCCACGTCCCGCAGCTGCACCGAGTCTAGGATGCGCAGTTCCATATAGAACTGAGGGTGCAGCCCAGACCCAGAGTCCGGCAGCCACGCCCCCCGTCCCCCGCGCCCCCCCCCCCCCGCTCTCCGGGAGGGAGGCAGCAGGGCTTCGGGGTGGGCTGCCGCGGCGGATCCCCAGCCACAGCTCAGTGGCTCGCAGCTGCGGCCGGAATCCGCTGTCTCGATAACTGGGAGCTCTCGGTGGGACCCGGAGCCCTCATCATCAGCGTTACCCTCTCTACCCGCGCCCTGGCTTCCCATCAGCCCCCGACGAGGGACCCTGTGATCCCCGACAGCGTCCGCCTTACCTTGACCCAGCAGAGCCGCCAGCACCAGGCTCAGTGCCCTGTACCGCGCCGCCCACCCCGGGGCCGCGCCCTCGGAGCGCATCGTGGTCGCTGTCACGCCACCCATCGCCAGCCCGGGCCCCGTGCCGGCTGCCCCATGCCCGGGGCCGCCCCCGGCAGCGCTCCGGCTCCCGCAGCTGCTCGTGCGCTGGTCCAGACAACTTTTCTCCGGCTGCAGCCGCGGTCCTGCTGATCCCGCCCCCGGGCCCGCCCACTTCGGGCCCTCCCACGACACCCTCCGGATCCGCCCACCTCCGGCCCCGCCCGCGGCCGGATGGAAGGAGGATGCTAGAGGGGCCAGGAGGCCCCGGGCGTGCTGGCCTGGGGACCAAGACTGGGGACAGGAACAAGGCGCCTTGGAGACTTGAAAACCTCTTCTCCCACAGCGGATCCCCGGCTGCCTCCACGCAGCCACGTCCTACAGAATGGCTCTGCCCAGGTGCCCGCCACGCGGGATGGAGCTGAACCCTTGATCTCTGAGTCTTACCACCTCCCACGGGCACCGCGAGGTATTGCGGTCGTCAGTTCCCCCATCGGTAACTTCAGGTCATCTTCTGCTGAGGTCTGGGGGCATCTGGAATTCAAAGTCGCTTGCAGCTGTGGAGGAACTATCTAGGTGAACGATTGGACTCAGTGGGACGTATACCAATGGTTCAGTGGGACGTGTGCTCCGTGGAGAAGGCTAGACTCGTTTTTCTGTATCTCATCCAATTATGTGTATCCCACTATCCAGGCTTAAAACAAAACAACGTCGTCGTCGTCCCCCCACGCTCCCCTCAGCGCCAGACACTATGCCCCAGACCTGTCCTGGTGAGAGCGGTTTCTTCACACACTCCTGAACCTACTCCCCCCTCCCCCGATTTCCCGGTGCTCCCTTCTGGTGGCACTAGGTTTCAGCAATGTCCCTGCATGCTTACTGACGCTGGGGTTTGTTTCATGGGCTGCTCAGGAGTCTGGGCAGTGTGCTGCGGATAGGATCTGACTGGGGCTGGAAGTGAAAGGTTCTGAAGCTGGAAACCTAGGACTCTTATCTGCCACCAGTTCTCCAAACCTGGGGGTCCCCACCCCGATCTGAGTCTCAAACTGCACAGGCTGGGGATCTCTCTCCCACCGAGGGTTAAATGGATCAAGCTGGCCAGTCCTTTGGAAAAGCTTTCAAAAGAAAACAAACATAACAGTGATTGATGCAGAAGAAACACCAGGGAAAGGGCTGAACTTTCCAACCCCCAGGTCTTGAGACAGCATAAGAAGTCCGAGGGTGCGCGGGTCTTGAAGAGGAGCTCATACCGGAAAGGAGAGATAGCAGTGGCTTTGTATTTAGGTGATGCAGGCAATGGCCCAACCCTCCAGCTCAATTCACTACTGTAGACACATCCTTGGGGAACAATAGCAAAGTCACTTGGGCCCCTAGAATCCAAGGCACATTTTCTCTGGAAATGTACAGAGAATGAATATTTTGTATTGAAATGTTTGGTCCCCTCCCACCAGGGAGAAACTCAGCAGTCCAAGATTTCAGACTGAAGGATGGGGTCTGCGCCATCCCCCGTGTCCTGTTCCAGAATAGGAATAAAGAATGAAGCCCCGAGTGGGACCTCGTCACCATGTCTACAGCCTGAATCACCAGACAGGCACCTGCCGTCCTCCAGCCCCATGAACCTCCAATGCATCTCCCCTCCTGGTTCTCCCAGAATGAACAGAAAGAGACCAAAGAAAACAGAGTTTCCCTTCTGCAGGCCCCACTTTAAGACTGCCTTTAATCTGCCATGTGACCTTCTAAACATCAACCAAGCACTCACACAGATTCAACAAATGGGACAGAGGACTGTCGGTCCCTTTATCTCAGCTAGGGAAACCCACAGGTTCCCGGGACTAACAAAGTTTCCTGTATTTATTTATTTTTTTAAGCCCTGTATTATTGAACCTCAAAATCATTAATTCTTTAACCGAAATTGCTTCCAGATGCTTGCCTGAGTCTCATAAGCGACATCAGGGACCACTAATCTCCTCAAAGGGTATTGCGAAACTCCCCGTAGGCTGTGGGCACATGGAGACAATTACCATGATTTATAGAAGGGCAGAGTTATTGGCAAGAGAAAGCCCATGGCCTCCACATGTGCCCAGGGCTTCTAACTGAAAGAGGCCGCTTTTTAGATTTATTTTGTTCAAGCTGAAATTTTAAGTGGTTGACATTGCATTATATGAAGTATAGAACTTGTTGGTGTCTTGCCCTGTCTGCTTGCAAGCAGGGTGTGTGTCTGCGTATTGCTGTTATGCGTTAAATGAGCAAATGTTATTGGTGGTAGAACAAGGGCTATAGATCGACCTCATAAAGCAGCTGTGGTCAGCTTGCAAAGCAAACGACATCTTAACTCCGTTGCTTACTGGTGGACGTAGAAAACAGGGAAGGAAGAAAAATAAGAAATACACGTTTAGCTCAATATGTCAGTGATGCCCAGTATAGACAGACTCATCGAAACAACCCTCGGAATAACACGCGTCATTCAGCCATTCAGCACTGTTTCCAGTCACCAGCTAGTTTCTAGAGGGTTCTGAGAGTGGAGTAGACCAAGGTCCCCTGATGGTTATCCTTGATTGGCAGCTGGATGGAATTTAGACTCGTGTGGAAAGAAGCCTCTGAGCGTGTCTGTGAGGGGGTTGCTAGATTGGTTTACCTGACGAAGACACACCTTGAGTGTGGGCAGTGCCATCCCATGGGGAGGGATCTTGGATGGAATAAAAAGGAAAAAATGAACTGAACTCCATTATTCATCTCTCCCTGCGTCCTGGCTATTGATGCCCCGTGGCCGGCTGCCTCATGCCCCTGCGGCCATGTCTGCCCTGGCATGGTGGACCGCGCCCTCGGACAGTGAGACTGTCCCTTGACAGTTTTCTCTCTTGACTTGTTCTTGTCAAGTATTCTGTCACAGAAATGAGAGGTCCTACACTAGGATTTTTTTCCTCACGTGGCAGAGGGGAGCTCCAGGGAGGTGGATGACTAAGGCTGTCTGTCTGTTATGAGCTGTGACTTTCGGTAATGCTTTAATAGAAAGTACCATTGTGATGAGGGGACAACTTTCAGGATGACGAATGGAGGCCAGCTGAGACATTTTAGGAAAACCCACAGTGCAAACTCCAGGCCCTGGTGGCGCATGACCCCTGGGGATGGCAGAGGATGCTCAGGATTTTTGTGTGCATCTGGGGAGGCCTGGACCAAAGACAGGCAGGGTGGATAAGTGAAGCAATTGATGGACCTGTGTAATTGTGAGAGAGGAGGAGGCATCTTGAGCAGTTGAATCTGGGGTTGTCCTGTCTGGAGTTGGAGGAATTCTGGGAATGGGGGGGCAGCCTAGGCCGCTGGTTAGGAAACTGAGGCCCCTAGAGAAGACTACATCACTGCTCTGAAAATCAACTTTCCACCCAGGGGGTAGGCTCAGGTAGTAAAGGTACTTGTCACCAAGCCCAAGGACCTGAGTCCAGTCCCCAGGATGTTCATGGCAGAAGGAGAGAAGCGACTCTCACAGGCCGAGTGTCCTCTGACCTCCATACACACACCACATGGTGCACCTCAACCTTTGCAAATAGATAAATATAAAACCAACCCTTGAAACACCAATTCTGATGCCCCCAGGCTGTGAGTTACAAGACCACACTTAGCGTGATATGACAATATGTCTCCATGTGGCAAACCCCAGACTAAGGAAGAGGGAGCTGGGGCTGGAACATAAAACCAGGACCCCCCTCCTTCCCTCACTGACTGAGAGAAAGCGTCGCACCTTGGACCAACCAGTAAGGACACAACTATTTAGGGACTGCCTTCTGGGCACTTCCTGTCCACTCTGGCTCATTTTTCTGTTGCTTGGTTAATATTCCATCCCGTGTTAGCTCTGACCTGCTCCACTCTGTGCTCGCAGCTCTATAAGGAGCATCTGCACAGAGGGGCACTCTTCTCGTGAAGAACCACCATGGAGCTATATAGACTATATCTCCGTCTTACTGATGAGGAATCTGAGATGGAAATATTTTACCTTTATTTCGTTTAGTCAGCTATGGTGATGACAATTCTCCAAGCACCCTGTGACCCTGTCGTCCTTTATTGTCTTCGGGTCACAGATAGGGAAACTGATGTTGAAAGGGGTGATGTGGCTCTTTAAGGCTGCCCAGCTTGGAAAAGGTTAGGAGTAGTTAACCTGGAGTAGCCTACTCTCTCACAATTGCTCATGGGGGTGATTTGTGTACAAGCTTGTGCTCACGTGTGTCTGCTCCTGACACCAGGTGTCTCTCTAGGTGACGTTTACTGGGTCTTACTTGTGATGATGTGGTCTTTATGTGATTTTTTTTCACTCATTAGACAGTTCTATTTCAAACATTAAAGAATGGTTGTTCTATGACAATGTTACTGACAGTCTCCTGGTCATTCATCCTAACATAGACTCTATATAGCTGAATATCCCTTGATGGGAACATGGGCCGGGTTTCCTCAGTGAGGTGTGAGATGCGTGTAATGCTCACCTGTGAGAACATCAGGACTGATGCTCAGATTCCTCTGCCTACCTCTCATCCTATGTCTTCCATGATACCTGTTGGATGCACTACTGCTTGTGCCTTGTTCAATAAAATCTACAGGACAAATTCTCTGCTGCTCATTCCTCTGTCACGGTTCAAGAACAGCAGACGTTCACTTACTATAGGAAATGGGTCGGTACAGTTCAGATTAGGTTACACATGAAATTAGCTCTAATGCATTTCCGTAAGTACATTTTCTACATCATCATCACCATCAGCATCATCGACATCCTCCCCATCAGCATCATTGACATCCTCCCCATCAGCATCAGCATCGTCACCATCAGCATCATCGACATCCTCTCCATCAGCATCGTCATCCCCGCCAGCATCACCATCTCCCATACAGAAGCGTCTGACAGTGTTAGCTCACTCTCATGACCATCCCAGGGTGTTACTGTGGTTATTAAGTCCATTTATAGACATTTCTGATTACAGATGTAGAGGGAAGGATTTTGTCCTGTGTTGTGAAGCTGAAAGTTGTCAGAACTGGGATTCTAAACCAAGCTCTCTGGGTAGAGGAATCCCTCACCGACTAAACCATTCTCAGCCATTGCCATTCACATTCCACTGGGGCCTTGTTAAAATGTTGATTCTTGACTGTGGATCTGGAGGTCTGGTGGCCCCTGACCCTGCATTTCTCAAAAGCCTCCAGGTGAGCCGGGCGGTGGTGGCGCATGCCTTTAATCCCAGCACTTGGGAGGCAAAGGCAGGCGGATCTCTGTGAGTTCGAGACCAGCCTGGTCTACAAGAGCTAGTTCCAGGACAGGCTCCAAAACCACAGAGAAACCCTGTCTCGAAAAACCACAAAAAAAAAAAAAAGCCTCCAGGTGGCGTGGAGTGGTAGGGCAGTGGGTCCCTCTTTGAGTAAGAATGTCTCCACCCAGCTCTTTACCTACATAGCTGCCTTCTCACCATCCCGACCACAAGTATCTGGATGTTTCATCCAAATTATCTCTCTATTGCTTCTTAATAAGCAACCACGGTGAGCAAACTGATCGTATGATATTATCTCAGAAACACGAGACTGTGCGGCTTTGGATGAAGTAAGCTAACAGTTGCTCACTGCACAGTGAGTTCAGGGTTTGGACAGGGCCAACAGAGGCCAACTCTGGTCAAGGCACCAGCTACTCCATCACCTGTTTCCTGAGGGACCCCACTGAACACAGTCCCCTGCTAATCATTGAGGAACCTGGAACATGGGATGAGAGTCCGCTGTCTGGTGTCGGAAGCCACCAGAATTTGAGGCTTATGTGTTACCGCTCTCTAGTGTAACCCCTTACCATCAACACATCAGCCATTGATGTGCATTGAGTGACATTCACTCAACTGTAACCCTGGCCTTTGTGGTCAGGAGATTCTGCAGGCAACGTTGACTCTCTGGTCATCTTTTAATTCTTATGTAGTCGTTGAGTGATGGTTATGAGCAAGGTCCCTTGCCTGTAGGGAGCCCACTGGGAAAGCAAAGCACATACAAAGTAGTCTGAATCCAAACAGTGAGAAATTCCAGCAAGAGAGAAGAGGTTTCCAATCTGACTCAAGTGGAGGAACTCATGGTTGGTGTCTACTGAGGTAGGGAGAGTGACCAACTTCCATGAACATATGGGTGGCACTAACTGACCCCAATGGGCTATCAAACATTAGGACATAGATTTGGGAGGAAGATGTCTTGGGGGGGGGAAGGCAGGAAGAGAGGTGGCTATGACATTAGGACCTGCAAGATGCAGTCCATCTTATAACCCAGCCAAAGGCCACACTAGCTCTTCAGGCTTCCGTATTGAGATCCCATGTTCACCACGACACTGATTTTGCTCTGTTGTCTGATATCCTTGCTTTTGCTTTGTTAATGGAACACCCAGAATTCATCAAGACCTACATTTTGAATATTTATTGGGAAAAAAACTCAGTTCAAACTTTGCCACCACTATGACATCAAATGGCACAATTATAATCTGTCTGTTCCCCTCCAGGCAGGCAGTGGAAGCAACTGGATTATTATGTTGCTTGTCAACTGTAGATTTATAAAGAACACCGATAACTGTGGCCTAGGGCAAGCCACTTTCAACCACCTTTCTTGGACTCACAGAGCCTGTAAGCTTTAGTTAGAGCTTCTATATCGCTCTTAATGTCCCACAAGACTCTGGTAGCCTGTTTAAAAGATTGAGTTCCAAAGGAACCCCACTAAAGTCATGCTGTTTTGACAGCTGGAACAAGGCAATACAATTGCCCTTAATTTGAGTGAGGAATAGTTCAGATCCAAACCCAGCCAGCCTTCAGCCAGTTACAGGGTCAACAGCGCCCCCTAGTGGTGATGACTGACAGCGGCTGGCACGGGACGCACGGAGGTTCGGGGCACATACAGAAAAAGTTCAGATTTCTGGATTTGGACAGAATAACACTTCAGAGAGGGGGTTCAGCTGTGCTTCACACTTTGTCCCCAAGAGTCAGTTCTAAGCGCCACTGGCCCTTTATGTCTGACTTATAATAATAGTTGGATATGCCTTGGGGGGAGGCCCGTCCCTAAAATGACTTAGGTAACAGTAATTGCTACAGTAACCCCAGAAGCTTGATGATTGAGAGTAAAGAGAGATACTGAGGATATGGAGACCAAGGTTCAGGCTAGCTGGACCAGAAGCAAAGCTAGAGAGACAAGGGAGCAGGATTTGGTTCCTAGCTTGCCGGTTCACAGTTAAAGCGGGGACCAGGAATTGTTTCTGTGGCTGTTCTATTTACCGATGGGCTCCAGTGCTAGGGTGCCAGGCCAGTTTCTGCCTGGAGCAAATAAAATATGCATCTAGGTTGGACCTTGAATGCCGAGGCAGAAATGGAGAAGAAAGCACCAGAAGGGGGCGGCGGAGGATAAGCAAAGTCCACTGACCGGCTTCCTGGAAGAGTTTGCGGAATGCTCTGGAGATGCAGAGCCTGGGAAGAGCAAGGGGGAGAACGACGAAGAGAGCTGAGAGGGGAAATGTGCAGACTCCGGTGAGCACAAGCCAGCATCTTCATGGACCCAGCTCCAATCAGCAAACACCAGTGAACACTGCATTGAAACATATAGCAGACAGAGGCTGCAGAAGGAGCTGGGCACACAGAAACGGGGAGAGCACCGAGGGAGCTGGCCTCTAGTTATTGCTACCTTTCTCCTAGAAATCAGCGGCTGCCTGTCCCAGAAAGGGAGAATCACAGGAGGTTTTTGGTTCTTCGAGACAGGGTTTCTCTGTGTAGTTTTGGAACCTGTCCTGGAACTCGCTCTGTAGATCAGGCTGGCCCTGAACACACAGAGATCCCTCCTGCCTCTGCCTTGGGATTAAAGGTCTGCACCACCCTGCAAGATTTAAAGAGTCAGGGACGAAGTTTGTCTTGTTTGAAGCCTCCAAAACAAAAGGAAGAATTTGAACAAAGAAACAGCAGCTGGGAAGATGACTGAATTCCTGGGAGACTTTTCACAAATTTTTGAATGACTCACAATCCTAATTGTGTGGAAAGACCCCCAAGACACATAGCTATGGACATGAGGACTGGGTTGATAATACCCAAAACACATGAGATGTTTTATCACTCAAAAGAATTGCACTAAAACTTGAAAGTAATGAATACAATTCCAGTGCATATGAAAATATTGACTTTCTGGAACGGCTGTGTTAATATCAGATAACATAGACTTTAAACAAAGAATGTGTAACCAGGTACAAAGACTAGTCAAGGGGCTGGAGTGATGGCTTGTGGTTAAGAGCACTTGTTGCTCTTACAGAGTATGCAGGTTCGATTCCTAGCACCCAAGTTATAGCTCACAGGTATTTGCAACTTCAGTTCTGGAGGATCCAATTTCTTCTTCTGGCCTTTGCAAGTACTGCATGAATGAGGTACACAGACACATATATAAAATTAAAAATTATAAAAGACTCATCTTATTGTATAATGTCAAAAGAATTAATTAAAGAAGATTACATATATATATGAACTCAATAATGAAGGCTCAAACCATATCAAACAAAATTAAGTAGAGATGGGAACATATGCAAAAATTTCTGCTGGAAAATTCAAACACTCCCCACCAGTAATGGGAAGAATAGTAGAATAGTAGAAAGTAGAATAGTTCTCTCCTATATCTATCTATCTATCTATCTATCTATCTATCTATCTATCTATCTATCTATCATCATATACTTTTTATATATCAAAATATCTATCATTATCAACCACTTCTCTATTCATCTATCATTCAATCAATCAATCAGTCATGTATTTTCCCACCATCTACCCACACATCAATACATATATTTCATTGTCATCCTTATGTCTACCTACTGTGTGAGCAGACACAATGCTCTGCACAAATTATCAAGTCCCTTCACCCAGCTGATGATCAGAGACCAGAGACCACGACACCAGAACCAAGGAACACGAGTTGTTTGTAAGCATACTCGACAATCTCTTAATATTGAATATTCAGTAAATGCACACACATGGATATAAAAGGCCCCTCATGGTCTAGGATGTGCTACCTGCACCCCCAGAAAGAAATTTATAACATTATCTTCTAAACCCAGACGTTTGGAAACCTATCAATCTCTACCTAACTTATGAGCCAAAAATGACAAGGGAACTTAGAAAAGACTTTAAACTGAATGACGATGAATCTATACAACACCCGTAAAACCTGTCAAGAAAGGAACTTACAGTTCTTAATATTTATAGCAGAAAGTAATGACCTAAAATCCACAAGATAGAGCTCACTTTGAGAAGAGAGCAGGGCATTTAAAGCAAATGGAAAGGAAGAAAAAGGAAGGATGGGAGGGGATCCTCTAAAAAACAGCAACAACAACAGAAAGCCAACAGAGCTTAAAAACAAAAACAAAAGGAAACAGCCAAACTCATAGACCCTGTGGAGAAGCGCTGTGAGATAATCCAGACTGTGATCCCATGAGTTTAATTCCTGGGGTTCAGCCAAGATGCTTCTTTTCTTAAAAACAAAATTAATGCTTTTATTTCCTGTAGGAGAGAGAGAGAGAGAGAGAGAGAGAGAGAGAGAGAGAGAGAGAGAGAGAGAGAGAGAAAGAGAGAGAGAGAGAGAACACCCAGGGAGGCCATAGGACAACTTGCAGAAGTGTGTTCTCTTTCTTTACCATGTGGGTCCCGGGATTTGAACTCAGGTCACTAGGCTTGGAGGCAAGTTTGTTACCCAAGAAGCCATCTCCTCGAACTCCTAGGCTTCGGTTTATTGGTGGTTCAAAGATTAGAGTGGTGGACTTCCCTGAGACTACTTTTTATGGCAAGAATCCAGATAGAGCTAAGAAGAAAGTTAAAGTGTTCTGGCCCTTTAAGAAAACAATAGAGTTTACCCATGTACAGGTTCATTGTCCTGTCCCATTGTACAGGCAAAAAACCGTGGTTAAGAGGCAGGCAGCCTCTTGCCTCAGAGCTCACAGCTGCATGCTGGCACAGCAGGCCTTGTTTCCTTCTGTTGCCTAATGAATGCTGGGAGGGGAGGGAGGCATCCTTTCCAGAGGTCCTTTTGGGAGAAGGTTTGATATAGCCAATGAATCTCGAATTCCACCCCGTCTGCACTGTTTTTCCATATCTAGACAGCACTGTGAAAGAGAGATGACCCAGCAGAGCCCTGGATGTCGGTCTAGGTGATTCCTGATTGCCAAGTCAACAGGGTCAGCCTGCACTACAACCCAGCCATCAGGACTGCAGGCACCAGCCAGCTAGCGCAGCTCTGTAGGACTCCGCGTTTCCTTTCTCAATTTCTTAGCTGCTCCAGGTCCCATCCGCGTTCTCTAGGTTACCCTTGGCCATGGACTCTACAATTCGTGTTCCCCATGATTACAAGTGGGCTTTGCGTACACAGCTATGTAACCAGGGGTGTGAACCCAGCTTCTGTGCTTATCAGCTGAGTTTAGGGGAATCAGAGGCGTGAACCCAGCTCCTGTGCAAATCAGATCAGCTGAGTTTATTTTATGATGGGCACCAAGCTCACTAGTAAGACTCAATGGACAGCGTTCTGAGTGAGGATACCTGTTCCAACCCGGCGTCTCCTTCAAGCGGGGTTGGCTCCGGGATTGCTTTATAGACACAGCTTCCTTTCCCTAGCGGGAAGAGAGAACGCTAATACCTGCCCGGGACCTGTGATCCGGTTCTTCCCACCACTACTAAGAAGAGGCAAAGCATAGAAGGCAGCGGAGCCCCGCGGCGGGCTCTGTCTCAAGACAAAAGCTCCCCACTCCCTTACACAAACCAAACCAGAGTGGGAAAGTCCTTGCTCCCACGAAAAGGGACGTTCTGATTGGGTCAATGTGCTGAGGCTACTTCATGAAATAGAAATCCGATCAAGGACCGTTTTGCTCAGATGGCCCGCGATCCCGAGGAAATCACATTACCTGTCTGAACTCGTTACGCGTCCTGCTGGCAAATGCCGAGAGCAAGACGCTGCGATTTGCTGAGTGAGCTGGCCTTTTGAATTCAGATGTGTGGAGCAAAGGGGGAAAAAAAAGCTAAGGCTAGTGAGGGTGGGCGGAGCTATCTGCTGAGGCCAGAATCCTAGAGAACTCGGTCTCCCCTCCTTCCCAGGAGAAAGGGAGCCCCTGTCAGGAGGATGGTCAGAGAGGCAGAGCCTTCACTTAAACTCTGTTTAAGAATGCATGTGACCATGTTGGGTTCGTCAGTCACTCTGGGCCTTCTGTGTCCTGACAAAAATAACATGGCATAGGAAAAGGTTATTGTGCTTTCAGAGGGCTGAGCCTGTGGTGAATTGGCTCCAGTCCCTGGGGACAGGGGGTGCAGAGCATGGTGGTGACCGAAACATGTGACGGAGGAGGCTGTTCATTGATAAACTAAGGCAAAATAACCCCACAGTACCATAAGGCGACCCCCGAGATCTTATCGTGATTTATGTATCGTCAATATACAGATATCTTCTCACGATTATATTATATTCCTTGGTAAATAGAAGCTTCCAGATGTAATTAAGTTTGCTAATCAGTGGATTTCATGCTACCCCTAAAAGTGGTCTGTCGTGACCGTGAGCCCTTGGAGAGCAGAGCGCTTCCCTGTGGCTGTCGGCAGAAGAGAAGTGTGAATTTAATTTAATTTATTTACTTTTAATATTGCATGCTGATTGTTTGAAAATCAAATTTAATAGAAACCATTACTGGCTTCTCCCTGAGCCTCTAGAGCTCGCCCTCTGTCTACAAACAATCAATGGATCCAGAGTCTGTGAGGACAGCTAGGGAGAGCCCACTGGCCTCCTTCCTCAGGGTTCCTCCTTCTCCTCGTGGTCAAGCCTCTGCCTGTGGCCTTGAATGGTAGCGAAGCCACTGCTGTCTCTCGCCCCACGGAATGAACCCTAGTGGGAACTGAAGGAAACCTGTCCCCCTTCCCAGCCCCCATCCAGTGTCAGGTGAACACATGACCTATGTTGGCCCAAAGCTCTTGGCCCTGAGACTGGGAATATTATTTTTTTAATTGAGATGTAATTTGCAAGCCCTTTAAAAGTGAGCAATTATTCTGGCTGTGAGTTCACTGTCAGTGCTGTGTGCAAACATCACCAAGATCCCAGCTCAGGCCACTCATACACTCCCCAGAGGATGTCCCGCAGGCAGCCAGGCTCTCCTGTCCATGGTTAATTCACTACCTCTCAGGCTCTGCCACCTCCCCCATGACCCAGTCAAGAAAGTGTTTGCGTGTAAGCCTGAAGACCTGAGTTCAATCCCCAGAAGTCACATTAAAACAAAAAGCCAGGATACAGGCCTGAAGCCCCAGCCTTGAAGAGGCAGAAACAGTTGGGTCCAGAGGCTTGTCGTCCAAGCAGCCTGATCTACTTGAATAGTTCTGGGTCAGTGAGATAACCCGTTTCATTAAAAAAAAAAAAAAGGTGGGGGGAAGGTGCTTGGTGCCTTGTAGAATGATGTCTGGGGTTATTTGTGCTCTATATGCATGCAGATACATGTGTACATACCCACACATGTGAACACACATGAACACATATGTGAATGTTACACCCAAATTCACCAAGTCCCCCCAAAGCTAAAAAGGAGACCAAGTCCCATATGAAAAGCAAAGAGCCCTTATTTTGTGCAAGTTTGCAAACTCAGTCTCTCCACATATCCAATGTATTGGAATAAATGGAGAGAGCCCTGAGCTCAGATAAAGTTGGGTTTTTATAGTAGTAGATGTGGGGGTGAGGGATTTCTGAGGTTCAGGGCCCTTAATTGTCTGACATTTGTCTGGGGGTGTCCTGGTGGGTGGGTGCTGGCAGGTGATGCTATCTACAGCGGTTGGAATGTTAGGCATTTCCTTTGGATGGTCTGTTCTTGGGTGGTTCTCAGGTAATCTTAGTTTATGCTCCTTCCTGCAACCAGGTATTGCTTCAGGGTAAACTACTGAGACTCAGGCCTCTATTAAATTTTTTGATGGCTGAGTCCTACTCTGGCAGGTGAACTTCCTTTGGGTGATCTGTTCATATTTAACTTATCATGGCTGGTTCCTACAGTGAACACACATCCATCCCCACACACAAAGGATCAGATACCTCACTGTTGATGTGATACCATTTATTCTCATGTTTCTAGACTCTCGTTTAAAGTTGTTTTTCCACACAAGGTTTCGCTGTGTAGCCCCAGCTGTCCTGGAATTCACTTTGTAGACTAGTCTAGCCTCGAACTCAAGGATCTCCCTGCCTCTGCCTCCTGAGTGCTGAGATTAAAGGCTTGAGACAACACACCTATCCTTGTTTCTAGACTCCTTTCCATGTTTTAGCAGCCCCCAGAGCATACCTCTTTTTGATAGTTGAATAATATTATACCCCAAAGCCATTGTATTTTTTCACTTGCTGATGCATGGTACATTGTTTGCACATCTGGGCTGCTGTGAAGAACTTTGATTCCTTGAGTGACCCTAGGGAGGGTGTCAGTCCATAGCCATTTCTCAGCACAGTGGTGATGATGGCAGAGGGGGCCGGGTAGTGTGTGTGGTGTGAATATAGACAGAATCTTTCTTGTGTCTTGTTTCATCACCTTGGGGAGCATCCTTGGTTCCCGTTATTCTCTGTCTCTCAGCTTCAGGTTATGAGAAGGAGCCCCACCCCCATAAGCACATCTGTTACACCTGGCCGAGGTCCTGTGCCACTCCAGGTGAGACCTCAATGAATAAGGTAAATTTTATGTGAACAGCCTTTTCTGTCTGTGCTCACAATGGCACCCCGAGGACTTTTCTCTGATTCCAGTCAATTTCAAATCAGAAATAAGAGCTTAAAGAAGATGTAAGCTGAAGTAGCAAACAGAAAATCCCAGATGTCCGCTGCAGGAATGGCTTTGGAATCCTAAGGATGGGGAAAGACCAGAAAGGAAAGAGGAAGGGCTGGGCAGGGCTCCCAGGAACAGAGGACCAGCCTTTCATTCAGCCACAGACCAGAGATGATCCAGTCTCTCTGTTGGCAGAATTCCATTACCCAGAAGCTTCTATCCACCTAAGAAGCCAGTTCCTACACAGCATGCCCTTCTGCCCTGAACTCATCACCATGCGGCCTTTATTCCTTGCTTAGCTCAGGACCTGAGCCTCCTCTGAGTTTCTTGTGTGACTCTTCCCTCAGAAATGAAAGCTCCATTAAGGCCCGGGAAGTGAACAAGAGGACTCAGAAAGCTCTGTCAACCCCAAGCCTCTCTTCTCCACATGGTTATCAAATAGTAGGTATTCGCTGAGAGAGAGAAGGCTCTTCCTTGGTGCTGTCTGCATTTGTGCATGGAGCGAGGGATGTGGCTTATTGGAGTCATCTTCCGGGCTGCGGTGGCCTTCCCCACATGGAGCTGTCCTTAAGTCACTCATGTTCCCGTAAGTAACCCCACTAATACCAACATTCAGCGGATGCTGTCCTCCGTGTGTCTTTGACTACACCAAACGCTGTCGGCCTGATGACTGCCACTTCAGCATGCCGAGACACTCCCTGGGCAGACAAGGCTCCATCACACACACGCTTCCGCCAGCTGTGTTGTAAAACTCATCCAAATACATCCCACGTGTGTCCCTCAAACATTCCTGGAACCCTGGGTACCCCGTGGTACTCAAGGCTTCGTTACTTGAAATGGAGGTACGAGACCTGGTGTTTATCATCTACAGCTCAAGTAGTCAAATTTAGTACTGGAAACGCAGCCTCTTGGCGCCTACGACAATTCTAGTTTCATGGCTGCAAGATTCCCCCCAAGTGGAATGAACGCAGGCAGTGAATATTTAAGCAGCTCTGGGAGCGAGTTTGCATTTGAGGAAATTCCACTTAGATTCTGTAGAGCCAAGGGCGACTGTATCTGGGAGACTTGGCGGGGGCAAGTGCAAGCCAGCGGGGAGCCATGGCATCTCCTCACCCTGCGATGGGCTTTGGGGTCCTACAAAAAAGCACACAATGCTGTGGGGGTGTTGAGCACGATCTGTAGTTACTTCTCTGTGTGGAAAGTCGAGGATGCTTCATGGCTCAATTGCCGTGACTGTCTTTTAAACAAACAGCCACAAAATCTTGTGCTCAAATGAACATGAATCTGTGGGCAGGATGCTGTGTTAATTTTTTCATCGCTGTGATGGACCACCCACAAATTGACACAGGCAACTTCAGTGAGGATTTGTGACCCCCGCCACCTTGTCCATGGGCTGAGACTCTATCTGGAATGGGCCCTTTAAAGGAGCAATGACAGCTACAGAAGGCCCTAATGACTTGTGTTTATAATAAGAAAGGGTGATCCCAGGTGTGACTGAAGAGGGGCACCTAGGAGGGCAGCAGCCTTGGGAGAACCAATCCTGCTTAAAATGGGAACCTGACTTGTGGGATCTAGAAGCACAGAAAATTGTTCTCTGATGGGGTTTTGTCATGACAATCTCAGTAGCTTAATACAAGTATCTTCATTGAGAAGGCTAGACCTAAGGCTGGGAGTAGAGGTGCACACCTTTAATTATAGCACTCAGGAGGTAGAATCAGGTGGGTTTCTCTGAGTTTGAGGCCACCCAGACTTACATACCAAGTCCAAGACCAACCAGGACTACATAGTGAGACCCTGTCAAAAAAAAAAAAGGTTGATTCTGAGACCTCCCAGTGGCCTTGATTGGCAGGAAGTTGCTTTCCGAGTTCACACTCTGGCCTGTCTCAGTTCTGAGGAGGTGATGCCGTGTGTAGTCTTTAAGGACTTATGTCCGCATCCATCCTGACTTCACCAGGAAGACGAAGAGGAGGGATAACATTCTTAATGCTTTGATACTCCAGGGAAATGTGTAAGGACGGAGAGCTACTTCCGATGAGAACAGTCGGATGTATAGTAGAGGGGGGGAGGTAACTGAGTCCATCTCCATCCCTGCACTGTCAGGGGCTCTGGGGATGAAGGATGAGATGGAGCTGGGTCCATCCTTGTGGATGGTGACTCTGGGCTGTAATAGCTGCATTTCATGGTGTCTCCACAGAACAGCAGTTGGCCCGCTCTCCGTCCTTCCCTCCCTCCCTCCCTCCCTCCCTCCCTCCCTCCCTCCCTCCCTCCCTTGCTCCCTCCCTCCCTCCCTCTTTTCCTCTCTCCCTCCCTCTTTCCATATCCACTTACTTCAAAAAATCTTTTATTCAATTTTTTTTATTTTACTTATCAACCACAGTTCCCCCTCTCTCCCTCCTCTTTCTGCCCTTTCCACCTTCCCTCTAATCCCCCCTCCATCTACTCCTTGGAAAGGGTAAAGCCTCCCATAGGGAGTCAACAAAGTCTGGCCTATCAAGTTGAGGTAGGACCAAGGCCCTCCTCCATAGGGAATGGGTTCCAAAAGGCCAGCTCATGCACTAGGGATAAATCCTGCCATACCCACTTCTTAAGAGTCTCTGGCCTTGTCTTCATTTGTGGTCTAAGATTCTCCAATCCTAGGAATGCGGATTTGAAAGTCAACCTCAATTTTGAGCCCCGGCTCTCCCGCGGCTCCAGAGACCAATGGAAAAAATCACACCATGTTTAGATTCTATTAGAAAATGATCATCAGCTTCATTGCTGCCCTGCCTTGTCCTTTGCTGTGCTCAGGCCTGCTGGAGGCAGGAGGCTGCCACTTCTCAAGTGTGTGCCTGTAAATCAGGTGTAAGATTTTCTAGAGGGTGGAGCCTTTGGAGGGCTGGGCAGAAGCAGAGAGGGCACAAGGGGACTGTGCAAATGTCCCTCAAGTGTCCGTCACAAGGTCTCCAGCATGCCCTGGCTGCTGAAGGGGAGGATGGATATTCCGGGGCGCTCACTCTAACTCAGCATTTCATTTTCCCCCACATCTATTCTTGGACTGAGATCAATACTCCTTCATCAGCAGGCAATGCTGAGCACCGTGACTCTTCACCGCCAGCACCTCCAGAGTTTCCAATAGCTGAGGCATAACTAATGGACGTCATCTAAGACGCGGGAGGAAGGTGTCACGAGGAGCCAGCCCTGACATCCAAGGCCAAGTGAAAAGTCAATTAGAAGAATCAGAAAACATTTTCTTCATGATTAGCCAGACCAAGGAGGATCTGGATTCTGCCAGCA
Source organism: Microtus pennsylvanicus (assembly GCF_037038515.1). NCBI lineage: Eukaryota > Metazoa > Chordata > Mammalia > Rodentia > Cricetidae > Microtus > Microtus pennsylvanicus. The sequence goes on from NC_134579.1 coordinate 110,211,255, forward strand.
GTGTGGTGACCATAGCCAGGTGTAATATGGAAGGGAGACCTGTCCATCAAGGGGAAGGAAGCAGGTGCCTTTGAATCCTTTTGTATATTCTGGCTCTCTCACCCCAAACCTCACGCCAATCACCAGGGAAGTCATAGGAGAATAATTTTTTCTCTCTCACTCTCTCCAATTCTTGGCTCCAAGCAGGACTTTTTTTTTTTGAATGAATATGCAATTGTCGCATTTTCATCCTTGATGTTATGCAAGGTGTTCTGATCAGTTTTGACTGGCAAGTGTGACACAGCCTAGAGCCATCTGAGAGGAGAAGCCTCAGTGGAGGACTTGCCTGGATCAGACTGGCCTCTGAATATGGCCGCATGGGGATTGTCTTGGTTGTTAATTGGTATAGGAAGGCTCGGTCCACTGTGAGTGGAGCCATTCCATAGACAATGGTCCTGGGCTATACAAGAAAGGTAGCTGAGTATGAGCCCACATGAAGCATTAAGTAGCATCCTCCATGGTTCCTTTCATGCTTCTCTAGCTGTGAGTTCCTCAGTTGGAGGTGGTGTTGTGTGGAAAGGCAAGTGAGCCTGCTGCAGGCGCCTGCCTTGAGCTCCTGCCTTGACTCCTCTCAGTGATGGACTGTGGCCTGAAGTTTTAAGCCAAAATAAACCTTTCTTCCTCTAAATCTCTTTTGGTCAGGTCTTTCTTGTTTGTTTGCTTATTTTCACAGCAACGTGAAACTAGAAGACAAGGCAAACCACTTGCCTTGGGTTTGGTTTGAGTCCGGGGTAGCCCCACAGGTTCAGGATTTGATAGCTGGGTTCCCAGATGGCTGTACTATTTTGGATATTTCTGGAAACATTGGGAAGTGAAGCCTCGATAGAAGAAATTAGGCCGTGAGGGACGGGTTCTTGAAAGTCTATTTTCCCTGGCCAAGTCCTGTCATTCTCTCCCTGCTTCCTGGCACTCATGGCCTGAACAGTCTCCACCATGTTTCCCGGATGATGCATTGAGCTGCCTGCCTTGCCTTCCTCACCATGATAGATGGACACGCTTTGATGCCAGCAACCACAACAAATTTCTCCCCTCCTCTAGGTTGTGCCTTCTAGGCATTACGATCACAATGATGCAAAGCTGGCCACGGTACCCAGGGTACTCCACACTCACCATACTAAGACTTGGTGTTATCCTGAACACACCCATCATCCTCTGAGCCAACAACATTAAAACCCAAAGTCAGATTGACTCAAAGATGCATTCCCAGCACATCTGTGAGTTCTCCATATGACGCTATTTGTATTTAGAATACCTGTATTCTGTTTCCCAGTCTGCTTCAAACACCAAACCCAGATCTCTTCCCTTAGGTCCCAATGACTCTCACACGTTATCAAGACAGCATTGGGGAGGGGCAGCCTCCCTCATCAGTACACAGTGAGGCTCCATCATTCAAACCTTTCTGTCCCATTGAGCTCACATTGGCCAAGATGTCATTGAAGCTCCCTGTAGGGACATGGCTACTTCCCGTGGCTGTGTCTTGAGGACACATATGTCAAGTGATGCCTTCACTCTTCAGGCTGGGATGCTTGCTTCAGACAGAGCATAGAGCTCCACACATTTCAGGGGAAATGAGAGGAATCCAATGATGAGATTTATTGAGCATTTTCCAGAATCTATTGGTGAGAAATCCCAGTGAATCTGTGGGTGGCTGCATTTATTCTCATTTTACCGCTTAGATCCCAAATTTCAAATGTGTCCAGGTCTTATGGTACAAGTAGGTGATCAACATTGGCCACGATGGATTTCTTTCCTAATGCGCTATCTCAAACACCTCAAACTTAGCATCTTAAAACACCTACCTGGTCAGAGGTCGAATTCCAGGTGTAGGAAATACTGCTGGTTTGTGTTTGCAATGTCCCTTATCAGCTCGTATAATTGAATGATCAGCCCTTGGCGGGTGACACTGTTTCAGTAGAAAAGGGACTTGCAGGAGCAAGCAGGTGGGTGGGAGAGGAAAGGCGGGCTTGAAGGTTCCATCCCTGTTTTCAAGTCCCACCTCTGCTTCCTGATCCACCCAGTGGGAATCTACTATATTAAGCTCCTGCCGTGGACTGACCCCCCCCCCCCTAGGCAGATCATTCACCACAACAAACTGGAGATTCTCAACCAGCAGGTGGAATAAACTCTTCCTCGTTTATGTGGCTTCTTTCCAGTGTTTGGTCACAGCAGTAAGAGCAACTCGGAGTTAAAGAGATGGTTGAGTGGTTAAAAGCTTTGGCTGGTCCCAGCACCCACATCACATGGTGGCTCACAACCTCCTGAGATTGCAGCTCCAGGACATCTGTCACCCTCTTTCGGCCTCCGTAGGTACTGCATAGATGTGTTGCACAGACACACAAGAAAAACACCTATACACATAAGATAAAAACTCAAATAAATTAAAAAGAGGGTTCTCTAGCAGCCATCTTAGAGTTCATGGTTAAAGATAACATAGAATTTGCATAGAGATCCTCTGGCTTCAGATAACAGCAAACCCATACAATCAATCTAAGTAAACAGAAAAGCCCAGAGTCACACATAGAAATTCTCAGGGACAAAGACCCGAGTGGGGGATACCCCCAGAAGCTCATGGTACGTTTTCTATCTTTCTGTTAATGTCAGTCTTTGCCTCCCTCCATTGAGGATGACTGCATATTCTCCAAGGGTCTGTGTAAACCCAGCAATGACTCTGCACCCATTTTTAACCCAAGGATGTTTTCCCCAAGGAACTCAGTGCTCATTTTCTCTCATTGGCCAGGACAGGGTCACATGCTTACTCATGGACAAGTGCCTCTCCTGGCTTTCTCTCTGAGTGAGAAACAGATGACATCATCTCCCTGAAGGGTTATCAGATTCATTTGGGGTAGAGAAACAACACTCCGTGGTTTGGACACAATATTTAAAAGTGTGGGCATGGCCACATTTTCATTCCACCAACCCCTATCAGTTGTGGGGTTCAGGAACATGCACGTTTATTTACTCCGCAGCCTATTCGTGTGAATACCTAGTATTTACAGAAACTGTAAACCCAAGTTGTATTTCTCACTTGCTCTAGACCAGACAGGACTTGTGTAGGTGAACAGTTACAGACCCCTCCCAACGCTGCGAACATCATCTTTCAGAAAGCTTAATGGGAGCATTTGTGAGCTCACGTTTTTGTGCAGTTCTACCACCGTGCATGGAGAAGGCTGTTGCATTTTTGGATTTTGATGTTTTTGATGGAGGGAGGTGTCTTCATTTACCACAGTTCATCCTTGTTGCTGGGTTCTGATACCCCACATGGCCGCTCTGCTCAGTAACTTGAGGTTTTCAGAACACAGGCCCTAAGGAGATTGACTGACGAATGCCTTGGTACAAGGCTATGCTTTTTTTTCTTTCTAGCTGTAGATCTTAAAGGAAGAGGCAGTTTTAACAGAATCACTGAAAATTGCCTCTGTGTGTCTCCAGGGGCCTCTGGTCCTTCAACCATGATCGACGAGACAGGTACTCTAATAATGAAATCAGCAGGGGGGACTCTGGGCAGCCTCCCTGTTGGAAAAGTCTAAGTAACTTGTTTCTTCTAAGTATAATGCATGGATCAGAAGCCACCACCATCCTCCTCAGTCTGCTCTTGCTTTCAGAAAATTTACCACCAACTGGGACCCTCTCAAGGCATCAGATAAGCCTTTCTATATTGGCAGCAACACCTTCCAGGAAGTGTTCGGCACCCAGTGTCCAAGGATGGTTGCCCTGGGGTCTTGGGTAGTTTTTGCCTGGATTGAGTCATCTGCAGCATGATAAATAAAAATCATACTTTAGCTCCATGTATTTCTGGAAATCCTCCAGGGCTGTGCTTCAGGAATTGATGCATTTTGTGCCAGCCAGTCACCTCAAAAATTATTTTTTTAAATACCACCTCTTCCAATAATCATTCTCATGCCTATTTGTAGGTTATGAGCTCTGAATACTTCCTTAACAAGCTTACTTGTTATCCATGAGTTGGGTGGGATTATGTAGGGTGGGCTGAACAAGCATGAACTATTTGGAGGCACAAGTTCTGGTTTGGTTGGACAATTAGAGGAGAGAGTGCCCAACGAGATGGACTAAATCCACTTAAAAACCTGAGAGAGCTTAATTCTAGACACAGAGAAAAATCAGAGTTTTTGTTGTTTGCTGGGGCATGCTGTAGAGAGATTTTCCTGACTCAGCAATACCAGCAAAAAAAAAAATCTGCGCCATTTTAAAATGAGGCTTCTTGGGCTCTGCCACCATTGCAAACTCTGGCTATGGAACATTTGTGGGCACTGATGTTTGTGTGCCCACTCGGGGTTGGTAGTAAAGTAGCTGAGACCCTGCCCATGGCTCAGTTCTTTCTCCCTGGGTAGGCAGCAGGATCAGGTCTACTAGAAAGAGGTGGTTTTAAAATACCAGTTTCTGGGCTGTGCCACCAGTGTAACCTCTGACTCTTTTGGGAGATGGAGCATTTGGATGGGGTTTGTGAGCAGATTGCTGCAGCTTGCTTGATGGCAACGTGGACCAGCTTTGTGCCTGGAAGTGGGGCAGTGTGCTTGGCTCTCAGAGGCACAAGCAGCTCCGCCATGCTGGACTGCGAGGGGCAAGTCCACAGTACCTGTATTTGACCTAGGATTGTTGCAGCTTAGATTCTTAAGTGCTTAGCATTTTAAAAGTGCAAAGCAAAAGTGTTCCTGGACAGTAAAGAATTACACATTTGTAATAGGACAGATTCAGACATAAAAGACCTCTAAATGGTCACAGTGTTGGATAAATGTACATAGGCTTGGGAGAGAGAAGAAAAAGAGTATATAAAGTCATAAAATAAAGTTAATGCTTTTAAAAAGGGTAAAGTCTTTAAAGAGACGGGCAGTACAAATAGTGATAGTTAAAAGGAGTAAAGAAAAATAAGCCACATAAAAATGGAAAATTCACAGAGAGTCTGGAATATGTATATTATTGTGTTTTCTTTGAAATTTTTGACTGTAAAGGAACTGCTAAGCTAAACCAGAATGTATATTATAAAGGTATCTTGACTCTTTGGGTCTAAGGATATGGTGCTTTGGAAAAGAGGTTTTTCTTTTGTTTTCACAGAAGATGAGAACCTGTGGATTGCTTCTACACCAATATGGTTTCATGGAACAAGACCCCCTAAAAGGTTGCTGTGAATACCCCCACAAAGAAAATGCTTAACCCAACTGCTGACTGAGATGAACCTAGCACACAGGATACACCATGAAGGACCTGATTACAGCAGAAAACAGTTTGGAGTGAAAAAACTGTGTCTATATTCCCAAATATTGTTTATAAATTTTCTTTTACATTTAAAGGGGGATATGATATAGATATGAATAATTTACATTGGTCTAAATCTTGATTTATTGATACAAATTTAAGGTCAATTTTGCTATATGTATATGTATTTCTGATCTTGATTAAGGTATTGTGATTGTGTAGTTCATTTAAAAAAGTAATTATAATTAAGAAATATAGGTTAATAGATAATCATCTATAATAGTCAAGTTTATAGTCATGTTAGATTTTTTAGATGTATATATATATCTTTCACATAGGTATTCTTCATATCTTTCAAAGACAGAATATGGCATTTAAAATTTTTAATAACTTAGGGCTTTTCATGACCATGAGACATGTCTGCTCTGGGCAGTACCAATTATTTCAACAGAAAGATGGGCTTGAAGAGGCTCCTTAGCCATTTGGGCAAGAAACTGCTCTTTATTGAACTGCTTCACTGGACATGCAGGACTCACAGAGAGATGACTGCTGAATTTGCCTAAAAATGAGATGGTCCTTCAGGGTTCCTGCTTCATGAAAAGAGTCTGTGAGACATTCTGCAGAATACAGAAGAAAATGACTGGCAAACTGCCAATATAGGCAGAACTGTCTTTAAAGTTTCCTGCTTCATGGAAAAGTCTTCTGGCCACTATGGGCTTGTAGGCTGAAGATGGATGCCCTAACGGTACAGAAGAACCTTGGGCGACTTTCCAGACAGTAAGATGTCTCTGTAAATTCTAGAGTTTTGGAAGTTGATTATAATACACTTCCTGTTTACTTGGGTAATATTATATCCTTCTGGATTCTTTGATGGAGTTGAAGGATGAACAGTTATAATTATAGTTTTCCTTAGTTATGATAAAAGGTAAAGTAGATATAAATATGGTAACTGCAGTTCTTGCTTGATACCTGTTTTGTTATATGTAATTTTACTATGTTAAAGTTAAAGCCTTCCTTTTTGTTTAAAACAGAAAAGAAGAAATGGTGTAGGAGTTACTTCTGTATGTGTGTTGCTTTCATGGGATAATAAATAAAGAAACTGCCTTGTCCTAGTTGATAGGGCTGAACTTAGGTAGGCAGAGAAGACAAAACTAAATTCTTGGAGAAAGAAAGCAGAGAGAGAGGACTGCCACGGAGCCCCCAGAATCAGACCTGCTGAATCTTTCCCGGTAAGCCACTGCCACATGGCAATACACAGGTTAATAGAAACGAGTTAAATCAAGATGTGAGAGTTAGCCAATAAGAGGCTAGAGATAATGGGCCAGGCAGTGATTTAATTAATACAATTTCTATGTGGTTATTTTGGGTGTAAGCTAGCCGGATGGCTGGGACAGAATGAGGGCCCACTCCATGCAACAAGAGAGAACATTTTTGTCAAAATAGTATATATAAATGGGAAAGGAGTGGTGATCTAACATCCAAATTATTTATATGGCTTATCACTAGTGCAAGCTACACATCTTGAAAAACAGATCTATCCTTATTATTTTGCGATTATGTGAATGTGCATGTCTACATAGGTACATGCATGTGAGTGCAATGCTCACAGAGGCCAGAAGAGGGTGTCAGATCCCCTGGAGCTAGAGTTATAGGAGGTTGTGAGGCACCGTGTGGGTGCTGGGAATGGAACCAGGTCTTCTGCAAGAGTTCTCAGTGCTCTTAACCACTGAGGCATCTCTCCAACCCTTAAAATGAGTTTTGTGTTTTGAATGTGGTCAGATATAAACGCAAGCCTCTCTTAGGACATCTTTTCTTTTGGCTCCAAGGAACGCTGCAATGGGGCCTTCATCACTTTCTAGATAAGGCTCTCCTTCAACCTCCCCCAGTTCGGACTCAGTTTTTTCCCTGTGGCTTTAGGGCTTTAGGGTCTTCCCTGTGTAGATCCTGTATTCATCAATGTTTTCCCCGCATCTCACATGGATCCTAAAGTCCACCTCACTGGTGGAAAAGCTATCAACTGAGTGTGTGGGTCTGGAATCTGCCATCACTGGGATCCCAAGGGTGTTGTGTCTTGTCAGCCTCTGTTTCCCTATTTTTACAGCAGCCTCCTTTAATGTTCAGGGATCCCAGTTTATGAATAAATAATTACACACATACACACACACATACACACACACACACACTTTAAAGGATCTGCTATGAAAGCCAGTGACAGCTGAACCTTAAAGCCTGAGCCCCAAATCCCTGTATTGAATTCCAAACTCCCAACTGTTTTGTAAGATGTTATTGGGACTGAGGGGGATGAGGGCTTCATCTGAGACACCCCAATGTTTTAAGAGGTCAGATAAGCTACTCTGATGGGAAAGGCTTTCAATCCAAAGGCTTGTGTATCTGTGAATCAAATTTGCAGGCCAAACCCTCAGACCCCACACTTGTGACTGGGACGGTTTGCAGTGAAGTCCAGGATTCCAAAATGGATGACAGTTCTAGGAACTCTTCTGCCTCCTTCTGGTCTCTGCCAGTACTGCAGGCACTCAGTACACATAAAATAAAATAAAACAGGTTGAAGGGCATCCTTAGAGTGAGGTTGTCTGCCTGCTGTTCACCACCATCCCAGAACAAAAGCAGGGCTGAGCAACCCTACATTGTAGCCCAGATGCTGGGGACTAGCCTATCATCTAGGGCAAGTGTCTATCTGTGCAGGGCACATTTCCAGCCAAGTCCTGTGACCGGAAGTTTCCAGAAGGAAGTTGCACCTTCCACCAAGTCTTGGAATTGACTGATTAGAACTGCAGTGATGTGGAGAGGTTGGAAGGATGTGGGTCCAGTCTAATTACTATTTATTCTGGGATATTCTTAGCTCTCTAAATAGCCATTCCTTGTGTACCTCTACGGTCTGACCCAATATCTCATTACTAAGAGATAAACTTTCCAGAAAGTGTTAGCCGAACAAAAAATCCTGATTTCCACCAACTGAAAGGCGAGATATGTCATCAGATAGCACGGAGGCCTAGAGCCGAGCTGCCCCACTTGGCTTTAGTCAGCTGCCTACGTTTCTCCAATGTATTTGAAAAGTCCTGATTTATGATGTTCTTTGTCCTGTTGCTATGGAAATTTCTTCCGTATTAGAATGTGGAATTTGGGGGAAACCTGAATGTTTTCTGGCCATGGTCACTCACTTTTGACTGCAGAAATTGTCCCCTGTGAGGGGAGATTTGGACTTTTTCTGTGACAGTCCCCAGATGACAGCTGAGGACTAGCCTTCAGCTGTGCGTGGCCCAGGTCTGCTGTGTGCACAGCTCCCGTATGCTCCCGGAAGGTGTTTGAGGAGTAAATATATTTCACACAAACGCCTTTCCTCAGCAAATGCTTCTCAGATTTCTTCTACTCCATGATCTTCTCTTGCCGGTCAAGCCTGAAAGACTCATTTGCTAATTTGTAAGGCGTCCGTGAAAATAAAACGAGTTTATTTCACAACAAAATTAGGGGCGCTGACCACCATCCATCAGGCACCCCTTGGAAGTGACTTTAAAGTGAGATTTCAAAGAAAAGTTGTGGATTTTTAATCCCGTAAACCAGACGTTCTTTATGGGAATGTGGCCGGGAAATAGGTTCTTTATATACAGCAATAGCTGTTCAGACCTACAAATACATTCTAAAATTATACAGCTAAAAGAAACGTGCAAACAGGCAAGTGCTGGCAGATGGTAGAGAAATATCGTGTGGGGTATGGGGAAAAGGCTGCTTGTGCCTCAGGCATCTTATTGTTAAAGCAAACTTCTCTAATGCAGAAGATGTTGGTGACTAAACAGGAGGCGGCGATAGGAAATAATTGAAGTTGAAATGAGTCCCTCTACGCTTCACACAGGGTGAATGAATCAAAAAAACAACAATAACAGTAAAGATTCTCATGCATTTGCTTGAATTCCCCCACCCAGGTAGCCACCGTGCCGGCAATCAAATCAATATTTCAGTAAAAACCAATAAAAACACATGGAGAAAAATAACCAGTCTCAATCATACGCATGCATGCCGCCAAAGCAAATCATTTCTTGACTCTAAGTAGAGTAATACATAGTTTTTTTTAAAAAAAAGAATTCTCATTTGAGTATGAGTCCCCAGTCAAGACTGGCAAACTCTCCTGTTTGTCTCTGCACTGAGGTGGCTACGGTTGCAAACAATCTAAATCTGGGCGGGCTGTTGACTAAATGCCAAAGATGCGTTCTTGCGATCCAACTTACCAGTTATGATGGCTGTTTTTGGTTGTCAACTTGACTACATCAGGAATGAACTAAAAACCTAAGTGGCTGGATACATCTACGAGGAACTCTTTTTCCCTAAATTAAGCTATTCGAAGTGGCAAGACTCATTTTTAGTCTGGATCTTTTGAGGTAGGAAGAGCCACCTTTAATCCGAGACACGCCTTCCGCTGGCAGCCTGTATAAAGACCATGCAAGGAAGCTTTGCTATCACTCTCACTGGCAAGTTCATTCCTTTGCTGGAGTTTGAGGCTGCTTCTTCAGGGTTTCCTGTATATCCTGAAGATCAGCTGAGACATTCAGCCTTGTAGACTGAACAACTACTGGGTTCTTGGATCTTTCATTGGTAGACAGCCAGTGTTGGGCTAGCTGGACCACAGCCTGAAAGCCATTCCAGTAATTCCACATGTATGGAAATTATTAGGATGAACATATATAGTATGATATTACACACACACACACACACACACACACACACACACATATATATATATACACTTTACCAGTTCTGTTCCTTTAGTGAACCCTGACTAATACATCAGTGTAACTGGAGCCAGAGCCAAATGAGGATTCTCCCAGGCAGAGGCCCCAAGGGCAACTCTCCCCTCCATGCTCAGGTCTTATCCTGTCAGAGCGGGGCAGGCCAGAAAAGTCACTCTTATTATTGAAAAACATGAAGCAAGAACTGTGGAAATAGCTCAGCCTATGAAGTGCTTTGCACAAGCGGAAGGACATGAGTTTGATCCCCAGAATCCTGGGAAACAGAGTTTCACTTTGGCTCCTGCCTGCTCCTGAGGATCACATGACTTCCACACTGGGTCACTGCCATCAAGGGGTGTCCAGAATGACAGAAGGGTACTTCTGTGAGGCAAGTGTACACTTGCAAGCATTTGTAAATTATCAGGAGTATTTTGCATTTGGAATAAACTTTCTGTAATTATTGAGTAAACATTCATTCACAGGACAAATTCCTTCCTTCGGTTGGGAACTATTTTCCATACATTTGTTCTGCAACTATCTGTGGCAGAAGAAAAAAAAGAACAGAATGACATAAACCACAGACTTTGTCAGGTATGTGTGTGAGAGAGAGAGACAGAGAGAAAGAGAGAGAGGGGGGGGGAGTTGAACAGGCCTCTATTTTAGGGTACAAGGCACTCTCCTGGCTCTGATCTTGGCATCGAGGAACAGACGTGATCAAAGGGCCTCAGCCAGCATCCGCCCACCTCCTCTGCTCCCCCGAGCCTGCTTCTGAGATGTCTGCAATCATTAAGAATTTGTAAGAAAAGATTTCCCCGAAATGCCTGGAGCAGATGCCTCTCTTAGAATGCTAAGTAGCCCATCCTGACACACGCCCTCGGACTGAGTCTTTAAAGGTCTGTGACAGTTATTGACAGGCACTCATTAGTCTGCAGAAGCTGCTGCCTTCCCCGGCGCAGGGCTAACCACAGAGTCATCGGCTCCATCCATCTCTCCGTGTTGCCAATTTCAGGAAGACGGATTCCCTCTCGGACCACATTGTGTTCACTCCTGACTCACCTTGAAGATGACTCCCTGCCCTTTGTCTTCTTAGGTGGAGCTTGGGAAAAATCAACATCTGAGGAGTTTGGGACCAGGGCCATTGGCATGCGAGCCTTGAGTTGCTGGGGAGGGCGCGCTGTGTGGTGTGGGTACTTTTTCACTGCCTGGCTGTGACAAAATGCCTAGCAAAAGCAACTTAAGGAAGAAAGGGGTGGGGAAGGTGTGTTGGCCAGTTTTATGTCAACCTGACACACAAGCTAGAGTCATCTGGAATGAGGGAATTGAGGAAATGCCTCCATAAGATCAGGCTGTAAGGCATTTTCTTAATTAGTCCTAATTTTCTTAATTAGGACCCTGGTGGTCCTGGGTTTTATAAGAAAGCAGACTGAGCATTCCAGAAAGCAGCACTCCTTCATGGTCTCTGCATCAGCTCCTGCCTCCAGGTTCCTGCACTACATGAGTTCTGTTCTGATGTTATTCAATGATCAACAATGGTATAGAAGTGTAAGCCAAATAAAACTTTTCCTCCCCAACTTGTTTTTTGGCCATTGTGTTTTGTTGCAGCAGTAGAAACCCAGAGACAGAAGGATTGGTAAATTTGTTCCTTTGGGGTACCCCAAACAAAGGGTACTTGTGTAATTAAGTAACCATAGTAGGATAGATCTGGGAGGGGGTCAGGACACCACCAGTGCTTATGCCGGGAGAACAGATGGGAACAGAATTGTGATACAGGATGTCCCTCTGTATGCTGTGAATGTGTGTTGCTTTTATTGGTTGATGAATAAAGTTGCTTTGGCCTATAGCAGGGCAGAGTAAAGCTAGGTGGGAGATCCAGGCAGAGATACAGGGAGAAAGAAGGCAGAGTCAGAGAGAGATGCCAGCCATTGCAGGAGGAGTAAGATGCCAGAGCACTCAGTAAGCCATGGGGCACATGGCAATATGCAAATTATTAGAAATGGGTTCATTTATATGTAGAGCTAGGCAGTAAGAAGCCTGAGCCACCAGCCAAACAATTATAATTAATATTAAGCCTCTGCATGATTATTTATAAGTGGCTGCAGGGACTAGGGGGCAGGAGAGACCAATCCAGAGGGACCAAGCAGGACAGAGAAAAGCCTCCAGCTACAGGGTTGTCTGAGTGACCCAGGGGTATAAATTCCTGCCTGCATAGCACTTCTCGAGCCCCACACCCTAGCTCCTGTCATCCACTGCACACGTCACCAGGCTCAACACTGCTTTCATGATTATCTCCCTCCCAGACTTCGTCTAGTTGCAATAGTCTTTTTTTCCACAGCCTGAAGCATCTTACTATTTATTCTGTCATTTCTTGTTCTTGTAGGTAAGATCGACCAACCGCAGCCTGTCTTAAAGTGGAAAGGGAACAAACTGTGTCGACTTGTGCATGACTGGAGAGGAATAACGGATGCTGGAGACGGGAGAGTTGCGGAGTGCAGACAAAGGGGGACGTGAGGACACAGGAAGAGCTGGAGTGATGGGCTTTCAAGAGAGAGAGGGTTAAGTGGCCACAAGCCAGGGACTGCAGGCAACCTTTGGATGTCTGGAAATGGGAAAAGGGCCAGGTAACAGAGTTTCCCCATGAGTTGTTAGATGGGAAGCAGCCCCTGCCATCCTTTTGTTTCGTTTCTAGTGTTGAGACAGTGAGGAATGGGAAGGATGTATAGGGAGAGTTGAAGAGAAAGCACGGGCCTCCAGGCACTGTCTTGCTTTGCCGTCTTGTTCAGGTTTCCTTGAAATGCCAGTTTCCCACTGACCTGTCCGTCTTTCTCCTGTAGGAGCCTCACACGCCATCTTTGTTGTTTCTTCAGTGTGTCACCCTGTGCCTGGAATGAGGGCAGCGCTTAGTGAACATTGGTGGGAAGCGTGGGAATTCATTCTCTGCAAGAGAAGCCAGTGCCAGACTCTAAGACACAGCCTAAGTGGTCTTCCCACTTTGCAAACCTTGCTGAAGACACGTTGACTCTTTCTCAGTTGTCCCTTTCTATGTGGAATTCTTCTCTCATCCTTTATCCACAGCCCTGGCTTTTCTCGTCTTTCTTTTCCTCTTGGATTTTTTAAAAAAGGATTTGTTTATTTTATTTTACCTTTGAGTGTTTTGCCTACATATAGTCTGTGCACCACTTGCATGTAGTACCCATGGAGGCCAGAAGAGGGTGTGAGATACTCTGGAACTGGAGTTACAGATGCTTGTGAACTGCTGTGTGAATACTGGGAACCAAATCCCAATCCTCTGTGAGAGCAGCTGGTGTTTTAGAGCTACCTCTCCAGTCTCCAATTTATTTTATACGCTATTGTTCCACTGAAGCTGGAGCTCACTGATTCGACTAAACTGGGCAGCCACAGAATCTCCTTCATTCAGCACTGGGTTTTAGACACACCATCACCATAGGTGGATGCTTCTTGTGCCTTCTCCCAAATAACTGACACAGAGGCTAAATATTGTTTATAAATTCTCGGCCGATAGCTCAGGTTTGTTACTAGCTAACTCTTACACTTAAATGAGCCCATATTGCTTATCTATGTTTCACCAAGTGACTCAAGGCTTGTTACCTCATTTTCTACACACTCTGTTTCCTCAGCAATTGGCTGGCATCTTTCCTGACTCCGCCCCTTTTCATCCCAGTGTCCTCAGTTTGATTGTCCTGCCTAACTTTATCCTGTCTTGTTATAGGCCAATCAGCTTCTGTATTAACCTATGAGAGTGATGCATATTCACCGTGTGCAGAAGGATTATTCCACAGCACACCATATCTACTGTGGGTGCTGGGAGTCCGAACACAGGTCCCCATTTGTGTGACAAGCATATTTCTGAGCTGTCTTCCCATCTGCTTTCTTAATTTTCTTTTACATGTTTCCATCTTTGGATTATCTTTAAAATAATTATTCTGTGTATTATGATGACTTGACATCTTCAGGACCGTGACTTGGTTACAGGAGAGAGAGGCCTGTGGCTGGCCAATTCTTAGAGATACCAAAAGACTCGGCTAGGAGGGCTCAGCCCTCCAGGGGCAAACAAGCCTGCTCAAAGCCCCAGTTTCCTTAATGTGTGTTTCCTTTATTGAGCCAGGCAGCTTTGTCAAGCTCCCTGTGTGGCATTGCCAAGTGCTGTAGGTAGTTGTGACTTCTGTCCCTACATCCTGAAGGTTAAGCTTGGTTTACTCTCCCTGCTCCTCAGCCTATCTGTTTATCTATTCATCTGTGCACTAACTATCTTATTCATCTATCCATCTGTCTGTCTTTCTGCCTCCTCCTTTCCCTCCCATCCCCCTCTCTCTGAAATAAGGTCACATTTAGCCCAGATTGGTCGCAAGTTTACTATGTATCACAGGATGACCTTGGACTTCTGATCCCCCTGCAGCTACCTCCTGAGTGCTGGTTATAGGTGCCCACCACCACACACAGTTTATTTGGTGCGGGGGCTGGGGGAGGGCATAGAATTCACGGCTTCATGCATGCCCAGCAAACATGCTACACAGAACCATATTCCCCATTTAGCAATGATTCTCTCTTGCTAGGGCCACAGCTGACCACCCATCTCAGAAGAGAACACAAAACAGTTCATTTCCATAAAAAAGGCCATCGCCTTTAAACCCCAAGCACTTGAATACAAATATTAATGAGTTTCTCTTTAAGATGTATTTTATGTCTGCCCAGTCTCCTTTCTTTCTGATTCTTTTTCTCTTTAATCTTTGCCTTTTCTTTTGACACATGTTATTTGAAGTGGCTGCTCCAGGAGCTGAGTGGGGGCCCCAGAAGCCTGGACAGCTTAGGACTCCGGAAAGCCATCTTTCAGCGTGATGCGCCTGGGGTGTGTGGAACAGACAGACCCATCGTATTTGCAGCTTGTCCCTCTTTCCAGGCTTAATAGTCTTTGCAGAGAGGCAGCCTTGGGCCTGTAGGAGGTTGTGGCTCAGAAGAGGGTGTGTTCAGGCTGCTTGCATCGCAAGGTCAGCTGAGGTGCTCTCGGGGATAGTCCGCTGCTCAGCTGGGGGACTTAGGCATTAACCCCGTTGTATTTCTTTAACTCTTCTTGGATTCTGAGAAGATCATTTCCAGTAGAACAGTCTGACATGGAAGAGGTGAGGACATGATCTCAGCTTTTAGGGAACCGTACCTCCCTTCCCTTTCTCAGCCCCCTCCCTCCTCCTGATTTCAATGCTCTCCAGGGCTCAGGACACCTTTGATGTAAGTACCTGTGAGGCTTTCCCTGGACAATGGGTTCGGCTGTGGTGGTTGCACAATCAGCGCATCATGGTAACCAATGTGGCAACCCCAGTACTCCTCTCCCACCTGGTTTGTCATTGTCACCACTTTCTGGTGGCTTCTTTTAATACCTTTAAAACTATCACTTGCAGAGGAAGGGGAGGTCCTAATTGTGTGTGTGTGTGTGTGTGTGTGTGTGTGTGTGTGTGTGTGTGACTCTGGCCTCACACATGCTGGGGAAGTGTCCTAACACTGAACAAAACCTCCTGCTGTTGAGGGGATTTCAGCCAAGTATTCAGTAGGATGAGCGTATGCATGCAGTCATGTGTTTAACCACAAGCTCTGATTGTATTGATGAGGATCAGCTTAGCATTGATCCCTTCTCTCTCTCTATGTCTCCTCTATCTCTCTCCCTTCTCCCCTCCTCCCCTCTTCCTTTCCTCTCTCTTCTCTCTCCTTCTTTCTGAGATGTGGTGAACTATGGTCCCATTTAGCTCAGGCTGACCACAAACTCACTATGTACCTGAGGATGACCCTGAACTTTCGATCTCCCCCCTTACCCTCACCTCCACCATGCCCAGTTTAAGATGCCCAACGTATGTGGCACTAGGATTGGCTTCATGCATGCCCAGAGAACATGCTACCCACAGAGCAATAGCCCCAGTTAGCAATCATTTTCTCTTCTGCATCAAGTGCCTTCTTCCCCAGAGCTCCCACCCCCCACAAAGGCTGTATTAACAGTACTCAGCAGGCGACACTGTGCACAATTGGGGGGTTTCTCTCTGGAGTGCCAGGACTGGTTCCAAGTCCTCCCCAGCCTTGCGCCCTTAGGTAAACATCTCAACTGTTCCTGCATCTATGTTTCTCACCTATGAAATAAAGAGTGGGCGTCACTTGTCCGGTTATAGATTTTTTACTGAAAACTAATAAGAACAACATGACGTAGGGCAGGTGCCAGGTGTGAGTGTGATTGGCCTATCACGCTCCAGGTAGGAGGGAAGCTGTGCCTGAAGTTTACAAGCATCTGCCCAAATTTTATCACCAAGTAAGTGGGGGTGGGGAGACTGGCCTGGCCTCTAGTTTGGTTTCCTGGCTCCTTCTCAGTCTTTTCTCCCCCATTCGTTCTTGTCTCTCCCATGACAGGTACGGCAGATGTATCTGCCTTTGTTTTATGGGCCTGTTTTCCTTGGTTGGTGTCACACTGTTAAATCAAATGCATGTCCTGGCCTTTGGAACATCCCAAGGCTGAACTTTAATATCCCTGCAGATGGCTGAGGGTAGGGGGAAGTCAAGGCTGAGAGCGAGACCCACTCAGGAAGACAGACTCGGGGGTCAAACAGTTATCGATCCCAAAGGCCATAGGAATTTCCTTCATTCAGACTCCAGAGGACTCCATTCTGCAGCTTCTTCTCAAGTCCTTTATAAATAAACATATAAATAAATAATATGTCTATGTATATATAAACATATATATATTTAAAATTAAAATATAATTATACCATTGGCCCCTTTCCTTCCATGTATCCCTTTCTTGCTTTCTCTCAAATTTATGGCTTCTTTTTAAAAATATTGTTATTACATAAGAGTGTGCACTCCTAAATACACACATACAAATACACACATATTGCTCAGCCAATAAAATGTTACTACACACGTACAAGTAGCATTGCATGGACTGAGCAGGTTGTATTTATGTATTTGGTATCTGATAACCAATCTGTGTGTATTTATTTATTTGCTATTTGATGACCACTTGGTATCTGATAACTGATCCATGTATATTTGATGTCCATTTGGTATCTGATAACCAATCTATGTGTATTTATGTACTTGGTATTTGATGACCATTTGGTATCTGATAACCAATCTGTGTATATTTATGTACTTGGTATTTGATGACCATTTGGTATCTGATAACCAATCTGTGTATATTTATGTACTTGGTATTTGATGACCATTTGGTATCTGATAATCAATCTGTGTATATTTATGTACTTGGTATTTGATGACCATTTGGTATCTGATAACCAGTCTGTGTGCTCTTCCTTGGGAAGACCATTTCTCCTGCTCTTGCATTCCTTGGTTGCTAATAGTTCTTTGTGTGGGGTTCAGGCCTCGTGGGCTTTCCTTCCTCCATGTTAGCACGTCTATTGTTGTTCTTGTTCAGCATGTTTGGACAGTCATGTTGGTGAGACTCTACAGTTGTAACTTCTGACATTCCTAGGAGACACTCTCACAGCTAAACTCAACCGCCTGAAACCAGACCTCAGGTGCGGCCATAGAGACGGACGTTTAGACTACAATTGACTTTTGGCTGACTTGGGATAGAGAGAAGTTCTTCATGGTGTTTGGGGGTCAGTCCTCTGATGTCCTTCTGTACGCTGCACTGAAAGATGATGCTCCTCTGGGCTTTTCATCTGCTTAAAGTCAGGAGAATATTTTAAAAACCAGAATGGATGACAATCCTGTCCGCACCTCATGTTTTATCAGTGTGGTCGTCTCAGTTGTTCATCTCTATTAACTATTCTGTCCTACGTTTATTGTCGTCACCCTTCCCTTTCTCATGGTGACTATTACTCTGTGTGTGTGTATATGAGAGAGAGAGAGACAGACAGACAGACAGAGAGACAGAGAGACAGACAGAGAGAGAGAAAGAGAGAGGGAGGGCAGTGCCACTGCCTATGTGAAGCGGTCAGGGGACAACTTTTGGGAGTTGGTTTTCTTCTTCCACCATGAAAATGAGGGTTCACAATGTCATTGTGAAAGCGAGTAGCTTTACCTATTGAGTCACAGAGATCCTGCTGCCTCTGCCTCCTGAGTATGTATTGTTTTTCTTCTTCCACTTATCTTTTTGATTGGACTTGATTTGAGGATTACTAAACTCCATGCTCATTAGGTCATATGTCTGTTGCTAAGGACATGGAGTTTGGGGTGATTTGTGACAGTATCAACAGGATAGTGCAAACCTCTGCTGGTGGCCCTGCACTGACTGGTCAGACCACGGACATTTCTAATGGGGAAAGAAGGTTGACTCCAGAGCAATCCTGTCCAGCCATCAGAGTTGTGTTGGCTGCGTTACCATTTTATATGTGTGCATACAAATGAGGCTACATTCGTGCTACTCACAGTGACACAAAGCGAAATGAAAATGCAACAATTGTAGCAGACCTTACATACACACACACACACACACACACACACACACACACAAATGCAATTTTGTGCTTATACCAATCACAGCAGCCCTCAATGCAAATGATGATTTGTGTTCAGGCCTATCAAAGCTTACCTTTCTAGCCCCAAGTCACACCAGGGGAAGTGCTCCCCTCTGGCCTAGGTAGGTGATAATGGAGAATTCACAGAGGCTTGTGATAGCAGAGAGCTTAGTGTAAACAGATACAGTCCAGGCTGGAGCCCTGTCTACAGGATTTGGAGCAAGCAGCTGTGATCCCTGTGTAGTTTTCCCCAAGACACCGTGGAGTGTTCTGGATGGCTGATGCTGGCATAAGGGTAGTCAGGCGGGGCTGTGTGATTGACAGTTCTTTTGCTCAGGTAGCTAGTGCAGAACAGAAAGCATCCAACAGCTCCTAGCTAGGGAGTCCCATGCCCACTCTGTGCCTTTGCTTATTTCTAGGAAAAGACATCAGGCGTGCTGGCAGCAGGAAGGTAGAGAGCAGTGTTTAACAGACTCTTAAAGCAGACTTGCTTTTCATTAAGTTTTTGAGACAGGGTCTCTCAGTGGCCTCACCAATCAGTCTGTCTGCCCGGTGAGCGCAGGGAGAAGGGTGTCCACTTCCCGGGGCTTGAATTACAAGCACATGCCACCTTGACTGGCTTCTTCGTGTGGGTTGGGATTGAACTCAGGTCCTAGCACTTGCACCACAGACTCTTGGGTGACTGAGCCATCTCCCCAGCACTAATCTCTGAATTTGGAAGGGAGGGGGAGGAGCAGCTGGAGACCGAGGCTTCCAATGCAGCTCACAAAGCCTGCCTGCCCTGCAGAGTTCATTAGGATCCACAAATGCCCTCTTCCTGGGCCCCACCCTCTCCCAGGATGGCGCCTGCGTTTGTAATCTGAACAATACCTCCAGATTTTTTTCTTTTTGATAAGGAATATGGAGAAGTTTCACTCAGTGACTGAAGCCTGCAGAGGAAAGATAGTCATCAAATTAATTTCCCAGGCTTTGTTTGGGTAAAAACGAGTCAGCTCATGCTTCAAAGGGTGTTAAACTTGTAATTCAAAGATTCTTCCCGTCTCTCCTTGGTTTTCCTTTCTGCTTATTTCACCCACTACAAAAATTGAACAGAGATAGACTGATTGTGGCTGATCACCCGTGAGGGCCACAGCTGAGGCTCATGGGACCAGAGAGAAACCCAAGCTTGTAATGAGAGATCACCCTGCTGAGGCGCACAGTCTGATGGCTTGCACACTGAGGCTGAGGTCAGGCAAATCATAAAAAGCTGTTGTGTATAACGTAAAACCGGCTTTTGTAAGGGACCCTGGTAGCCTGCGCCCTCCTTAGGGAATCTCAAAGGTACTCAGAGTGAATACCGATCTCCTGGCACTGGCGCTGGGGTTCCTGGAGGGCAATGAGCTCAGATGTTTGTCTTATGTAAATCCTGCCTGGTCCGGAATCACCCCATTCCCTGGTTCCCAAACCACTCCTACAAGTGCACAAAATTACAACTGATGGGCACCTGGTTTCACACAGAATCACTGCCGAGCCTGCGAGCTCGCAAAGCCGGGTTGCCTCTGCCTACTCTGCTCAGATGGGCCTGGCTTGTCTGCCTCCTCTCACCGCCTGACCACCTTCAGTACTCACCTTCCTCTTCATCTCCTCCTGGCTCAGGAGTGAGTTTAGCGGCAGCTGTATGAGAAGGAGGGGCAGAGGCTTCAAGGCGGGGAGTGTCCACCTCTCCAACGCTGGGCTTTCGAAGCTCCACTGGCTGTGGGGAAGACTCATGCCCTCTGGGGACCAAGGGCAGAGCCAGGTAGTAGGGACAGCATCTATAGTTGCAGGCAGGGACAGTGGCACTCTCAAATTCGGGCCGGTCCTGAGTTGTAAATTGCAGTAACTCAATGAAAATAGGAAAATTCTACCCCAGAGAAAATCATTGTTTTGGGCTGCTAATCCATAGATATAATATATATGCATATATGTGTATATGTATGTGTGTACATATATATGTATAGATACATATATACACATGACAAAAATTTGAGAAGAATTAAAGAGAGTCTGAGAATATCTGTGGGTTTAAAAAAAATTTCATAGCTTAGAAAATGTTCAAACATTTTGCATATTTCAAGAATAACACATTCGGTTTCTGAGCACACCGTTTGCTCTCCAGCTGTGTGGGACTCAGCAAAGCCACTCTGGGTCCCTTTCCTTACTTGTGGAAATCTGTTTGAACTGGTCGCATATCTGAAGGTGCACATGGCAGTTAATTAAATTTCCGCAGGAGGTGGAGGTGAAATGAAAAGTCACGGCTTCCCACCATCCAATAGGCCCTTCTGAGACCATGGAGGCGGCTCAGTCAGGGAAGTGCTGCCGCCTGAACTGAAGGACCTGAGTTAGGGACCCGCACCCGTGTAAAGAGCCAGGCATTTTACAGGAGCGGATGGGGAAAGCCCAAGAAACTTCAGCCCCAGACAAAGAAGCACAGGCAACTGAGGAGAGCTGGGAGTGGGTGGGGCAGATTGTCTTCCCCAGCAAGACCACACTGATTGGTTATCCAAATGGTTATATCAAATGGTCAGCCCTGAAAGCGTGCACATAGACAGCATGCTATGGACTGAGCAGGTTATATTTAGGAATATATATACATACATGTGTATACATGCACACATATATATATGCGGGTAACAATTAATGGAAAAAGAGGCCACGAATTTAAAAGAGAGTGGGGGTTTGGAGGGAGGAAACAGAAAGGGAGAATAATTTCAAAAATATAAGTAAAATAAATATTTTTTTCTTTTTTCTATTAAATTTTTTTTAATTCATTTTGCATACCAACCATAGTTTCCACTCCCTTTTCTCTTCCCATCCCCCACCTCCCCTATACCCCCCTCAACCACTCCTCCTCCATTCAGAAAGTGGCAGGTCTCCCATGGGAGTCAACGAAGCACAGCATATCAGGATGAAGCAGGATCAGCCAGGCAGTGGTGGTGTATGCCTTTAATCCCAGCACTTGGGAGGCAGAGGTAGGCAGATCTCTGTAAGTTCGAGGCCAGCCTGGTCTACAATAGCTAGTTCCAGGATAGGCTCCAACAGAGAAACCCTGTCTTGGGGGACCAAGCTCCTCCTCCTGCATCAAGGTTGGGAAAGGCATCTAGGTTCCACAAAGTCAGCTCATGCTCCAAGGATGGTAGTGATCCCACTGCTAGGGGCCCCACAAATAGATCAAGCTATACAATGGTCACCCACATTTAGAGGGCCTAGGTCAGTCCCATACAGGCTCCCTAGCTGTTGGTCCAGAGTCTGTGAGCTACCATTAGCTCAGGTCAGCTGTCTCTGGGCATTCCCCCATCATGATCTTGATCCCCCCTTGCTCTCCTCCTCCCTCTCTTCAACTGGACTTCCGGAACTTGGCCCAGCACTTGACTGTGGATCACTGCCTCTGCTTCCATCAGTTACTGGATGAAGTCTTTCTGATGACAATTAGGGTAGTTACCAATCTGACTGCAGGAGGAGGCCAACTCAGGCACCCTCTCCACTATTGCTAGGTGTATTAGTTGGGGTCATTGTTGTAGATTCATGGGAGTTTCCCTGGCATCAGGTTTCTCCCAAACCCCAAAATGGTCCCCTCTATCAAGATATCGCTTCCATTACTCTCCCCCTGTATCCTGCCCACAGCTTGACCAACCCAATCCCTCATGTTCCCACCCCCCATTCTCTCCCTTCCACCCTCTGCCCCCAGTTTACTCTGGAGATCTCATCTATTTCCCCTTCCCAGGGAAGTTCACGCACCCCTCTTAGGATCCTCTTTGTTACCCAGCTTCTCTGGATCTGTGGGTTGTGGCCTGGCTATTCTTTGCTTTACATCTAATATCCACTTCTGAGTGAGTATATACCATATTTGTCTGTCTGGATCTGGGTTACCTCACTCAGGATGAGTTTTTTTTCTAGTTTCATCCATTTGTCTGCAAATTTCATGATGTATTTTTTTTACAGCTGAATAACAGTCCATTGTGTAAATGTACCACATTTTCTTTATCCATTCTTCAGTTGAGGGGCATCTAGAGTATTTCTAGGTTCTAGCTATTATGAATAATGGTTCTATGAACATAGTTGAGCAAGTCTCCTTATTATATGATTGCACATTTCTTTGGGTATATGCCCAAGATTGTCATAGCTTAGTCTAGAGGTTGACTGATTCCCAATTTTCTGAGAAACCACCGTACTGGTTTCCAAAGTGGCTGTACAAGTTTGCACTTCCACCAGCATTGAAGGAGTGTTCCCCTTACTTCACATCCTCTCAAACATAGGCTGTCATTAGCATTTTTATTTATTCTGACAGATATAAATAAGATGGTATCTCAGAGTTGTTTTGATTTGCATTTCCCTGATAACTAAGGATGTTGAGTAATTCTTTAAGTGTTTCTTGGCCATTTGAGATTCTTCTGTTGAAAGTTCTCTGTTTAGATCTGTACCCCATTTTTTAAATTGGGTTTTTGGCATTTTGTTGTCTAAGTTCTTGAATTCTTTGTATATTTTGGAGATCAGCCCTCTGTCAGATGTGGAGTTGGTGGAGACCTTTTCCCATTCTGTAGGCTGCTGTTTTGTCTTGTTGACCATGTCATTTGTCTTTCATAAGCTCAAAGAAATATTTTTAAAAGCCAGCTTCCCAGGATTGAACTGATAGTCCCTTGCGCTTTAGAGGCAGACACATTACTGACTGAGCCATCCCTCCAGCCTCCTGGAACCAACTTGTGGCTACTCACACTTTTGATGTCAGAGCTTCCTTCTGCACCTGGTCTCCCCGTCCCCCAACCCTAGCCACATGTTTACATTACAAGGTTATTAAAATTTATATTACTTTCTATAAATGGAACCGTAGCTTTGGTGCCTTGTCTGTAGGTCAAATCCTGGAGCAGAGAAATGTTAAATAGCATTTACATGAGTAGAATGAGGAACCTGCTTTCTGGTTTATGGGGTTTAGAGAGACAAGAGCTGCAGCATCGAACCCTGATCTTCCCATCCTACCCTCTGCACCTGCACAACAGAGTCATTGGTAGACATTATTAATCAGTGGATGATGCCTGGGTGTGTTGGTGCTGAAGCAAACAGGTGGTTCCTACTTGGTAGTACAGAAGTGTTTTCACCTGCTACACTATGGACTTTGTGTTAGTGTGAGCCTGGATGTGGGTAATGAATGGAAAATGGTGTTCTTTTATGTGGGGGGCAGAGAGGATTGAACCCAAGTTCTCGTGCATGCTAGGTCAGCACTCTGCCTACTGGACTACATCACCAGCCTAGATGGTCTTTTCATAGTCTGTGGAATTCTTTATAATGTGGGCAATATCAGCTCAACCACGAAAGAAATGCGTGGGGGCTGGAGAGATGGATGAGCAGATGGATGGCTGGTCTTGTAGAGGACCTGGGGTTGACTCCCAAGCATATATGAGAGTTCACAACCAACTGTAACTCCTCAGGTGCCCCCTTCTTGTCTCCACTGGTATCTGCACGTATATCCACATACAGCTCCTCACACAACTGGAAAATGTCTGTATCCTACCCTTAGGAGAAAAGTCCCCAGAAGAGGAGTGCTGCAATGGTACCCCTATCCTGGGTGGACAAAAACAGACTCCCCTACACTCACTTCCAAGCTCTCCTCCACATCCTCTGCTTGGGGAATATTCACATCTTAGAGTCGGGAGCATGATGGTCTTTCCAAAACCCCCGTTTTGTGTTGTTCCATCAGTAGAGATGCTCAGAGGTCAGAGTTCATTTAGTTAGGTTGGCATGTCAATATCGTGCATCACTGTAGAGTGGGAAGAAGAGCTTCAGAAGGCCAGAAACTGACCACACAACAGTGAGACAACATTGGCGGCGTGAATCCCCATCTCCCTCTCAGAAGGAGCCCCTGGTGGGAACCCTTCAGTGGGAAGCAGCCATGTAGCCTTTACTCAACCACAAGGGGGCAGGCTAGGCCTGGGTGGGAAGCCATGGAAATGTCTGGAGAGCAGCTGAGATTGCTGACTTCTCTGGGCCCATAAACGTGTCAGCAGGAAAGGGCAGATGTTTATCTGAGGCTAGCCTCCAGACTCAGGAGAAGACCTGGTGACTGAGAGATCCTGAATAAGTAAAAAGAAATCCAATTTGTCACCAGGGGATGAGGACCTCAGGAGGAAACATGTTAGTTGGATTGAGTGAAATTCAGGCAAGGGACTGTGTCCAAGGACGCCATTGGGGGCAGGGACCATACTTACTTTTCCTACACCAAAATAGACAAAAGGAAGAGGACATCGGACACCCTGCTTTGTCTCAAATATGGACCACTGTAGTAGAGGAACGCTTGTTTGTTCCCGGCTGCTCAGCCCCAAAATAATCACACAGGAACCGTAAACTGTATTATTTAAAAACACTGCTTGGTCCATTAGCTCTAGCTTCTCATTGGCTAACACTTATATCTTAATTTAACCCATTTCTAGTAATCTGTGTATTGCTACATGGCTGTGGCTTACCGGGTAAAGTTCCCAGAGTCTGTCTCCGGTGGGGTTACATGGCTTCTCCTCACTCTGCCACCTTCTTCCTCCCAGCATTCAATTTAGTTTCCCCCACCTACCTCTGTTCTTCCCTGCTCTGCTATAGGCTCAAAGCAGTTTCTTTGTTCACCAATGGTATTCACAGCATGTAGAGGGGAATCCCACATCAGACCACATGTGAACACAAGCCACAAGGCAGGTGCCAGAACCGAGGTCTCCGTCCTCATTCCATTACTCCTCTGACTTTTCATACCAGAGCCCCAACACTTCCAGACTCACCAAACAGCAGAGAGAACAAAGAAGGCAGAGAGGTGAACACAATGTTCCATGGCACAAGCAGAATGGAATCTGTATGGTAGCACCAAAGGGATCAGGAACACACCCTCCTCTAAGGAGCAAAGTGTTTATTTGACATAGAAAACCATGTTTGTCCATGTGGACTGGAGACTCCTTGGTCTCTGTTACTTTCAAGGAAAGTCTCAACACTTACTGGCTGCCAAGGCTTTAGCTGTACAAAGAAAAAAAAATAGACAGGAGTAAAAAAGGTGACTCAGTAGACAGGGCTGCTTGCCAAAGGGAGCTGAGCAAGTGGATGAGATGGTTTCTGCCACAGGGTTGTTACTATAGGACAGCACTGGTACTGGGAGAATTTAGATTCAGAGCAGGGCTTACGTTGTATAACTAGAGTTAGCATTTCTTTGTAGGGTAGGCTGGGGGTGAGGGGAATGTCCATTGCTCAGACGTTCTGGCCATACTCACTAACTAGTGTGTATTCATTAAGGGGGAAAATATGGTGGAGGAGATAGGATTATGCCTTCCTTGGACTCAGTCTCTCGGGAGTAGTGTGGGAGTAGACATGAACTGTGAAATTCTTTTTAAAGCATGTAAGACTAAGAAAGCTTTAATTGTGAGGGAGGGAAGCTGGAGGGATAGTTCAGTGGTTAAGAACACTTGATGCTCTTGCAGAGGACCCAGGTTCAGTTCCCAGCACCCACATGACAATTTGTGATGACCTGTAGTTCCAGGTCAGAGGTTCCAGTACCCTCTTGTGGCCTCTTCAGGCACTACACTCATGTGGTATATGGTAGAAGAAGAAAAAAAACACCGCAAGACTGACTAATGCCTTTCACCTGCCCCTCTCTTTCTCTGTTCCTTCTAGTAGCAAGAAAACTCCTGGAGATCTTGAAAGGAAGGGAGAGTGAGAAGGTAATTTAGGTGGTGAAATGCTTGCTTCAGGACCTGAGTTCAATTCTCAGGGCCCATGTAAAATGCTAGATGTGGTGATACCTGCTTATAATTCCATCATTAAGGAGATAGAAACAGGAGACTTCCCCCAGCCTCATTGGTCAAGCAGGCAAGCCCAATAGGAGAATCCCAGGTACAGTGACAGATCCCATCTCCAAAAAGAAAAAAAAATGTGGACATCACCTGAAGAATGACATCTGAGGTGACCTCTGGCCTCTTGGACACAGGTGTACACCCCACACTAATATGCGCACAAGCAGAAGAAGTCTTGGAAGATTGTGTGCAGTTCTTTACTAAGTGAAAATGCTGCCTTCAAGACTAAAATGTCTTAAATTGGCTTTCACTGATGATGTCACAGACACAAGCACCGTGAAATCTGTGACATTTTCTGATCTGCTTGATGTCACCAGGCTCTCCTGCTGCAGGGTCTCTGCACAGAAGACAGCTCTGTTTCAACTCCAGATGGCTCAGATCACTTTGCAGCTATGGCAAATGGGCACGCGTGCTCCATGAGGTTGTCGTGCGTCTGTGTAGTCCATCCTGATGTCCTCTGCAGTTGTCCCTCGGGTGTTGCAAGGCTCTGTGAATGGCGAGAGGGTGAAGCTCCTGGACACATCTCTTTTATACTCATTGATTACCTCTGCCTAATCCCGACCCACTAGGCGAGCCCTAATTGGGTCGCAGATCACAAATGTTCTGTTGGCACACTGAGATTTGTGCTAATTGAGAGGCTTAGAGACACTCATGGCCTTTGTGTGCAGCCAGCCCTCGTTAGTGTGTGTCCATAATTCCCCTTCCCTACCTCCCCGTAGATCTCACCAATAAGGCGATTTTCCTCTGATTATCAGAATAAATTGAAGCATGGTTTTCAATGAAGCCATCGCAGTCAGAAAAAGACATTCTTGGGCAAGCCATCAAGTTGACACCTCATTTCATTCTGTGGACTCTCCTCTCAGGATGGCTCATAGATGCGATTCAGGCTGCGGCATTGGGAGCTTGTGAATGGAAACTAAGGAATGAACTAATTTTGCAAAGGACAAGAGTATGGTTGATGCCCTGGGCTCCTACATCACTCCAGAGTTTAAAGAATCCTCCACACTGAACACCCAGGCAAGGCTTGGTTGTGTGTAGAAGTCTCAGCAACATGACCTCCTCTGGCTTTCCCAGGTGCATTCTGAGTGTAAACTTAGGCAAGAGCTGGCAGAGTTTTGTGCTTCTAGTTCTCTCTTCCTCAAATTCCAGCCTGACCCCTACACTGTAGAAATTATGTATATTCAGTCCTACACAGACCTATCACCAAGGATGTAGAAATTAATTAAGGTATATTCAGTTCTACTCTGACCAAGGAAGCTAGTTAAAATAGATAGCAAATAGTGCAATTAATTTTATAGATATTTTAAACTTTTATTTATGTGTGTGTGTGCATGTATATGTTTGCATATGCGCATGTGCATGAATCTGTGTAAGCATACTTGTGCATATTGAGACTAGAAGAGAGTACAGGGTGATCACTCTGCAATATTCCTTTGAGACAGGGTCTCTCCCTGAACCTGGAGCTGCACTGACTGCCAGCAAGCCCTGTGATCCTCCTGTCTCTGCTTCCAAAGTGCTGAGGTTACATGTTTGCCCACAACCGTACCAGCATCTTTTGGCCTGGGATCTGGGGATTTGAACTCAGATGCTCACACATCTGGCCCTCTTAACTTCCAACTCACTTGGGAGTTATATATTTCTATGCTATATAAGCTTTCACTGTGCAGGAGAGAATTAGCAAATAAATCTGAATTATTTACTTTCCTCCCACAGTGACCATTAGATACATTTAAAACCCTGGGAACCAAATAGTCCAGGGAATTCCTGGGCAACTTGAAAATACTCCAGTGTCAGCTTCTATTGTAAGCAGTGACAATAAAAATGATGGGGATGGCTTAACAAAAAAAAAGGGTTTGCTTTTGTTCACAGTTTCTGAGGATTCTCTCCACCATGATGAGGTAGCATCCTGGTTGTAGGAGCACAGCAGACAGAGGGAAAGCACTCTGCTGTCCTCCTCATTCCCCCCATTTTTTAATTCTATGCTTTGGGGTGGTGTCCCCACATTCAGGGCATTCTTTCCCCTTCCTCCCAGAAGAAACCCTCATGGACACACCCACAGGTGTGCCTCCCCCATATCCTGTGTGACTCTGACTAGTGAGGGTTCTCAGGGAGACGAACTGTCAGTCACATTAACTGTCCCAGGTCATCTGAAAGGCAGGGATTCACAGATATTCTAGGCTAAGCGGCAAGAGGTGGGCTTATTTTTAAGATTTAACATTTAATTATTTTTCTTAAAAAAAAAAAAACCAAGGACCTGGGAAGATGGCTTAGATGGTTTGTAGGTTTGTAGCAATATGGGTGGCGGGGCTGCGTTCCCAACACCCCAGCCGCCTGCCCGGCTAGCTTTACCCGAAATAATTACACAGACACTGTATTCATTTAAACACTGCTTTAGCCCATTCCTACCTAGCCTCTTCTAGGCTAACTCTCGCACCTGGACTAGCCCATTTCTTATCATCTGTATAGCACCAGTCTTACCGGGAAGATTCTAGCCTAAGTCCATCCTGGGTCGGAGTGTCATAGCGTGCATCTTCCCTGGAGCGGGGAGCATGACGTCTCTCTGAAGTGTCTGCTCCGGAGAGCAGAGCTGTCGAGTCTGCCCTCACTTCCTCTTCCTCCCAGCGTTTTGTTCTGTTTACTCCTCCCACCTATCTCCTAACCAATGAGAGCCAAGCAGTTTCTTTTAATTTAACCAATGACCTTCCTCCATCAATGGTTAAGAACAATTGAGCTGAGTTCGATTCCCGGAACCTACACCAGATGGTTTACCATTGCCTTTAACTCTGGATGGATTCAATGTCTGTGGCCTCCATGGGTGCTACACTCATATGAATGATTCTCAGGCATACACATAATAAAAAAAAAGTAAATCTTAAAAATGAATCAACTTATCTTTAGAATAGTGTGGGAAAAATAGAACATGGTATAGCTAAGAATTAAAATGTTCATTGTGATTTTCTGTGGAGCAAGAAATAGCTGTAACAAATGTCCACGGAGAAGAGTGTAGCTTCCCAAACTATTTCCCGAGAAAGGGCTCACTACCCTGTCAGGACTCCATTAATCCAAGGCTTATGAAACAGGTAATATTTCAAAATTGTAAAACATAAAATAGGCTCAGACATCCAGAATTTGCATATAAATAGAAAATTCAGATCTACCCTGCTAGGAAAAAATTATTTTCTACATTTTTCATACAATTTTCACTAAATTAGCCTTTAAAAATGTTCTTGTCATGTAGATTGATTTTTTTACTTCCTATTTAAACAATAAAAATTATTTTCTTTCCCTGCAAAGAAATGGCTGCATGAGACGCTTGAACTCAAGACAAGCCTCCTGGCTGCTCGAGCACATCTGTGTGACATCACACAGTTAGTCTCTGCCATCTATCCAGATCCAGTCATCCCACACGGGGCCTGGGAGACAGCTCCCCTTTTCTTCTTCCAGAACAACTCTCCTGGGTATTTTGGGGGAGAGCCCAGCATCGCGTTCTCTTGGGGTTGGACATTTCTACCTCCCTCTTTTAGGAAGACGTGGTTGGCTCCTCCCTTCTCATGCCCTGCAGAGCTGTGGGGCTTTCCTATTGGCATCCACACTGGTAATGACACTCTGTTTCTGCTGTGGACTTTGTGACATAAACCCACATGGGAGTTGTCTCCTTGTTCTGAGGATCGGAATACAACCCTGAGGGAATAGGGGTGGGGTGGGGATCTGCCTCCTTTGTGTTGCCATCCTGAGGACTTCTCTGAAGGCTTGGAAGGGTACCAATATACACCTACATTCACACTATTGCCAGAATTTTGTTCCACCAAGCTGTGAGTCTTAGGCTATCATTTCCCTGTCCATAGGAGCCCCCTTTAGATGAAGCCACTCACACCTGTACACCTTGAACCCAACGGTGACATGTTGAGTCCCTTCTAGGCTCCAGCTCTCTCTTCCCTTCCCCCTTTTCTCTCTTCTTCCCCCTTTTCCTTCCAGTCCAGGATCTGTAACCCTTTCTGCTGTTTACTGTCTCTACTCACAGGCGTTTAAGCTTGAGTGTCTGTGTTGGGGGAATATTTTACATAACCTGAAAGGGTTATATCCTGAAAGAGAAGTAGATACCATACCCTTTCATACCTGTAAATCCAACCCAGCCAGCACAGCTTCCTCAATGGTAACCATTAGGATCATCCCATGTTGGGGTTTAGGGAAGTCTTCCTTCCCTTTGTGGGGTTCTCAGGTAGCTGGAGCCACATTGTCCAGACTGGTTGTAAAGACTGCCACCTCTTGGTCCAGCATGGCTGCTGATCTTGAAGACTCAACTCCAGGATCTCAGGTCCTCAGGGTCTATTCAGAGGCAAGAGCTGCCCTTCCATGCTCTGCAGATTCAGAGACCCCAGGAGAGGGACCTGAAGGCTAGGTGCCTGCATTAGTCAGGCTTCTCTGAGGGGACAGGATTGGCAGGATGAAGATGTATATGAAGAGGGTTTTATGAGAGTGATTCACAAGACTCAGTCTGAGTATGACAAGAACTGTCTCCTAGAATGAAAGGCCATGGATCTGGTAGTTGTTCAGTCCATGAAACTGAATTTTTCTGCAGCCCTAGTCTGGTACTGGAGTCCTGGAGGATTCATGGAGAACTACCAGTTTTTAGTCTACATCAGAATCCTGAAAAAGTTGGATTTAGTACCAGCTGTAGCAACAGAACAGATGAACTTGCCAGCAAGAGTGAGGGCGAGCAGGCAAAAGGCAAAAGCTTCCTTCTTCTATGTTCCTGCTCCAAGGAATGTGATTAAGGAAATCTCTCCCAGGTGTGCCCAACAGTTTCAGTCAATTCCAGATGCTGTTAAGTTGATAGCCGAGATGAGCCATCACAGAGTCCACCCACCCTTCTCTATGCCCTCAGTTGCAGGGAACACCCAGTCCTGGATGCCTTTTGATTGGGAATTCCTTCCCCACCAAAGAAGAACATTATTTTCTTAGTCTCCTGACCCAGGATATTTCTCTTTTAGAAGTGATTCTAAACTCCCACAGGGAGCTTCCAAGTCAGTTCTCCTCTGCCTCTCACAAACACAGAGTGACCAGGGATGTCAGGGATGTCTGGGAATGATACTTTAGGTTCCCCAGTGGCACCTCTGCAGCCATTGATGGCTCCAGCTAATGATACTCTATGCACGTGAGTAGGGGGTGTCCACAGAGGCACAAGTGACCCACTAGCAGCCAGGGAACATCAGAAACTAGAACAAAGCATGTAATACAGACTAATACAGACTGCAAATACAAAGCCCCTTTCTTCCCTGAGAAAAAGCACATTTGCCCCAGCTTCACCCAGCCTGGCTGTACAAAGTGTGCATGTATTTCCAGTGTCAGGTTTTGGGGACCCAACATCTTGGAAAGTTTGTCCAGGACGCACTGATGCAAGTCAGGATGTTGGTGAATCTTTCAAACAATGAGAGTTTGAGAGTCAACGGAATGCTGAGGACAGAGAGCTGTCCAAGGTTCTGGAAACAGCCATCTAGAAAAGAGCTCCACCTTCAGAGCCTTCACCCCTTGTCTCTAACACAGCTCATGTTCAGTTAGAGGATTTTCCATCACAGCCAGAGAATATGAATTTGTCTGTACTTTGTGCTATGTTTAGCATGAAAATTCCAGTCCAATGGAAAAGCGCCTCAGTCTGCTTTCTCCCATCTCTGGTAACACCACTGTCTAGCTTGTTTGCAACTAATGAGAATAGTTCAAAGGATATAAATCAAGTATTTCATATGGTAGAAATATAATTAAAGGCATCAAAGTGAAATACTGGATCTAGCTTCACTGTATTTTTTACACACATTCACAACCAGCCCCAAAGCATGTCCAGTTGCCTGTTTATGTAAAGTTACACGAGGAAGGGTGGATTAAGTTCCTGTTCAACTAAATGATGTTGGCCATGAATTAATTACATGTCAATTATGCAAGATACAAAATCCATACAGATGAGTTCTTCTCAGATAACATTCTGATTTGAGGTTCACTGTGTACATGGATACAGTAAATATGAATATTCTTTTAAAGTCAAAGAACAGTTGGGGAGATGGCTCAGCAGTTACGAGCACCAGCTGCTTTTTACCCAAGGTTTAGAGTTCAATTCCCAGCACCCACATGGAGGCTCACAAACTCTCGCAACTTCAGATACAGGGAAATCTATTGCCCTCTTCTGGCCACTGTGGGTACTGCATATATACATACAGTAGGTATACAAAGAAAAATACAAAATAAATGTTAAAAAGGCACAATTTACTCCCCATATTCATTCTCTCTCTCCCTCCTTCCCCCCTCTCTCTTTCTCTCTCCATTTGTCTCCCTCTCTCCCCTTTCACCATTGCAGCCACACTACTAGGGTCAACAGAAACTTCCCACCCCAGTTATTAGATTCATTTCCAAATACTTGGTGTACAATTAACAAAGTCTCAAATACTTTGGTTATTTGATTATTAAAAACCATTTGTTGTCTTTTTACTTTTCACCTAGAAAGTACTGTTCTTTCCCACTGAGATTTGTTAAATGTGAATATTCAGGTTCTACCCCATATTCTCAGCTTACTGGGGGGGTCTTCTCTTTTAATATTCTCATCTGTTGGGTAAAGGCTGATGGGTTAACACAGTTGACTATGTGTGTGTGTTAAAAATAACAAGACCTTCACTAGTCATTTATCCCAATATGCAGAAATATCCATCAGTAATGAAAAAAGTTTAAACAAAAGCCATCATTTAAAACAAAGCCATTTTGGATTTTGCTCTTGGGTTCCAATTAACTGTGTGTCTGCCCTTTCCCTCCCTCCCTCTCACACAGCTCTGGTCTGGCAGGTGGACAAACTACATTGTTTCCAATTTCTTTCCAGGGAAGGAGAAAAGTGATCTTTTTATCTGTTCTTTGAGAGTTTTACACATGCACACATTTTGATCACACCACTCTCTAGTTCCTGCTAGATTCCCCCCAGGTTTCCTCCCCAGCTTTAAGATGGTCCCACCAAGCCCAGAGGAAACCACACTATGAAACCAGGATCTGACATTTATACCACTCAGTTCAAAGCACCAATGGCATGGGAAGCCAGGTCCAGAATAGGCAGAGATTAGATTTTTTTTAGACGAAATGATCTTTATGGAGTTGGTAAAATTGTGTCCCTTGAACAACTGTGATTGGAGGGAGGCCTAATTCCAATTAGATATAAATGTGATAATGTATTAAAATTAGGGTCATTACAGACACAGGTAAATACAATGGAATACTTGTGGATGAGGGTGGGATGTGGTCTAAGCTGACCGCTGTGCTCTTAGCATAACACAGTGGTTCTATTCTATACCTTCCTGATGCTGGGACCCTTTAATACAGTTCCTCATGCTGTGGTGACCCCAACCATTAAATTATTTCCATTGCTACTTCATAGCTGTAATTTTGCTATTGTTATGAATAATAATATAAATATCTGATATGCATAATAACTGATATGTGACCCCCTATGAAAGGGTTGTTCAATCCCTTGGGGGGTCATGACTTGAGATATGACAATGAGAATCATTGGCATAAGGGTTGAGCAAACCGGTGTACTGAGAGATACCTTGCACTGTTTATTAAGACACGCTCCACAATACCAAAATATGGGTGATAATGGCTCATGGGATTTGCTGGGTACCCACTGGGATTTCCAGGTTTGTGTGTCCAGAAGTGAGCAGTCCCACAAAGACACTCAGATAGTAGCAGAAGCAGGACGAGTTGATTGAAGAAAGATGCACCAGCAGGAGAAAGTTCAGACACTCAGACAGTACAGATCCACTGTGTGTGAAATGTGGGGGTTTTTACATCATACCCAGTGTAGATTCAAGTGTCTTTGCATGTGACATGTAGCTCCCATGCATGCTTCATTAGCATCTTGAATCTCTCCCCAAGGGCATGTGTTGTAAGATCATAAAGAGCCACACAGGTCACTTGTAGGCACTCTGGGGTCCCTCTGCCCTTGCACCAGTGGCTCCAGTCAGTTTTAGTTAACCTTGGTCAGAGGAAATTTCCCTTCCACCAATCTGCAGACTTTGCGTTAGCCCTTCCATGCCTCATGCTCCACCATACTTCCCTACCTCAGCCCATCGATGACAGATGATAGAGGAGAGATGAAGGAAATGTAGTCTACAGGCAGGTTGGACTCTATAGATTAGCTGTCATTTTCAGGGGCACGTGTGGGCCACTGGACATTAGGTGACATAAGCAAGGCATAGAAAGGTACACACTGCATGTTCTCACTTGTATGTGAGAACACATTGTGTGGAGGAAGAGAGTAGAGTGGTATGTAGTAGGTGGGAACAGGAAGGGAGGAGTGGGAGGAGGCTGGGCTTGTAAGGGACCCACGTGGAGGCTCACACCTATCTGTAGCTCCAGTTCCAGAGGATCCAGCACCCTCTTCTGGCATCATCAGGCACTGCACACACATGGTGCACAGTCACATATAGACAAAACACTCAAACACATAAAATACATAGCCAGAGCTCATATCTTCAGAATCTATATAAAAAGATGGGCACTGAAGCGTGTTCCTATAATCCCGATTCTGGGGAGGGGGAAGTTAGAGGGGCATCTGGGGCTTCACAGTGAGCTCCAGGTTCAGTGAGAGACCTGTCTCAAAAATAAGACAGAGAGTGATTTAAGAAGTTACCTGTAGCAGCACCTCTGGCTTCTATATACAAAGACACACCCATGATCTCTCTCTCTGTCTCTCTCTATTTCTCTCTCTCTCCCTCTCCCTTCCTCCCTTCCTCCCTCTCTGTGTGTGTGTGTGTGTTTGTGTATGTGTGTGTGAGAGAGGGGGGAGGAGAGAAAAAGAGAGAGAGAGATAGACAGGGAGAGAGAGAGAGAGGGAAAGAGAGAGAGAGAGAGAGAGAGAGAGAGAGAGAGAGAGAGAGGGAGAAGGATACAAACAGTCCAAGTACATCACTCTCTCTAATCTTGGGATGTTACTGTTGAAGGACACACCTCTCTCCTCCCCCATTTCTCTCTCAACCCATTTTGGCTCGCATCATCAAAATGAAAATTTTTTCAATTCTCCAGATCGTATCCCAATGACTTGATTATCCGACAAGCAGTTCCCCTCTGAGGGTTTCTGAAAATCCTATCTGGCTTCATCCACTCCAGGCAGCATACAGAAGCAGGCCTATTTACTCTGAAATGTGCCCCTCACTGCTTTAAAATGATGACTGTGGCCTCCATCGCAAATGCCACACTTTTTACATTATTCTTCTATATTCGTAATTGCTGGGAAAGGTTCCTTTTTCAGAGGACTTGCACTTTTATTGGGCCAGAATAAAAGTTGGCCTGACCCACATTTCATCTGTCACCTTTTGTATTTTTCTGTCGTGAATGCAAAATAGTAGAGTAATCCAAGACTATGCTGAGTCGTGCAATCGAAAGGGCTAAATGGCAGGGGAGTTTCTTTTTTTCTACTCTGATTAAATAGATTCAAGGAATTGGAGAATTTTTATAATACCAAATAGAGACTTGCAAGAAAGACCAAAGAACATGTGGCATGAAATCGCACAGGAGAGGGCGGAGGCGAGGAATACTTAGAGGCACTTACTCCATCCAGACCTATCCTGACTCTGCTGCTAACGAGACCAGACATCAGAGGCATTTTAGGTAATAGGTCTTGACTTGCAAAGACGCTACCTGGACCTTGCCTTGAATAAGGGAGTGGGAGCTTGGTATGAGTTTGGGAGGGAGAGTGTGCCCAGATTTCATCTTAGAATCCTCCAAGGGCCTCGGTCATAATGGCAGTAAAGTCCTTGTTTCTATTCCATCCAGCCTCTGAGCCCGAGGAACATTCTGGCTTCTGGCTGCCTAACTTTCCCCCAAGGTCAAGGGTGTTGGATTGTGCATTCACAGCCGTCTTGTCAACATGAGCCCATTTCTCATCTCTGTGTGTTTCTGCTGCCAACACCGGAGGCAGCAGAAACACACAGAGATGAGAAAAACTCATCCAATCTCGTTCCTGACACTGTTGATTGTTGGCTTGATGGGATCTGGAATCGCTCGGGAGGACTTGCTTGTAGGGATTATCTAGGTTAGGTTAAATGGTGTGGAGAGACCTATCATTCTGTGGGTGGGATCATTCCTTTTGGATAGGGGATCCTGGACTGTTTGAAAAGAAAATGAGCCTAGAATCTGCCTCCATTCCTCTCTCCTTCCTGATTGTGGATTGATGTCAGCCACTCCCAGCTCCTGCCTCTGTGATTCCACCATGATGGATGATAGATGGTATTTTGTGCTATAAGCAAAAAAATAAATGCTTTAAGTGGCTTTTATCGGCATATCCTATTAAGGCAGCAGGAACAGAAGTGGAGGCAGCATTGCTCATAGGATAGCTAAGATTTTATTTGGGGGATGAGGGAAAAGAAACAAAGCCCTTACTGCAGAGGTGGGATCCTCCTCTGGTCAGGAGCCCGCTGCAAGAAAGATAGGGGTGCGGTGGGATGTTGGCACCAGCCTGGTGTTTACAAGCTGTGTGACTGTGGCTGGGACAGTCCTCTGGATGCCAAGACCTTCTTTAGTAGCACAGGGTGGTGCAAACTCTGTGCCGCAAGCATGGGAATGGGTTGTAATGGGCTGAAGCATGTGTGCTCTGGTCCAGGGTTGTCACAGTGGAATGTGTGACTGTATATTCTTCCAGGAGACCTCCTCATACCCAGCCCCAGAGCCCTTCCCATGGCCAAGATAGGAGCCCCATGAAATTCCATGGAGATGCTGCTTGGTTTGTATTTTGACTTGTGGGTTATAGTTTCAACAAAGCCCGAGTGAGCAGAGCACATGAATTTTCCCCTTATGGAGGAGTGGTGGGATAGGATGGATGGTCCTGCAGTGTCTCCTCGTCTCTGTTCCATCACCCCAGTTGTTGCATTGGCTGAGATGGAACCTGGCCGCCAAACCAATGCATCTTGGGATCAAAAGCCGTTGTGGACTGTGCATCCCTTATCAGTTTGGAATGAGTCTCACTACACCATTGGGGCAGCTCCGCACTCCCATTTTACACCACAACCCAGGGTAGGTGTTTCCGTGTGCTGTAAAATCTGCATCTAGCATCTGGTCTTGAATTGAGGTAAATTTGAAAAGGATGTAGAAGTGGATGTTATGTATTGGCATACAGTAGACCTGGCCTCTGAAACCTTGCCAACGCAGAGAAGGGTCAACCGTTTAAACAAAATCAAAAGGACATTTAGTTCACAATGTTGCCAAATTATTCCCTTCCTCTCAAGGTGGAGAAGCCTCAGAAATTTATGCAGATGTTACAATGTCCTAGGTAACACGATATTTATCTCAGATTTTAGAAGGTGGGTGACTGTGGGTGAGGCAGGGTCCTGTGACCTTGTCTAGGGTATTTCAGGTCATGTCTGAGGCATGGGGCATGCCAGTGTTTGCTGTTTCCCACACTAAGAATTTGTGTAGCAAGCTGATGAAGATTGGTTACTTCCAAATGTTTTGCAGAGTAGGCACGATGGCTGGCGTCTGTAATCTGTCAACAGAAGCTCTCAGGAAGAATGGAACCTTCCTCTGGGTCGTCTGCCAGGCTGATTGGCTGATCAGAGCTCCACTGATTGTAGGGGGGGTGGGGTTGGAATGTTGCAGGTACAGAACCTAACAACAGTTATCATAGGTTATCTTTGGTCCCTTACTAGTCACTCCTTGTCCACTTCTGTGTCTGACCTAACATCCCACAACTAACAGGCAAAACCTTGTGGAATGTATTGGCATCACAGAGCACACACCGTCCACCCAAAGGCTGAGATCTATAAGATAGCATCTGAGGTTCATGTTTTGACCAACCTGTCTGATAATTCCATCAACATATTTGAGAAGTGTCTTGATTTGTTACTTTCTTTGTCCTGTATCTATAAAACTTCATGAAACTGTTACCTCATTGG
This sequence comes from Microtus pennsylvanicus, assembly GCF_037038515.1. Taxonomy (NCBI): domain Eukaryota; kingdom Metazoa; phylum Chordata; class Mammalia; order Rodentia; family Cricetidae; genus Microtus; species Microtus pennsylvanicus. The sequence goes on from NC_134579.1 coordinate 110,249,462, forward strand.
AACAGAGAACATGGGGTTATATGAATTTGTGTTCCTAGGTCATGGTCACTCATATTTGGTGCTAGAATAAACCATATCTCATCCCCTTTGAGGGAAGATCTGCATCTGGGGTTTTGACAAATTCTAGCACTCCAGCAGGCTGAGGCAGGAAGATCATCAGGAGTTTGAGTCCAGACTGGGCTGCAGAGTGAAACTCTGTCTTATAAAAACAAATAAATAGGGGCTGGGGAGATGGTAGAGGCTGAGCACTTGCTGCTCTTACACAGGACCGGGTTTAGTTCCCAGTACCCATATCTGATGGCTTACAATTCCTTATAACTACAGCTTCAGTTGCTGGTGCCCTCTTCTGGCCTCTGCAGGTACTGCATGCACACATACACAGGCACACACACATGTGAGCACACACAAACACACTATTAAAAAATAAAGAAAAGTGGAATTTTCATGGAAGACATAAATGAAATTATGAAGACATTGCCTTCTGAAGTCGAGGCCACAGCTGCTCTGAATCCACAGTTGTAGTCATTCAGCAGGACAAGCATGTTTCTTACAATAGGCATTGATGTAGCCAGGGTCAGGGAAGAAGCTGAGCTGGACAGTCTTCAATCAGCAGGATTATTTGTGGAGCAGAGGTCATGCTATCCTTATTGTGAAAATCTTTTCTCCTATCATGGAAAGAAAAACAATCCTCTTCACCCCATGACACATTGCAGTGGGAGACACAAACGACTTATCCAGTAATAATGGCCACTGATTGAATGGGGTGGGGACCAGGTGCTTAATCCAGCCTGTATTCTACACTCAGGTACGGCCACAGCTGTCACCACCTTTAGTCACTGTAAAAGGACAAGACAGTGTCTGGGAACCTAGTCATTATCCCAGAAGAGGATTTATGAAATATTCTGAACCGGGTTTTCCTCTTGAGCTACTTGCAGGCCTTCTGGGACACAGGGCAGCCATATGTAGCATCGCTGACAAAGAAGGGAGAGGGAGGGCTCTGGGTTTCTAGGAGACCTGAACACAGGCTGGAGCAAAGCAGAGCTGTGCAAGAGGGTATGAGGTGCGATGGTGGTATCAGCCTGTCCAGCAGCTGGCTAGGCTGCCTCCAGATCTCAGGACAGCCCTGGCTTCTCATCTCAAGGAACTACAGAAGGGCATCAGGCTGAGCAGTCACGGGGAAACCGAAGGAGAACTGCACAGTGGCCAGAGGCTGATGCGACAGCAGGACTCGGGTCCCAAGTGAATAAAAAAGAGAAAGTGAGCTGAGCACCGGCATCCATCTCTCTGCTTCCTGACTGGGGATGCAAAGTAATAGCGGGCTCTAGGTCCTGCTGCCATGCCTTCCCCACCCGCACAGACTGTGACTTCAGACCATGGGCTGAAATAAACCCCTACGTAGGTCGTTTTGTTCGACATTTTGCCACAACTAAGAGGAAAGCAGCTACTACAACACGAGAGGTCGTTAATGTCAGCTTGTAGCATCATAACTACTGAATGGTCCTCATAGCTTAGTTTAAACTTTCGGAAGACTGAGCAGAGCACAGCAGTCAGGTTCTGGAATGCACCGGTGTGTGAGGACGCATTTTGATAAGTGTTGGGATAAGTCATGTGGAAAATTTACCAGGCTGCACTGTTTTTATTGTTCATTCATATATTTGGGACATAAAGGGCAACTAATTATTTAGTTTTAGGATAGGAAATCATAGTTTTAGGTAATTATTTCTTGCCAATATCTGAGTCTGACAGATTGGGAATATTTACAGAAGTATGAAAAGAAACATGAATTGTTCATTCTCAGGATGTTTAGTAAATGAGGAAATTGAGGCATGTTGGGAAAATTCTGGTGACAGAGGAGGACCCTCATTTGTAGTGAGAAGGTCAGTTTCCTCGAAGGCCAACTTCTCATTATATAGTGGATAATCACTTCTCATAATTACATTTAATTAACACATACACACACACACATGCACAAGGCATACATGCATACACATACAGAGGCAGGCATACACTAATTTAAAAAGTTTTCGAGGAATAAAATGTTAGAAAGTTTTTCCTAAGTTGGTTGATCGGTGTTAACTGTTTATGTCAAATGGGCTTTGCCGATGGCTGAGAATTTGCACACAGACAGCTCCCTCTGAACCCACAGTCTGACAATTTATGCATACGTGTGAGCATGTGCCACCTCCCTATGACCCTCACTGAATAAAGAAACTGCCTTGACCTAGTTGGTAGGACAGATCTTAGGTGGAGTAGACAGAACTGCATGCTGGGAAGAAGGGCAGAGTGGCAGATGCCATGGATCTGAGACAGACACTGATTAGAATCTTGCTGGTAAGTCACAGTCATGTGGCGATACACAGATCAACAGAAATGGATTAAATTAAGATCTAGGAATTGGCCAATAAGAAGTTAAAGCTAATGGGCCAGGCAGTGTTTAAATGAATACAGTTTCTGTGTGATTATTTCGGGTGTAAGATAGTCAGGTGGCGAGCATGACAAGCAGCCTGCTGCTCCTGTTACAATCCAGCAAGGCCACACCTCCTCATCCTTCACAAACAGTTTTACAGCTAAGGACCAAGTGTTCAAACATACAAGCTCATGAGGGCCATTCTCACTCAAACAACCATAAATCGTTAAATTCACTGAGTCCCAACACAAATAAACAAGACCTGAATGTGAGGAAGGGGGTGGGGTGGCGGGGTGGGCGGAAGAGAAGAGAGGCCTTTCTTCCCCCAAGTTAAACCTGCCTCAAAGAACTGTTGTTCCCTTGGCAGCACCGAGAGAAAACAATGCCAATCATGTTTCAGTTATATATTTGTGGGTTTGTTAGTTATAGAAACTGGTTGAACCTTAACCATTCTACAAATAAAATCAGAAAAAGTGGGAACCAAGCTGTGGTCTTTGGGTTTAGATATCAGCAGATATCAACCGGTGCTTTTGTCAAATTATCTACTGATCTTTTGTATTTGCTGTCTTCTGTTCCAAGAAACAAGTAATCCGGGAAGGAAGTGCTTCAGGGTCTCTAGGGAGAACCAAGGCTGCTGCTTATGCTCTAGCAATGGTCATTTGAGATGCTTTGAAGAGCTATGATGTGACCTTTGCTGTGCTGTCTTCATGGGGCTGCCTATCCATTTGGGTTTTGGATGGTACCAGGCCCTGGGCTGATAATAGAGCAGACATTTTAACAGCACTGTGTTCATTGAACCAACCTGCAGGTTCCAGGAGATGTATCAGCAGTTAAAGCATTTTACATATGAGGACTGGGGCTTGGATCACCAGAACCCCACCTAAATGCAAGGTGGGGATGGAAGTCTATCTGTAATTCCTGTCTTGGCTGACAAAGAACGGGGGAATCTCCAGATCAAGATGTCTAAAGAGACTGGGCATATTGATGAGTTCTGGATTTGATTAAGAGAGCTTGCCTCCTTGAATAAGGTAGAAGAGTGATGGAAGATGATTCTTGAAGTCAACCTTGGGTCTCAACATGTATGTTGCATATCTCACTTCATGGATTAACATATGTAAAACATAAATATATACTATACACATGCACAAGAGAGAGAAAGAAGAGACAGAGACACAGAGAGAGACAGAGAAAGAGAATGGAAAAATAAAATGGATTTAGCATCTGCATGGTGTGAGAATCTGAGAGTAATTTAGGGATCAGTTGTTTTGTGATAAGGAAGACATCCTCTCCTTTGACTTTCTAGCCCTTCCCCAAGGACACCAAGTTCAATTAATATCTTTTTCTCACCTAAAACTGAAAGACTGGATATATGTTAGAACGTGAAAATCAATACCAAACACAGGTTATGGCAGTCAAGATATTAGTGAGAAATACCACCTGTAACTAGTGTACCCATAGAGACATGCCAGCCTGTCTCCAGGCTGAGAGTCAGTGTGCCCCTACCCCACATGCCACCTCCTCAAAGAGACAAAGCAATATTACTTGAGAAGCACTGGCTCCTTTGCCATGACATTGCTCTGGCCTTGCTTCATCTATTTCCATTCCTGATTTGCACAGAGGGGAGGCAGCGCAATTTATCATCTCTCGGGCCAACACAGCCATTTGGGGAAATCTATTTTTGTACATGCAGAGCGATGTCTTCAACTTGGCTGATTCCTGAGCAAAATCAAATCATGCCAGCTGCGGAACCCCCCAAGAGCCACTCGCTTCCCTATACAGGCACCCTAACCAAAACATTTCCCCCTTTCCATATCTACAAGTATAGGAAAGTAAGGCCTGCAGGAAACATTCTTGTTGGGCGAGGGTTTGCAGGAAGTAATATACTCACCAAGTGTAGACAAGACTTCAGGCTCTGTTTTATTTTTTATTTTTTTGTGTATGCTTGAAATAAATATTCTGGGGCTTTAACTTTTTTGATGTTGCTTTATTTCCATTTTCCTCTTTCAATCAGAATCTCCGCTCCCCATTCTTTGCCTCAGGTGGAAAACAGGTATATTTACTTCTGCAGGGCTACTGGGCAAGGATGAAAAGCTCGGGGTGCTAGAGAAAGGAGTGGTTTGCAGAGCGTGACACAGCTGAGGCCCTGAATGTATAATCTATCAAATTCTTAAGTATTACTACCTGAGACTAAGAGAACTCCTCTCTGGTGAGACCAAACCCATCTCGATCAATTTCACAGGGAGGTCAGCTGTCATCTTTTTGTTCTTCAGTTTCGAAGACTGGCAGAGCCATAGGACACAGAGGGCAGGCGTATGATATCCAGGTTGGCCATCGTCCTTGGGAGGCTGTGGGTGGACTCATTAGAAGGAGTGAATCTTCTGGGATTTGCTCTATCTGATCCTGAGTAGGAAGTGGGGCACTGGGCAGTTGCTGGCAGGTCCTGATTGCTCTGAGCTAGTGGTTACAGAGGCCATGAGTCTGAATCCTAGTATCACGTAGGCTCTCAATGATGCCCAGTTAGACATCCAGATGTCCTGCCACCATCATGCCATCTGAAATAGTGACTTTTCTCACTGCTGTGACAGGGTCTGACAAGAGCTATTTAAGGATGGGAGGGTTTATCCTGGCTAACAATTTGAGGGTAAACCCCATCATGGTTCCAAGAGCATGAGGAGGCTGGTCACATTGCACCCTTAATCAGGAAGCAGAGAGAGATGGGTGCCGGTGCTCAGCTCACTTTCTCCTTGGTATGCAGTGCAGGACTTCAGCCAATGGTCTGATGTCCACATTCAGGGAGGGTCTTCCTGTCTCAGTTAAATATCCCTGGCCACATCCTCACAGACATGCCCAGAGGAGTGTATCCCGAGGATTCTGTATTCTCTCCATGGAAGATGAGTTGGCACAGAGACAGAAGACAATTTCTCAGATGTGGGCAGCCAATGACTGTCACCTTGGCACACTGGCATGTGAACACAGTCACTCCTGAGCTAAACTAACTCCTTAGTGGGCATCTGGCTTATCCAATCAAGACAACCTACACTCATTTGAACTATTCTGCCATTAAACTCTAAGATTCACTAAGACATCAGATGTGACTGCCTTGCTTACAGCAATCAAAGAGTTAATTGCAGACTTCATGAGGACCCTTTGCTTTGAAGAGACTAAAATTCTGTGTTCCTTTTGTTTGTTGCTGCTCAGTCTTGGTTGACAAAGCCTTCCCCCGCCCCCTGGGCATGGTTGCGTCCTGGCCATGTCTGGGTCTCTCAGCTTTAAGGGTATTACAGCCTCTCTGTGCATTGTTCAATAAACAGCCTCCATCTGCCCTAAGCCCAGATTTACATACCTAAAAATTCAACAATACACATGCATAGGCATCAGCCACCTCACAAAAGCATCCTTCGGGAGCTGTGGAGCTCGGCCACGTTCGGATAACGCTGCCTTGGATTGTGCTTCTTATTTTAGCAGCTTGTTTGGAAGATTTTTGACATCAAAGTAGACTTAAAGGCGATTCTTCATATTCTTTGACTTCTTTTCTTATTTATTTTTTCAATCAGATTTTTCCTAGTGCATCAGTAAACACAGCAATCTTCCAACAAGGCAGCTTAATTATCGGCTGTGCAGGCTGCAAGAGTTCCTCTATAGGCACAGAGCCGGTATACTTTGTGTAGCCAGCCGGGGTCCCGGGAAAGGCGGCTGCCTGTGTATGCATTACCATTCAGAGTCAGCTCTCCGAGCACACGGTGGTTTCTGTCCTTCCGAAGGTTTGCCTGCCTTTAAGAGTAGGTTCTCTTGTTTGTAAATTGGTGGCCATGGAGATCACCCTTGAGATTCAAGTGACAAGCAGACAAGGGACTTCCTGTGAAGATGGCTGTTGTGTAGCAATTCCTTCTGAGCTGAACCAGTCCATTCAGCTAAAACTCAGGAAGTAAACTACTCAAAAGATCTAGGAAGTCCCTGAAACCGACCAGTTCTGCTAAGTCCCTCCCTTCCTGAGTGTGTATAAGCAGCAGGGACTGTTGAGAGTCACTCTCAGAGCAGTTGAGGTGTTCAGAAAAGGCTTAAACTACCTGACCCACTTGGAAAGGATACTATCAACCTGTCCTGTTGACTATAAGTGGTGGAAGTGCTCCAGGTTTCCAGGTTCTGTGAGCTGTCATGGGCTGGGCTTTGTTGATGTCATTTCTGCTTCTGATCAAGCATTCGCTCACCCCAGGTTGGGAACTAACAAGAGGTGAAAGGAAAGATACCACTGAAGTCCAGCTCGATGAACCAATGTGTCTAGTTAAGGTCACTCACAGGAACAGTGGTGATGGGTTGCTTGGAGGACCAGGGGTGACCCCAGAACAGTGGTGTCACCAAGGACTCCAACTCTATCAGGGATGGTGATCTCATGGACACTCCTAGTTAACTTTCTACCTTCAAATATTCTAGCAACTTCCAAGACCACGTGTGACATGCGGACAGGAGGGAATGATGACTGCTTCCCAGGTGAGGAGGCTGTTTCCGCCTTCCCTTTTCCTACTAGGGAATGTTAACAGTTCCATCCCCACTGACATAACTATCTATCTGTTGCTCTTAGTATGTCACCACGGCTACGGTGCCAAACATTCTGTAGCTCACCATAGCAACTTCTGCTCTAGGAATGGCCAGTGATCCATTCATGCCATGCCCTGGGGAAATATTTTGGGCAACCCAACAATCCTCAAGGCTGATTCTGTGACACCCACATCCCAGGCATGAGTTACAGCTTTTAAAGTATTGGGCCGGACTGATGATGGACTTGCAATCTCTAAAACTGTGATCCCAGATAAACCTTTTCCAAACTGTTTCTCTCAGGTATTTATCGCCATGATGAACAACTGCCTAACATAGGTACTGTGAAGTCGAGGCCTAGCAGAGGACTTTGAAATTGAGGCTCCAGTGAGGAAGGGGAACTGAATGACTGGCCTCATCCCACGAGTCCCAACCTGCTGAAACTCACAGACTGAGCACCAAGAGATTCTGGTGCTAATGACAGTTTCTCTTTTCTATGGCCATTTAAAATGTCTAGGTTTTCACTGAGTCTCTCCACCAGCCCTATTCTTAGCATCACGAAGCTATGGTGAGGGCAGTCAAGCTGGCAGCAAACACTCAATTGTTCACACAAGTAAAAAGATAAATTCCTTGGTGCCCCAAGAAGAAGAGAAGTCCTCAGTGTGCGTAACCAGTTGTTCTAGTTTGCTCTCTAGGGGTAAAACACTGAGCAAAAGCACCATGAGGAGGAAAGGGCTTTATTCCCGCTCACAGCCCACGGTCCATCGCTGAGGGATATCAGAGCAGGAATTCAAGGCAGGGACCTGGAACGAAAGTAGAGACCAATGACACTTACTGATTCTTCCTAATGGCTTGCTCAGCCTGTTTCCTTATACTACCCAGGACCACCTGCCGAGGGGTGGCACTGCCCACAATGAGCTGGGGCCTCTCCTGTCAATCATTAAGCAAGCAAATGCCCCACAGATGTGACCACAGGTGAATATGATGTGGTAATAGTTCAGCTAAGGTTCCGTCTTTCCAGGTATATCAAGTTGACAACTAGGATTAGCCATTCTGTCAGCATTGCTCTCAGCAAAGGAATATTTATGAGTCCTTCAGCCATGTGTTGGAGACACAAGCTCCTCTTCTCGAAGATTAAATCACTTTCTTTAACTCTGCTGCTAGGAATGTCTCCTTCAAGGCCTGCTCTGAGTTGTGACCACCCACTTGCAAATAACATCTGTGTCTCTGCCTAAGTGTCTAAGTGTCTGAGTGTCTGAGTGTCTGGCAGTCAGAGTAACTTTCTACTATGACAAAGATATTTTCCCGTCAGATAAATGGTGATGGATTTGATGTAAGGGATAATACCCAGCTGAAGACGTACAATGCTGGGGTCCAGTTCTGTCTCTGCCACCTTTCATGTATCTTGTTCATGGTGCCCATGTAGGTCTTTCCTAGTGTTTAGCTAGTTGTAAACCTGTCTCATCTATATTCTCCCAAGTAGGCAGACTTCATGATGAGTCTTCTCATCAAAGGTCAGCTAATATCTGTAGAATGGATGGGTAAGGGTGAAGTGTCCCCGTCTCTCAGCTCCACCCATCTCAGCCAGGGAATCTATCAGCACAATGATCTATAAGAGCATTGCGAGGATTTCCCACATCCTTGGATACGCAAAGGAACACAGGTTTGTCGTCTAAATGAAACACTGGCTGAATGTGCCCTTGTCATAATTTCAGTGGCACAATTTCAAAATGACATTTTAACAGCCACGTGGGTTGGTTTGGTTCAGACTTCATCCCTATTATTCCTGATGCAGTCCCAGGTACGAACACACACCTCTACATGAATATGCTATTTTGTGGGCAAATGCTTTTTTGGTAAACTGGCTTTTAGTTTCCAGTTGTACAATAAAGAGCTTGCGCAAAAATTAATTGAAATGTTATTTCTATTAAATTTAAATATTTCAAAATTGAATTAAAATTAAAATAAAGGCACTAAACATTAAATTAATTAAAATAAAAATTCCAAAACTTACATTGAAAAACTAAAAGAATCTGACAATATTCAATCAGTATCTAGGTCTGTTCTCATACCCACCATGGTATATAGCTGATACATTGAGATGGAGCAATGTTGGCCTCCATCCTGGACTAAGCTCAGACTTCTTGTTCATAGCAGGAACATTGGATGTGTGAAAATATACCTCTTCAGGGGCTAGAGAGATGGCTCAGTGGTTAAGAGCACTGACTGCTCTTCTAGAGAACCTGGATTTAGTTATCAGAACCTTCAGGGTTGCTCACAACCATTTGTAACACCAGTTCCTGGGGAGCTGATTCCCTCTTCTGGCCTCTTTGGGCACTGCACACACACACACACACACACACACACATATGCAAAACCTTCATACACATAAAATTAAAATAAAATATCTTAAAAATATCACTTCTGTTGGCAGGTAGTGTATGCTAATGTTGTTCATGTAGCAAACCCCAATATTTCCTGACTGTTTGATGTACTTGAAGACTCTGATAAAAGCTGAATCATAGACACAACCCTCTTGACCAGCTTGGTTTTCTGATAAATTAAGTGTTGATTTTTTCACAAGTAATTTATTTATTCAGTCAAAAATTAATTTACAAAGTGTTATTGAACCCATCATTGTAGCAAGCAGTGAATAACTGTAAACAAAGCAAGAGTAAGGCAACACTGAGCCATTTAGAACGTATTGCCACAGGCTCTTACCATCTTGTGTACAAACTGTCCATTTTGATTTGTTTTTAAAGGTTTATTTATTTATTGTGTGTGTGTGTGTGTTCACCTGCATGCGTATTTGTGCACCATGCATACAGTGCCTGCAGGGTCCAGAAGACAGCATCAGGTCCCTTAGAACTGGACTTACAGACAGTTATGAGCTGCCATGTGGGTGCTGGGAACTGAACCTGGGTCCTCTGAAAGAGCAGCCTGTGGTCTTAACCACTGATCCATTTCTCCAGCTCCTGCCATTTTACTATGGGGAATAAAAGATGCAAAAATAAAGCCACGTGCAGCTAGAATTCATTTGAGTCTTCTGTTTTCTGCTGCATGGGTCCTCAGGCTTGCCTTTCATTCAACCAAGACACAGATCCACAACTGTGATCCAGGATCATGTGACCCTTTCCAGGCTTTAAAGATGCCCGGTAAGCCCCCCAAACCCAAACCAAACTTTGCAGTAAGTGTGCATATCAAGAATGTGATTAAAAAAATTGTACTGCAAATTAGTTACCAATTAAGTGTTTTTTTTGTAAATGAAATGATGTTGTGATTGATATAGAATATTGAAAGCACAGTTTTATTAGCACCTTGCGTTTTTGGGAATCTCATATAAAAAGAGCTTGTAGCCTTTAATTAGCTCAGTGTTAGCAAACAGCTAACGTGGACCCAGGAGTGTAGGGTTTGATTGCACCATGGAGCCGATGGTTTCTGAAGAGAGCTTGCCTCCCTCCCCCCTTAGGGAGGATTCTATTACAAAACACTTTTTAGGATTTGCCGTATGTTTGGTTTCTGCCAATGAAGAAAATAATTGACTCATTTGCAAACAGACATTAAGAAACCCAGCTAAGTGTGGTGCAGGTGCATTGAAGCAGGGATCCCAGTTTTTTTTAATCTTTGTTTGAAAAATTTGAAAGGAAAAATAAGCATAAAGGAATTTTCCTACAAGGATCCTAGAGACTCAGTATCCTTTTATATTTTCTCCAGAAATTGCTTCATCTGAGAGTCTCTACATGTAGGTGAGTCTTTATCAAGGGTGTCAAATGTACTTCTGATGCTGTCTCCTAGTGACCCCATCCATCGCTGTTATAGAGACACACACACAAAAAAAAACCAACCAACCAACCAACCAACCAAACAAACAAACAAAAAAAACAAAACCCAGGGGTATCAATCACACGACTGTGTCTACAAAAGTTAATATTTGAGAGAGGTCTAAAATAATGCACAACTGAATTATATTATGTTGTGTGAATGTGTGTTGAGAAAAACAGTTGATCTCCTCGTCAAATCCAGTTGCCATGGATACTAGAAAGTTTATGAAATTTAAATAGACACTAAACAAATCATCAGACTTTACTCAGCAAACCCCACTGCCAGCATCAAGCTGGTCTTGCATTCTCCCTCTGCCTGGCTCAGGAGGACTGGCTATTCTCTAAGTTGGTTTCTTATCTAAATTTGTTCTTTTGTATTTTAGGGCTTGATGTAATTTAGATATGACAGAGTTCGTCCATGCCACCATTGCGATTTTATGTTTCCAATGTCTTGAACAATATCTTGCAGGCAGGAAGCCACATCTTTTACCTTGGAGTCTGTGATCCCATTGTTTGGCATTTACGTCCTGAAAAATGCTTGTGGTCAAATTGGGCCACCATGACCATGTGTTGATAGGATATAGTCAATATCTACAGTGATTTCACTTTCACACAGTACTTTCTGTGCATGGGTCTGCGAGCATGTATGTCAGAGGTCGGCGATATAGTCTTGCTCCATCACTCCCCACCTTATTTTTTTTTTTGAGACGGGGTCTCTCTCTGAGCCTAGAGACTAGGCAGTGAGCTCTGGGAGTCTAAAGTCTCTGCTTCTCCAGTATCTATATTATTGATATGTGACCCAACGATTGGCTTCTGCACGTGCGCTGAGAATCCACATGCAGCCTTCCTGCTTGCCCAGCGGCACTCACTGAGTGAGCATCTCCATCGCCCTTGGTGATTGCTCACAATGATCAATTCTACATTAAGTGTGAGTTTTCATGTTGACCTTGTCATATAGGCAGTGTCACAGCCTGACAACAAGAAGAGCTAATGGGAAACATATCACTTATTTGTGCCACAGGAACAATCCTGAATGCTATCCATTATACATTTATGTGCAGAGTTAGCACCAAGCCACACAGTGACACACCCTGGGAGCCTGCGGTCTTTTGACTTCTTAAAGAAATAAGACGGAAGGTGTCTGGGACATACTTTTTTTCGTCTAAAAGAAAAGCTCCTTTTAAATAACTATAGATTTATAGGAAGTTGCAAAGATGGAATGGAATGGTCCCAGGTACTCTTTGCTCAGCGAATGAAGAGAATGAGAATATGATAAATTATCTAACCTAGGATACAAGACACCTACCTCCCTTTAAGAGAAACAAATCTCATTATCTCCTACCTGAGGGTCTATTAATAATTGATACAGTATCTTTTCTCTCAGTTTAAGTCCTTTCTGTTTAAGCTTGTTCAGATTGTTACCCTGAGGGGTTCACCCCAAAGCCCCAAGAGAAGGGCCCCTATGGTACATCAGCGAGGCACAGGCAGACCTCAAATTTTAGCCTGTGGAATTCATGTTTTAGACTATAGAATTAATGTTTCAGTGTTCTCTGGGTTCTCCCACAATGCCTTTCCAAAACAAGAGCTTGCCTGGTGATGGTAATAGTTAGTGATGGCAGATGATACAGGCAAGAATACCAAGACAGAGCCGCAGTAGGACTGGAGGGCAGAGCCGTTGGAGTTCGGAAATTTGCCTTGTTTCATTGCTGCGAGCGTTCTGACAAAAGTTTCAATCTTGTATCTTGCAAAGCGGGGAGAATATTTGCCCATTTAAATAATGAGCAAACACACAAGCTTTTCATTCTGCGGGGGACAATGGCCTGCAAAAGTCAAACAAAGCAGGCTGCCAATCACAGCTTGTTTCTCAAAATAGACTTTGTTTTCAGCTCTGGTCCAAAATAGATTCCCACTCGCCAGCACTTCGCTGTAAGTAGAGACTCATTTTCAGCAGGGTCTGCCTTTCTCCCAAGTCACTGGAGAGAAAAGAATGTTCTACTTAAAAATAGCAGACTCTTCCTCTATTTTTCTCTTGTCTTCTTTCTGCCCAGCATCATTTATGTTTCCAGGCACACTTTCTCCTGTGCTGTTGCTGTGAACAAATCTGTTCTGCTCAAGCGGGAAGTGAAGAGCTCCCATGGACCTTGATTCGGAGGCAGCCAGCATCCACAGAAGGGGCTGGGAGTAGGAGGGGATTGAGAGAAGGTGGAAGGAGAGCAGAAGAGGAAGTGAGTGAAGGGGGATGAGGGATGGGAAGTGGGTTAGTTAGTGACCCTGCAAAATAGCAGCACAGTCCAGAATGGGTGGCAGCAACTTGTGGACCTTGTTGGGTTCCCAAGCAGGACAAACCCAAGTGAAACACCCATGGCAAAGGGAAACCATGAGCTAAGATGAGTTGTGACTCAGATTGCAGACACACCATTCATTTTCAAAAGGCAAAGCAAAATGACTTTAAAAGGTTTATAGATGCCTAGCTCTTTTGAAAGTTGTTTCTATGTAGACTTAGGGCTTTTTTCAGTTTTGTTTTCTGATATCAGAGGGCATATATTATTTTAGTATTTAACACAGAGGGTAGGGTCTTAGCTCTCATGTGTGCATGGTCTCTTTCTCTCTAGGTCAAAATATTGTGTTTTTGTTTATCTCTGTTTTGTGTTTTGTTTATCACATGAGCGCAGTGCCAATAGAGGCGAGAAGAGGGCATCGTATTCCTGCTGGAGCTGGACTTACAGGAGTCTGTAAGCAGCCAGTTGGGTGCTGGTAACTAAACTCTAGTCCTCTGGGAGGGCACTGAACCGTCTCTCCAGATACTTTCCTGCTGATAGGATATGATCACACAATAAAAGCTTCTTAAGGGTGAGGAAGTTTATTTTTGCTCAGTTTCAAAGGGACAGAGTCCATCACGTTTGCCAAGGTGCAGTGGCAGAAGAAGGAGACTGGCTAATCATTTGGAACACAACTATGGTCCCAGATGAGGCAGAGGACATGGTGACTGTGTGGGTGTTGACTCAGGAACTGACCTGTCTCTGGTGTCTCAGGAGTTGACTTGTCTCTCTCTGGGTGGCTTGTGTGACTACACACAGGAAGCAAGAGAACAGGAGGTGGGATTGGGCTATGAAACCACAAGGCCTGGTCACATTACCCACTTCTGGCAAGGCTTTGATTCTTTAAGGGTTCACAACCTCCCCACAACAACACCATCAACTGAGGAGCAAGGGTTCAAACCCACAAGTCGGAAGGGGATATTTCTCATTTGGAAGACAAGTATGGTCCCAGATGAGGCAGAGGAGATGGTGACTGTGTGGGTGTTGACTCAGGAACTGACCTGTCTCTGGTGTCTCAGGAGTTGACTTGTCTCTCTCTGGGTGACTTGTGTGTCTCACCTGTGTGTGACAACCTGAGGCAGCAAGAACAAAGTTGCCACATGCCTGCTGATTGTCAGTTTGATAGGGTGTGGAATCAGCTGGAAGATGCCCCTCTGGAAAGAGCTGTGAGACCCTTATCCAGATTGACAGCCTATTTCTAAAGAGGTCTGAGGAAAAGGGGTTGCTGTTGCTGGCAGTCTTCCCTCCACACTTGTGAGTGCTTCTTCCCTATCGCTGCTCTCATGCCTACCATCCTTCAATGGCCTTCCAATACACACTGAAGGGCAGCATCTCTCCAGAAATCCTCCAGCTTTTCAGCAACGGTCTCACGGCATCCAATCTTGTGGACAGAGCAGCCTGCGTTCTTTTCCTTTCTAGTGTACAGACAGTTGTTGGGCTGCTGAGCCCATGCAATGTAACCAATCTAAAAAATCCTCTTTATAACATAAATGCTTCCTATCTCTTCTCTTCTGGAGTCCGTGTGGAGTAGGCACAAGGATACTCAAAACAACAGTGACGTCAGCCCAAAGCTTCCACACAGCATCTTCACTGCGTCTTGTGGACTGACTCTCAACTTTCATCTGTGTTGAGGGTGCCTTCATGCCCTGAGACCGGCAGGCTTTCTGGGTGTGAAGGGATCATGCATGCACCTGAAGAGGTTTGAATTTACCTGCATGAAATATAGGACTGATCCTCAAACAGTTGTATGAATTGCTTTTCTTTCTTGCAAGCTCCCATCATCCTCCATCTCCCACACTTCTCCATTGATGGATTCTGAGCCAGACAAAAGAGAGCCCGGGATACATCTATGCCGAAAGTGCCAATTTCTACCCAGGAGTGAGTCTTTCCTGAATGTCTCTTACAGGATGGAGATTGTGTCTCCTCCAGTCTGTGTCCAAGAGGAAAAATACTTAGACGGTCTCCATTTAAACAAGATAGGCAAACTTTGACATTCTAGTGATGCCTAGATTTTTTTCACGAGAATCTTCTACAATCTTTTGTTCAGTGGCTGCTGTGGCAGGCTACCCCACAGCCGATGACTGATCTGATCAACTCTGGCTATAGACACAGACTACCACAGACTGAGCCTATTGAACAAGTGAGTTGCATTATTATTATTATTATTATTATTATTATTATTTTATCATTATTATTTTGGTTATGGAGGCTGGGAGGTTGATGTCAGAGTGCCAGAGCACTTTGGTTTATGTGAGGGTTCTTTCAGGCTTGCTGTCTTCATAAGGGGGTAGTGAGTGGCAGGGAGAGGAAGGAAAAGAGAGAGAGAAAGGAGGGGGAGAAAGAAGGAGAAGAAAGGGGAGAAGAGGGGCTTTCATCATCTAAGCGATTGGATGATGGCCCCACTGTGAAGACTTCCTTTATCTTAATCCTTCAGTTACCTACTGTCTCCATACACAGCTTCACATGCTTTTGTGAAGAAGAAACGACCCGGTCTAATCCAGTTTATTTGTTCTCAATTCTTGGAACTTGAAATCTAAAGTCCAGGCACCAGCAGGGCTGTGTTGTTTGGCAGACTCCAGGAAACAACACCCCACCCCCAACTCTTTCTGAAAATGAAAATGAATGAAATTTATGCCCTGGCAATGTTGAAGCATGCACGGGCAGCCCACCCCCAACTCTTTCTGTGTCCCTGATTTCCGCGTGGCAGCATCAGTTACCACCTCAATTATCACGTGACTCCTTCCCTTGCAGTCCATGCCTCGGGACCCTCTTCTTTTGTCAGAGGGACAACCATCATCCTCACCTCAACCTGATATAGACTCATTATCTGTCTTATCCAAGGTCTCACTTCTACCCGGGGCCACGTGTACTGAAGCTCCCGATGACTTGTCCTATGACTTTGGGTTAATTCAATGTAGTCCCCATGTCTGATCGCCCAGGTCAGAGGCTGTGCATGCAGGTGTCCATGAGAACGGCCCACTGTGGATCTCCAACTCAGCAGCTTCGAAAAGAAAAAAGCTAGAGGAGCAGTTATGAAATACCTTTAAAGTAATTTAATTTAAAGTAACTTAAATTTCCTGGCAATTATCCATCCATTTATCTAGACCCCTCCTGAGTCTATTTCTAATTTTAGGGGCATAGGTTTTAAAAACAATGAGTTTCTGATTAGTACTATCCCCATAGGAAGATTCTCTTTCTCTCTCTCTCTCTCTCTCTCTCTCTCTCTCTCTCTCTCTCTCTCTCTCTCTCTCTCTCCACTTATCAATTCCGCTGGCACATCAGCTATCTTCTCCCTTCCCCCTCCCTCCCTCCCTCTCCCTCCCTCCCTCCCTCCCTCCCTCCCTCCCTCCCTCCTTTCCCCCCTCCCTCCCTCCTTTCCCCCCTCCCTCCCTCCTTTCCCCCCTCCCTCCCTCCCTTCCCCCTCCCTCCCTCCCTCCCTTCCTCCCACCTTCCTCCCCTTCCTTCTTTATCTCCTCATAGCCTACATTTCTTCTCTCTTCATTCTTTTGTTTGAGTGGCCCTGAGCTGGGCAGCTCCTGCTTCCCCTTAGACTCCTCCAAACAACAATTCCCTTCAAGTTGCAATTTTTGTCCACTTGGAAGTCAAGCGTAGAAATTATTTTTTTCTTGTTTGTCAAAATCATATTTTAAAATGCCCACGCAGGTAGAAAACAAATGCCACTTGTATGAATAACTAATCACATCCTAAGCAAGAGCCTTTGGAGTTTGTTCAATCAATTCTGAATCCCCGGAGCTGTAATGCATAAAAGTCTTTCTGCTTTCCCTTTCCTATTTTTTAAAACGTAAAATTGCTTTTTTTTCTTCTTTTGCCTGACATCTTCCTTGCCCTCATCAAACTAGTTACTTTAACATTAGCTATTGATGGAAATTTTTATTCAAGAATATAGTTTTGTTGTTTGCTTTCGGTGTTTTATTTTTCTCCCGTGTCAGGACCTGCATGCAGCTAACGAGGCCATTGTTTCCCCTTGTGTACCTTTTGCTCTGCAGAGCTGCGTGGAGGACCCCAGATGTTTTTCCTCCGAAACAAATTAAAACACTGAATGTCTACCCTCTGCCAGGGGTTGGACCAAGAAGGTGGGTGCTCATTCGTAAAGCTCAGTTTTACTTTGTGATGGGGAACTAGATACATGGAGACAGGAAGATCAGAGAGCGAGGTGAAGAGTGGGGGAATATGATTGAGGTGTCATGGAAACCCAATGGGAGTCTGCCATCACTAGAGATGGGTCTAGGACTCTGGAGATCAAACTTAATTTAAAGAGCCAGACTGTGGAATCAGAGGCCATCCGGGGTTAGACAGGGGCTGGCTGGGGCTTCCAGGGAGGGGCAGGTGGAGCCACTAACAGTATCCTGTTAAGAGACATGGTCACTTAAGTAGATTCAGACCGCAGTGAGGTCTGTGTTTGGCTCCCAGCTCAAAGTCCTGATCAGAGGGTGTGTTCTCTAAGGACCCTTGGGAGCTGTTGAACAATGGCCCCACGTGATTTCTCTGTAACTGCTTCCATTCTTCCCAGAAATCTGTCTTCATCCAGAAACTGAACACACACTCACTATATACTGGCAGGCAGCCAGGACCAAAGAAAGTTTTTATACTGCTTAGAGGATAATTATCTTCTTCTAAGGACTTGTCATAGTTTTCTTTTTTAATTTAAAATTTTATTGTACAGGTTGCATAGGACTCTACTATCACGTGATCTATAACGAGCCTATAATGTACTTGGTGCATAAGCCTCCCCTCGCCATTCTCCTCTGTAACATCTAGATGTTGCTTGTTCTTATCAACCACTTTTCTCTATAACTCATCTGCTTTCTCCTGCTGATCTCATCGAATCCATTTTTGAACATTTATTTTTCTTCTTACTTATGAAGGCATCTGATCCCCTAAAGCTGTAGTTACAGATGACTGGGAGCCACCCTGTGGGTGCTGGGAACCCAACCTGGGTCTTCTGCAACAGCAGCCAGTGCTGTTAACTATGGCGGTGTCTCTCCAGCCCTCCCTTGTTTTACAGAGTGTTTCTCACATTAAATTCTAGTGTCCATTTTAAAAACCACTATTGCACTTACTGACATGAGAATGTGCTTCTTTTTATGCAGTGGCATGGTAGTTTTCTTTGAATAATTTAACTATATGAATCTCAGATTACTCAGTTGTGGTAGTTTGAATGTATTAGGCTTCCATAAGCTTATAGGGGGTAGTGCTATTAGGGAGTATAGTTTTGTTGGAGGAGGCTCGATGACACATGCCTTTAATCCAGACCTTGAGGCTGGAGGGCACCCATTTAAACTGGGCCACAGCTTCCGTTGGAAGTGTATCACTGGGGGAGCCCTGCTTTGAGGTCTTTTGCTCAAGCTTCAGTCAGTGACAGGCAGTCGACTTCCTGTGGCCTCTGAGTCAAGATGTAGGATTCTCAGCTCCAGCACCACATCTGCTCGCATGCCTCTTCGCTCCCCCTCATTGGTCCTAAATGGACTGAACCTCTGAACTGTAAGCTAGAAACCTTCAATTAAATGTTTTCTTTGTAAGAGTTGCTGTCGTCATGGTGTCTCTTTGCAGCAATAAAAACTCAAACTAAAACATCAGTTCATCTAATAAGATTGTTTATTCTATACTCTTTTTTTATTTAAAGAAAAGTCTGGAAGAATTAAAACCATTATGACCATAAAGTGGGGGTGAGACACAGGTTGAATCCAGCCAGATCAACAGGATTATGGGAGAACTTCTAGTTTGGCCCTAGAGACTCCAGAAGGGTGGCTATAATGCTGTGAGTCATGGCCGTAAGGATGAAGGTAGAGTGTGTGTGGGCGGCAGATCATGGTATTGACCCTAAATGTTGACTAACTGGCAGTTTTGATCCACTGAGACAGGAATCATAATTGCTAATGAGCAATGCATCTCGCCTTTCTTGGAGTAAAATCTAAATTTTCTGAAGATGGCAAAGAGCTTTCTTCCTGAGCCTAGAACCCAAGAAGCTTAATAATTTAAAAGAGTTATTGCCAAATAAAAACAGATCTCTTTCTTAATATTATTTATGATAAGCATTTGTAATTATCAGATAGTATTTTCTCTGTATATTTATGATCGTTTATTCTCTCAGGCAAGTGAATAGCCTCGAGGTGCCTGTGGCGAGAAATTAATTTTGGATTTGTAATTCTAAGTTGAGAAGCTTAGGAGAGTTTATGTCAGTACCAACAAGAGTGGGGGGCTCGGCAACAGTCAAGGGCTCTCTGGAAGTTTCTCTTGTGAGATTTATTAGGACTCCTTAAGTGTTTGAGAGTGCTTCCCATGTTAATGAGTTCTATCCGCTGCTTTAAAAGGAGCCAGATATGTTAAATTTATGAACACATTTTGAAATATTTAAAAGAATGTAATTCACTAACTCATTAAAACGCCCTCTTGGAGATGGTATTAGAGGAAAGGATCTATGAATGGAGCAGTAGGAATTTCCCACAGAGCTCGACGCCTTTGATGCGAGTGAGCTCCTCTCCATGTTTGTCTTTATAAGTCTGAATATTAAACAGAGAAGAATCAAAACAAGGAGTGTGCCATCTTTTTATTTTTTAATTTTTTTTCTGCTTGAATCCAGCTGAAGGAGTGGAACCTCAGAAAGAACACTGGGCAACCTGTCCTGGCTGTGAGGATGCTGGCCAGGTTGCTTAGGTGAGCTCCATCAGTGGGAGCCTCAGAGACAGTGGGGGATATGAGCCGGAGGCAGCCGGAAGAGCTTTCTAGAACATGGTTCTGGGTCTACGGAGAGGAAGCAAGATAAAGTTTCTCAGGGTTAATTTGTCATTTAACCAAACATTTTAAATCTTTATAACACAGATGTCCAAAACTCAACTCTTTGTTCTTTCCATAGAAGAGCTCTCCTCCAGCCAGTTGGGAGGGTACCTCTCCTGGGGTCTAGGGGGATGCAATGGGAATTAGGATAAAGAAACATCTTACCAGAAAGAGCTGGTCTATGTGGTGGGCCTGGGGTCTGGGAGCGGAAGTCAGTCTCACAATGATGGTGTCAGAAAGAAAGGTGTGTTGTCACCCAAGCCCTTTAATATCTTCATGGAACAAAAGGAACAGACACATGTGCGAGGTGACAAACACCTGCTGGGATGTCTGCATCTAGCTTGCTCCATCCTCACAGCTTTCCTTGCAACTCTCCTACTGCGTAGAGGGCGTAGGAGGCAATCTCCAGAACTGGTACAGCTCTAAAGGAGACCGGCCACCATCCACGGTAAGATGGATGTAGGCAGAGACGATCAGGTTAAACAAAATAAGTCAGCTTCAAAAACACAAGTTTTCTTTAAATCTGTTATTTGTGGTTAGATTTTATACAGAGGTATAAGATCATGTGTGTACATAGGACATGAAAGTGGATACAACATTGTGTAAAATGACCTAAGGACAAATAGAATGGTGGAAGGAGGAAAGGAGGGTCGTGGGTGGACTTGGGGCACAAATACTCAAAATATGTCAAATAGTTATTGGGATGCTTTACATAACTTAGTACCTCATACAGTGAAAAAATAGAGTTTGGCAATAAAAGCTAATTTAAAAATGAGGCAGAGCCGGGCGGTGGTGGCGCACGCCTTTAATCCTAGCACTCGGGAGGCAGAGGCAGGCGGATCTCTGTGAGTTCGAGACCAGCCTGGTCTACAGAGCTAGTTCCAGGACAGGCTCCAAAGCCACAGAGAAACCCTGTCTCGAAAGACCAAAAAAATAAAAAAATAAAAATGAGGCAGACTAGACTCCAGGCAGGGGAGCATCTTGGTGGAACATACCCTCAGCTTGTTTTATCCTCAGTGTCTGAGACCACTAAGTGGTAGTGATGATCATGGGACAGGAGTGGAGTCATTGCTTGCTGACCCAGATCTGCAGATCAGATGGAGTCTGCTATGCCAACCATGTCACTTCCTTTCTGGCTAATGGTGAGGGAAGAGAGGTCCCAAACTGGCCAAACAGTGTATTGTTCTCTCATTCATGACAGCGGTTATTGTCTACTCCCAGATTTCCACATGGGGCTGGCTGGCATCACTCAGGAAGGTTTGTACTCCACAGGCGGGAGTCTTCTGGACTGTCTTTCACTTTGATGTTCTGATGGCTTTGACTTCTCCAGGGTGACTTACAACACAGCTGTGGTGAAATGAACTCCCCAGTGCTTCCAAGCTAAGACAGAACCAAACCTTTCTCTGTGGGGAATGGCTGTCCCCTAGATAAAACAACCTGATGGGTGCTATAGACAAAGAGAGGGAGCCTTGGGACTGGAGGCAAGGAGAAGAGACAGTAAGCTCAGACCTTTGATCTGAAGTACGAGAAGAAAACTTGGTCAGCAAATAGCTGATGTTGTTGTTGTTTCTAGGATGTGTATTGTCTCTCATCTTCCTCTTGGTGTGAGGCTGTGTCATATCCTGCTTAGAGTATATGGGGAAAGCAGAGGAGCTGAGACCTAAGAACCCTACATTGTGGCCCTGCTCCCTCCCCTGCTTTGCCATGACCTCACCATTGCTTGGTGATACAACATATCACATATATTCTATTAAATTTTCATTCTCACACAAGCTCAACACAAGTATGATAACTTGGAAGTTGCTTTTGTCTGTCCAGTGGCAAAAGTAAGATGTGAACCCAAGAGGTTGGCTTTGTGGTCATGCCCAGACACCATACTGCCCATTGATCTTGGTTTTCTTCATGAATTTACAGAAGCCCCAAACACAGAAGCATAGGTCTGACCCCATCACCCCTAATCTGTCAATCACCCTCAGAATGGCCTCTATCATTCTTGACTGATTTAACTGAAGCCTTTAACGTTGGTGGTGACAGCTGTCTGATCCTAAGCCCTGATAAGGAAAATTTGCTGTGTATTCTTATCCTGACTCTGCTCTTTCTGATAGACAGGCAGTGATGGGGCAGGGTAGGGGTGCTGACCCAGGACTCCTGGGACCAAATTAGCAGCAGAAGAGAAGGGAGGATGCTCTGCTGGGATTGGACTATTAGCTTAAAGGGAGTCCCAGGAAAAGCCAGCTTGGATTGTTCAAACCAGCTTCAGCCTCCCTGTGCTTCCAATCTTTAAGCCTCCTCCTCCAATGCCACTTAGAGGGCAAGCCTGCTGACAAGACGCCCAGCCTAGGACCCACGAGCCACACAAAGGGCAAACCCGCCCCAGCAAACATGTTGGGAGTAGCAATGATGCAGAGAGCTGAGCAATCCCCTTTGCCCTCCCCTTCCCAGAAGCAGAGACATTCTGATTAAAATATGACTGCTATAGTCTCTGCAACTCAGCCTTCAAAGTCAGCTAGTCATAAAAGGGGCAACGTCTCCACAAAGCAAACCGACTCAGCGATCACTCCTTCTGGGAGTTTGTTTTTGCTCTACACAGAGTCGCTTTATTGGGCGCTTCAATTTTAGGGCCACATTTGTTGCTGAGGTATTTATGGTTATTTTGCCATTTGGTTTCTCTTTACTGAAGGGCCCAGAAAGAGAGTAACCTGACCTCTGGGCTGATCTGTGACCTTTATCACCCACTCTTGCCTGGGAACATACAGGACCCATAATTATAGTCACCCCACTGAACGATGGCACCTTGAGAACAGGATCTAGAATGGGCCTTCAGAGCAAAGGCCCCTCTGCTATCAGCTTCATAGCAACCTTCCTTCACCCTTAACCAGCATCAAGCATGCTGCTGAGGAGGAACCTGGGAGAGGCCAGGCAGACTCGCCTCTGAACTATGATATGAGTTGCAGCCTGGCCTCACTTGCCCATGGTTGGCCATTCCCACACTCTCAAGCTGACCATTGACCTCTGCCTCTGCACCCTCTAGAACATTCTAGCCATTAGGGAACATGCCTATGGATTGTTGGGTTTCTCTGCATCAACCATGCCATGCCCAGTCTGGATCCTTCTCTCTTTAACTTTACCAAGGAGGCGTTTTCTCCAGTGTACACTCTTGATTGTTGCTCATGCTGATTGGGAAGTTTGGGTCAGTGCATATATTGTTATACAAATATGAAATCTGCATACTTACTTTTAAAATAATCCCATGGTTATTAATTTCAGTCTCATCAACCCCATGTGAAAATCTTTTCATGTTCAATTTCCTGGTATTAAACACATTTTCCTCACACCTAAATGTAGACAGTTTTCCATACATTTTACATCATTTGTAGATTCCAAATACTAGATAATACAATGCAAGTATTATGTAAATTATTGACACTATTACCATATTAATCAGGGAATACTGACAGGGAAAATTCCAGGCATATTTGGTGCAGGTCCTCTGAGCAGAACAGTTGCTCCCTCCCTCAAGTCAGCAGCAGTTGCTTGTGAGATCCCCTAAGCTGAGCTTGTTGACTGATATGCCTTCATAGAAGGGGTGGGTACCAGGGTTATTGGCTCTTAACCTCAGATTCCTGCCACTCCTCCCAGCAGTTTTTATTAAATCGTGTTCTAATCACACATGGCCTCACAGTTCTGAAGGTGCTAGAGTCTATAGGTTGGGGAGGTTAGCTGAAGGGACACTTTGGGTGTGACTGCCATGAGGTCACAAGTACCTATCAGTATCCCTTCCCCCATTCTCTGTTACTAAGCTCAGTAAACTCACTGGTTCCTGTGGTAGTTTGAATAGGATTGACTCCCATTGGCTCAGGTATCTGAATGCTTGGTCATTAGTGAGTGGCACTACTTGAGAGGGATTAAGAGGTGTGGTCTTTTTGGAGTGGGTGTGGTCTTGTTAGAGGAAGTATGGCACTTGCTGTAGGCTTTGGGGTTTCAAATTCTCAAACCATGTCCAGTGTCTATCTCTTTCCTCTGCCTGTGGATCTGGATGTAGAACTATCAAGCTACTTCTCCAGCACTTTGTCTGCCTGCCTGCCACCATGCTTCCTGCCACGATGACAATGAGCTAAACCTCTGAACCTTTAAGCCAGCCCCAGCTAAATGCTTCTCTTTATAAGAGTTGCCATGGTCATGACGTCTCTTCACAGCAATAAAACAGTGACTAAGACAACTTCCCAGAGTGGAACCTGGGGGAATTGCACTTTAGTTTGTTATTGGGACCTTAGGAGGAAGGGAAGACATAGCTTATGTCTCCCCTAGGAAGGGAACTCGCACAACAAAGTTCAACACAGACATAACCTTTTGCAATATTTTCTAAATACAGATGGTTGGGCTTGTGGGCGTGGAACCTCCAGATATGAAGGGCCACTTGTGAGTTGTTTGTTTTTATTCGTAACATATGTCTTGTATGTGGTATGAGAGTGAGTATCAATTTTGACTACTGCCTGCTTTACTTGTTGAACAAAGTGACTTTGCAATAAGTGGAATAGAATGCTTAAAATGAAAATAAGTGGGAAGTTTGAAGTGGGAAGGGCAGTGAGTGAGGCAAATATTTTTGACATAAGAAAAGTTTTCTCTGAAAAAGTTGGGAGTAGTTAACAGACTTTTAAGGTGTCTGAACTATTTAATCCCCCTAGCCGATAGCAGGCCTGATTTTATTCAATGCACTGATTAAATGCGGCACCAGGTAGTTATTACTAAAGACATCTGTGGATCAAAAGAGTCCAGCTTTCAGCCCCATAGGATGTAATGAGATTCAGGAATCGAAGGTTTGTTATAAATTAAAGATTAATACATATTTTTGATTTGACTGAGAAGCCAAAGTGACAACAAGTGGATTAATTTGATAGATGTTTGCAGGATTTGTCTGACCCAAATAGGATAACAGGGATGATTATCAAAGACACAGATACTTTCCTAAGGAAGGAGAAATCCAGCTGAAGTGTTGATCTGCTGGGATACTGCTGCCAAGGAAGTCATAGGTGAGAATATGAAACCTCACATCCAAAGGGATACCCCAGCAGACATGCCTGTAGGTGTGTGTGTGTGCGCGCAATTTCATGTGCATGTACATGTGTGGGTAGGTACACAGGCATGTATGTGCTTGTGGGTATGTGTAGACCAGAAGACAACTAGGCTCCTTTCCCTATATTTTGTAATGTTAGTGTATATCCTATGTCATTATATGTTGGAAGTGTGTGATATGTATTTTGATTTTATAGGGGATTACAGTTAAGAGATTGCATGAGTCTCAGAAGAGACTTTGAACTTTGGACTTTTCAACATTATTGAGACTGTGATAGATTATGGGAACTGTTGAAGTTAGGCTAAGTGCATTTTTGCCTTATGATACAGCTACAAGCCTTTGGGGGCTGGGAAATGGAATGTGGTGGTTTGAAGAAAGTGGCACCAAAGGGAGTAGCTCTATTAGGAGGTGTGGCCTTGTTGGAGTAGATGTGGTCTTGTTGGAGAAAGTGTATCACTGTGGAGGCAGGCTCTGAGGTCTCATGTATGCTCAAGCCAAGCCCAGTGTATCAGATCACTTCCTGTTGCGTGTGAGTCAAGATACAGGACTCTCAGCTACTTCTCCATCACCATGTCTGCCTGCATGGCTCCATGTCACACGGTGATGATAATGGACTAAACTTCTGGAAATGTAAACCACCCCAAGTGAGTCTTTTTACTTTATAAGTGTTGCTCTGATCACTTATCTCTTTACAGCAACAGAAACCATAATTAATCCAGGTACTACAGACCTTGGTTTTAATATATGGTCTCTCACAGGCTTGGAACTCACCATGCAGGCCAGGCTAGCTGCCTGCTTCCACCTCCCCAGTGCTGGGATTACAGATGTGCACCACTGTCCTCAACTTTTCAAATGGGGCCTAGGGATTGAGTTCAGGCATTCAAGTACAAAGCATACGCTCTACTGACAGTCAACTCCCCAGTGCCTGTTCTTCCTTGGCTATGGATTCTAAATCCAAATCCAGAGGAGACAAAGCTTGTGGAGAATAGACAGGAAAGCTGGGTGCCTCCCTGTGTGGGCTTTATGTCACCAGCAATGACCCCTGGAGCACCATGGTCCACTGGGGTCAGTTCTCTCCATTTCAGAAGCAGATAGTAATTTAGAACTTTACATAAAATAGTCACTAATTGTAGATTGTGGTAGCTTATTCAGAATACTCCCTTCCAACCCACATCTTCAAATAATTTACTAAGTATCACTTAGTAGATCTTGACTCAAAGATCACCTATGCGCACACTTCACACCCTTAACCAATTTCCAGTCAGTGGTTGCCATTCACACATGTAAATTTAATTTTATCCTATTTTCTGCTTTTTCCAAGTGAAGTTAGAGGCCTGAATTTTACACTTAATCTCATAGTGTTCCCCAAGTGAAAAACCTTCTCAGAATGTATTTAACCTATGAAACAGTTTGACCTGTTAACAGTGTCCACTCCTGGCCTCACTGATCTGAGAATTGCCTATGGTATGTATAGCCTTCTCATTGGGAAAGGCAATGTGTAAGAGGACAGCCCCCATAACCATACAGGGCCAATGTGAAGAAAGGGACCCGAGAAATGTGTATACACCAGAATCAAAGAAAGATGTGTTGGTGACAAACACTACACACAGTCTGGGTGCCATCATCAGCAGACCATTCTCCATCTACAATAGACATAAGTAGTTGATCCCAGCCCAAGGACCATATCCCATAGCACTACAGGCAACTGGCCCATATGGCTAGGGCTGATGTGGACTGGACTCATGCCCCCTTGTCCACAAGGCCCTCCCTGTTTTTGCGAACGTGCTTATTCACACACTCATACTGAGTGCTACACATGAAAGAGATCCCAACCAGACCTAAGACTGCTTGCTGTCCTTCAAAGGGCTTCCTACAGACAGCACATGGTACTCAGACCAAAGACTTCATGCACCTGTCTGTTAATTCAAGCACTATGGCTATACTGAGTGCCTACTTTTAGAAGGTGCTTGTGTGCATGGCCCTCAATATATGCTCTGGTCCTGGAGTCTCTGCTGGGCATCTCTGGTGCAGGGTGTTTCACACTGGTTGGCGTGACTCATGCTGTGAGAAATAAGCACACCTTAATATAAGCACCGGAAGAAGACTTGGATGAACGTTCCCTTCTGGTTTTCTCTGTATTTTATTACACGTGTCTTTCCCCTTTGTTGCCTTGTCTGTGTAGCCATGTGCAGTGGGAAACTGCATTCATGAGGGCTACTGAATACCAAATCCTGTGTATTCTCCAAGCAATGTTTTAAATGCGCTGATTTGGAGAAGCCTGAGACAGATCCTGAGTACAGTGTATACCCTGTTATGAAGGCATTCCTCCTCTGTGTCTTCATTTTGTCTCAGTGCCTCTTTGTTATGCATGGAGGGTCCAAGATGAATGCTCCATGAACAGATGCCTTGTGTAGGTGCCGAGAGGAGAGATCTGGGGAAATCTCACGACTCACAAGGGCTCAGAATTAACATCGAGACTGTCAGAGGAACAGTTGACTGATGTTTCTGCACACGGTCCTCTGCAGGATTCAGTTGGTTTTCCCAGTCCCCACACCCTGACCTCAGCATGGCGCTTTTGTCAAGCTCCCCATCATACGTGGAGTCGGATACAGCTCACTGCTCATCAGCCGCATATTTCATCTACAGACGAAGCATGTTGTAGGCATGCAGACAAACAGAGGTGTTCCCAGAAGGAGAAATGGGCTCTAGAGTTTGAATCTCTCTCAAAGGAGCTCCTATCTATTTCTATAAGAGAGTACCAAGAGTCCCACGAACCAAGGTACAGGGGAATACACAGTACACAGCCATCTGAGAATACATACAGAGCATGCACAGGGACACCTTACAGAAAATACATTCAGAGAATTCTAAGTTTATGTACAGCAAGTCCCTTAAATGTGCCTGTTCTTGCATGCCAGGAGACAGAAGACATATTTACATAGCCTGGAATTTGGTCTCCACAGAGTAGTGCTTATAATTCTAAGTTTACATCTTTGATTCTCCGAGTCTCCAAGTCTCAGATTGCTCATCCTTAAACTGTATTTAAGAACCCAGGTCACAGGCACTTGGAAGTGAGATGAGATCATGTCTATGTGAGCATCATGCCCGGACAAAGTCCCTGATGCCTGTGAAGCATCAGCCATGGTGATCATCACAGCTTGGGCCATCCGAGCCAGGGAAAGTTTCCAAGATCGAGGATGTTTATTAAATCACACCCTGGGGACCACACCTGTGGAAAGGCAGATGGAATTGGGCCCCCAGGGATGGGGGACCAACAACGCTGATGAGCAGTGAAGTTCTAAGGAAAGCTTTAGTTGACTCCACAAGGACGTTCTGTGACAGGGTGGCTTAGAGAATGTCCCTAGTGAGGTTAAGCTAGCCAAGTTTTCAGTCCCTGCATCCGTCAGTCATCAAATGCAGTTGCCCAAGGGAGGACACAGACTTGGGAGGCACTGCTCTGCAGCTGAAGCCATTCCCGGAGGGGTGGACAGCGACCAGCTCAGCCGACTGCTCTCTCAGCACTGGTATAAAAATGTTCCCGTCCTTGAAAGGCAGGCAGGGAGGCCTCTGAAAGTCCTAAGCATGGTAAAGGATGGCGGTGTCAATAAGGGGAATATAATAAGTTCACACAGAATCAAAGATATCCCCTAATAGGCTGGGATGACGGAGCCAGAGAAAGCCACTCTTCTCTCTGCTTTAAAGCTACCTGTCACCCTTCTGTCCTGTCCACCCCCCTCCCCCGAAGGCTTCCTGACTGAGCCTTGGTTCTGATCTATTTTAAGATATGTTTTAAACTGAGTTCAAATTGGATCTACGTGGAGAGCTCTTGGAGCCCGCTTTCAGCACTTGAACAATTTTTCTAAGCGCCACGGCCCCTGGCATGTGATGGGCTCAGGTAATCACTGCTGACGATGCCGTCCCTTACAGTTTCACGTGTATTGGAGAAACAGCCTCCAAAGGACAGGCTGAAATCTACTAACTGGTTTCATCTCGTTCATAGATTCTTTACATTTAACACCACCTCCACTTGACAGTGAGTTTAGCGTTTGTTCAGGAGAAAGTTGCTGGGCGGGAGAGATGATGCGGAGGTTAAGAACACTGGATGCTCTTCTGGAGGACCTGGGTGCAGTTCACAGCACCCACAATGGCAGGTTCACAACTGCCTATAACTTTAGCTCCAGGGAATCTGACACCCTCTTCTGGTCTCTGGGAACAGCATACCCATGCAGCCAACACACACACCCATGCACACATGCAGAGAGAAGGGAGGAATAAAAATAAATCTTATAAAAACAAAATAATATTTATATGGATATATAAAGTTGTGTATACACATTTCATGAGTGTAACGCCTTAGCCTGTGGGAGACAGTTTTCATTCAAACCACACAGCTGACAAGATAAAACAGTGAAACAAACAGTCACATTTCTCTCCTTTTCATTGATACTTTTGAAAATTCAAACCGGAAAGATGTTTAGCTCATTAGTGAAATTACTTCAGGGCTGACCTTTGTAAATACATGATCGTATTGACAAGAGGGTCAAATCATAATTAAATGAGCACTGGCCATGAAATAGGATGAGGGCAGTGTGCCAACAAGATGGTTACAGGCTCTGGGATCTGCTTGAGGTGGGTGAAAAGGCGGAACATCCATGTTGAAAAGGTTAAAGGTAAAGAGGTAGCAGTAGCTTCTCCACCATGGAATCTGTAGGCTTGAGCCCCACCTGACCTCCAGGCATTTGGTTTGGGAGTTGTGACTGTGTGGGTAGCCACATCAGAAATGAAAATGGACTAAGAAAGAATCTATCTTCCCCTGCGTGCTCGTAATCACAGTCCACATGTAGCCCATGAGCATACAGTCCCAGGCTGATACCTCAGAGGTGGGTTTTAATATGAGTAGAATAATTACATAGTCATGTGACCACTGGGTCCATGGAAGGTATCAGGTGGGGAGAGAGATGGATGCCCAATGACCTGGACTCAGATGGGGAGAGGGGAGGAAAGGCGATCTGAGCAGACGGGGTACAGAAAAACCTAAGCAGAGATGGAATTAAGGAAACCACCCACACATGTACATGCATGCTCACACACGCATGCACACGCGCGCGCGCGCACACACACACACACGCACACACACACAGTGTCTCATCTCAGAGCTCTGCAGATCAGAACATTTCACATTTGGGCATGACTTTTGTCTGGGGTCTCAGCAGGCTAATAACAAGGTACTCACCCCATCTCTCTCTCATCCAGAGGCATCAGGGAGAATCAGTTCCAGCTTCACTCACGTAGCTGAGAGGATCCAGCTTCTTGCAACTATAGTCCTAGAGTCCCCACTTCCCAGACGACTGTCACTCGGGTCCTGTTGTTTCCCACCGTCCTTGACTACAGTGCTAGCAATGATGCTGTTGGCCTTTCTTGTTTTTCTGAGACTGATGTACTCTATGGCTGCTGCTTTCTTCAGCTACAGAAAACTCTTTTAAAGAGTTTGGGAGACGGGTAAAGCCAAACTGGAAAATAAAGTTCAGGAAATAAGTAGGTTAACAAGTAGATAATGCATACATAAATGAACAAATGAATGTGGCTGAATAGCCTGCTAACATATAATTAATGGATCACTAGATAATTTCCTTGAATTATAAAAATATCATTTTGTTTTAAAAACATATTGTATGAGTGCTTTGCCTGCATGTCTGCATGTGCTTCATATGTATGCAGTGCCCAGAAAAGCCAGAAGAGGGCATCAGATCCCAGGAACTGGGAGCTACAGATTGTGAGCCATCATGTGGGTGCTGAGAATCGAACATGGGTCCTCTGGAAGAGCCGTAAGTGCTCTTAACAACTGAGACAATTCTACAGCCCCTCAAATATCATTTTGCAGTATGATATTTGTTCTACAGATAATCATACTGATATATATATATGTGTGTGAGGTGGGTAGAGACCAGGTCTATTTTGGGTGTTTTCCTCAGTTTCTCTCCACTTTATTATTAGAGACAAGATCTCTCATTCAACCTGAAGCCTCACCAATGAGACTACACTAGCTGGTTATCAAGCACCAGGGACTCCCCTGTCTTTATGCCCCTGGCACCAGGATCTGTAGGTAAGATTTTCCCCTACCTTTCTCCTACTTTTTCATGGGTTGTAGGGATCAGAACTCAAGTCTTTGTGCTTATACAGTTAAACACTTTATCAGCTGAGCCACCTTCTCAGCCCTATGGCCCCTAACTTTAAGATGAATTATATGTTTTTGAAACACAGCCTAATGCCATTCACTTTAGTTTTGCAGAATTTTCATTAAAAGTTGCCACACAAGAACAGAAACCTTTGGCCAAATGATGTGTTTTTCATTAGAGCGTGTCATTTGGTTGGGAGCCTGTTCCTGAGACTGACAGCTGTCACGTGGCACCATCACAGCCTTGTCCTTGACAGGCACCAGCTGCTCTAGAATTTCATCTGTTTTATTTATTTCCTTTACCTAAATGTTTATTCTTGGTTTGTCCTAAGCTAAACTATCCACGAAAGGATGCGTTTGACGGGCTAATTATATTTCCTCTACTGTACAATTAGAGTATAGCTACCAATTTTGAAAATAAAAGCTTAAAAGCAAACACATCAAGGTATTAACATTTGGGGAAACTTGGTGGAAGATGCAGTTATTTAGTTATTTTAATTCTTTTGAAAACGATTCATTTTTTACATGTGTTTTCCTTGAATGTATATCTTTGCACCATGTGTATACAACAGCCATAAAAATCTAGAAAGAGGTGACAGATTTCCTAAAACTGAAGTTGTGGGTAGTTGTGACCTACCATGTGGGTGCTGGGAACCCAACTTGTATCCTCTGCAAGACCATCAAGTACTCTTAACCACTGAGTTAGAATCAGCCCCCGCCCCCCAATTCTAATGTTTGCATGCAGTAAGACAATAGAAAGAAAATAATGGAAATCAGTTGATTTTCTTTTTATTAAAAAAGACTTATTGTGACTCTAGGAAGGGTTTTTAGCTTTAAAAGGACACAGGAGTCTGTAAGTCAACAATGAAGTGCTATTGTTGTCAAGATTTCCTTTGTTGCAAACGTGGTTGGCTGACTCTTGTCATTGAGAACCACAAGGCTTCTGAACATGGTCTAATGATACCCACCTGACCATGTGCTCCCTGTCTCTGCCTCTCTTCTCTGCTGTACCTTCAAGTGAATTCCATTCACATACAAACAAACAAATTATCAAGTCAGTGGTTCCTGAGGGAAGAAACCCTGACCTTGCATTCACACACACACACACACACACACACACACACACACACACACACACAAGATAAACACCCCCCTCCACACACACACATAACATTTCTAGATTAGTTACTAAAAACCACTTGCAAATCCTGAACCACCTAGGATGGCTGGTTGCTCTGTCCAAGGAATGCATAGCTTGGACTCTATGGCCCCCATTCATGTCCTTGGCTCTGTCATGAAATCACTGTGTGCCTCAACTTCCCTGTGTCTCAGGTTCCTTTTTGTAAAAACAAGCTTTAATCAGAGGGGTCTCACTCACGAGTCATTTTTCCCATCTCTGTTGGACCCTGGTGCTGGTTTGTAAAAGAACACAATAGGCAGGTTAATGTAACTGGGAAAATCGTAGCTTAGACAGAAAAGCAAGCAGAGAGTGACAGTCTGCCTGAGGATGCTTCTCTCTGAGCTCCCCTGTGTACTGGAGGTGGAGCCATGAGGTGATGGAGACACTGGCAGGAGACTGGGAGGTAGAGTTGCAGGCGACATTTCTCCTGGGGCCAAAAGTAAAGGCACACGCAGAGTGTAGAGGGGGCAGGGCCAAGCACCAGGGAAACTTTTGCTGGTGGACTAAGATACACAAGACTCACTAGCAAAGAAGATGTTTTAGAATCAAAGATTTCACCTGAGATGGTAGGAAACATGGTAAAAGATAGAGCACAAGGCTCCAAAATGTATGGCCTTCAGCTAGGATTCCTCTAACCAGCAGAGGACTCTGCAGAGTCTAAACCACTCCCCGTCCCATCACTGCCTACCAGAGCGTGGTGTTTCTCTCTGCAAGGATGACACCAGGAACTGTCTCCTGGAAATGTGAGTCTAGCAATTAGGGATGGCTTAACATGGAGGGCGAAATTCAGGGAAGAAGTTTGCACTTCCGTGACTGACATTCTTCTGGGATGGCTCAGAGGGTCAGTAATAGAATTTCCTGGAGTCTGAAGGCCAAGGAATAATTCAGAAATGCAGACCTGCTGCATCTCAGGCTGATGGGATGTTAAATTGAACAAAACTGCTGGGAAGTGGCCCAAAACTGTTTTCAGCATGTGAGACTCCAGCCTGGTGATGCTTTCCATTGGTTTATTTTCCAGTTTTGACTGGTGTGCGTGTGTGCACATGTGCACACATGCATGCAGGTGTTTGTAGTCATGCATGCTTGCATCTGTGTGTGCGTGTGCATGTGGAGACCAGAGGTTGATGTCATGAATGACCCTCTACCACTCTTCTACCTCATTCATGGAGGCAGGGTCTCTCAATCAAACCCAGAGCTTGGTTTGGCTAGTCTTTCTAGCTGCCTTGCTCTGGGGGATCTCTGTCACCACCTTCCAGGCCTTGAATACAGAAGAACCACTGTACAAAGGCATTGCCATTGATTTGAATGTCTCTGGAGATGTGAACTCTGGTCTTCATGTTTGTGCCAGAAGACAAAAGCCCTCTAATCTCTGAGACATCGTCCCAATCCTCCTGTAACCTTTATAATTTAACTGACTCAAGGAGAGAAGGTTCAGTGGTTAGGAGCACTGGCTGTTCTTTCAGAGGAGCTGGGTTCAGTTCTCAGCACTCATATGGTGGCTTATAACCATCTGTAAGCCCAGTTCTGATGGAGGAAGGTCATTGGCTAATAAAGAAACTGCTTGGCCCTGATGGGTTAGAACATATGTGGATGGAGTAAACAGAACAGAATGCTGGGAGAAAGAGGAAGTGAGCTCAGATGCCAGGCCGCTGCTCTCTGAGGCAGACGTGATGAAGCTCCAACCCAGGATGGACGTAGACTAGACTCTTCCTGGTAAGCACACCTTGGGGTGCTACACACATTAATAGAAATGGAGTGTTTAAACGAATACAGTTTGTGTGTTGTTATTTTGGGGCATAAGCTAGCCAGGTGGCCGGGAGCCTGGCTGTGGGAAGAGGCCCGCAGCTCCCTCAACAGAATGGCCCCCAACGTGTGGACAACTACATCCACAGAAAGCCTGAGAAAGCTTGGGAAAGAATAGAGTAAAGCATGTTTTCTTGGTAGCAGCAATTTCTCAGGTCTGCTCTGCTTTCTAAAGGCAAGCAAGCGCTCTCATCTAAGAGAGGCTTCCTGACTCAGCTTTAGCTGCAAAACCCTGCAGCTCTTTAAGAGGTCCTGCCAAGACACACTTAAATAGTGTTGATAAAAGCTGACTGAATGCTTGTTTGTTTTCAGCAGTAGTAGAAAAAAAGCTGAGTTGTTTTAAAATGCCAGCTTTGTGGGCTGTCCTGCCAGGGCAAACTGACTCTTTGAGGCAGGAGGTCAGCTACAGAGAGAACATTTGTGTGTTGTAGCTTGTTTGCTGGCAAGGATCTTGAAATGTCATGAAGAGTTGTGGCAATAAAAGTGGCTACAGCCAGTACCTCAGCCATGAGGCTGGAAAGCTAAGGAATGGGCTGGATCCAGCCATCAAAGCCATGGCTTTAGTCCTACTGATATTGCTTGGTAAATTAAAGACTCATGTGGTCAGAAAAAGAGAGAGATATACAGTAAAGAGAGATTCAAAGACAAAGAAAATTTCTAAATGGTTTACAGTGTGTTAAAAATATATGCAGGCAAAAAGTTAAAGTTCTTAAAGTAAAGAAAGAAAGAGAGTAGTTGGGTGTGGTGGTATACACCTTTAATCCCAACACTTGGAAGGCAGAGGGAGATTGACCTCTGTGACTTCAAGGTGTGATAGCACACACCTTTAATCCCAATGCCTGGGAGGCAGAGACAGGTGCATCTCTGAGAGTTCAAGGACAGCCTGATCTACAGAGTTATTCCATGTCAAAGATATACAGAGAACCTGTCTCAAAAAGCAAAAAGTTAAAAGTAAAAATAAAAGAAATAGAGGTTAAAATAAAGCTGCACAAAGATGGAAAATACAATGAGAATTTTCATACTGTATGCTATTATGCTCTCTTTGAATTGTTTGAATGCTGAGGAAGAAACATCAGCTTCTAAAAGATACTTGTTTATAAATGCTGCTGAACTAATCCAACATAGATATTTTGAAAATACCTTGACTTCAGAATTTGGATCTAAGGATATGATACTTTGGAAAAGAGATTCTTCTTTTGTTTTCACAGATGATGAGACTCTGTGGATTGCTTCCATCCCAATGTGGTATGATAGACCATGCCCTCCTGAAAGGTTGCTGTGAACACCTTCTAAAAATTACTTCACTCAACTGCTGACTGAGATGAATCTAGCACACAGGTTATACCACGAAAGACCTGAATAACAGTGCCCCCATAAAGCAGGAAGCAGTTTGGAGAGAAATAACTGTGCCCATATTCCCAAATATTGTTTATAAATGTTCTTTTTACATGTAAAGGGGGATATGATATAGATATGGATAATTTACATTGGTATAAGTTTTGCTTTGTTGATATAAATTTAAGGTCAATTTTTTTATATGTATATATATATGTATATATTTCTGATATTAATTAAGGTATTGTGATTGTATAGTTTAAAAATGTAATGTATATAGGTTGTTAATGGATAATCAAGCTTGTAGTCATGTTAGATTTTCTAGATGTCCATGGATATATTTCAGATAGACATTCTTCATATCTTTCAAAGACTACAGAATAGGACATTTAATGTTTTAATAACTTAGGGCTTTTCATTACAATGAGACACGTCTGCTCCTGGCAGCACCAATCTACTTCAAGAAGAAGATGGGCATCGAAGAGGATCCTTATGGAGTTTGATAGCTATTTGGGCAAGAAACTGCTCTTGCCTGGACTATTGCATAAACTGGACACAGAGAACCCACAGAGAGAGAACTACTGAACTTGCCTAAAGGTGAGATGGTCTTTCAGGGTTCCTGATTCATGAAAGAGTCTGCAAGACATTCTGCAGGACACAGAAGATAGTGACTGAACTGCCTTTGAAATTTCCTGCTTAATGGAAATGTCTGCTGGAAACTATGGGCCTGTAGGCAGAAGATGGATGCCCCAGCGGTACAAAGGAACTTTGGGTGACTATCCAGGCAGCGAGATGTCTCTGTGATTTCTAGAGTTTTGTAAGTTTCTTATTTCTTGTTTAATTAGGTAATATTATATCCTTCTGGAGTCTTTGATGGAGTTAAAGAATATATAGATAGTTATAGTTTTCCTTAGTTATGATAAAAGATAAAATAGATGTAAATATTGTAACTCATTCTTGCTTTATAACTGTTTTGTTATATGTAATTTTGCTATGTTAAAGTGAAAGCCTTTCCTTTTGTTTAAACAGAAAAAGGGGAAATGAAGGAGGAAGGTCATTGGCTAATAAAGAAATTGCTTGGCCCTGATGGATTAGAACATAGGTGGGTGGAGTAAACAGAGCAGAAAGCTGTGAGGAAGAGGAAGTGAGCTCAGATGCCAGGCCGCTGCTCTCTGAGGCAGACGCAATGAAGCTCCAACCCAGGATGGACGTAGGCTAGAATCTTCCCAGTAAGCACACCTTGGGGTGCTACACACATTAATAGAAATGGGCCAGGCAGTGTTTAAATGAATACAGTTTGTGTGTTGTTATTTTGGGGCATAAGCTAGCCAGGCAGCTGGGAGCTGGGCTGTGGGAAGAGGCCCACAGCTCCTTCAACACAGTTCCAGGGGATCCAATGCCCTCTTCTGGCCTCCACAGGCACTAGGCATATATATACATATATACACACACACATATATACATATACACACATATATGTATACACACATATAAATGTATATATCATACACACATTTAGGCAGAATACTCATATAAGTAAAACAAAAAATGGTTTAAAAATCAACTGATTTGCAATAATTTGGGAGTGGGCTTGGCATTGGTTCTGATTGATTTTTACTCCTTACAGCCACCAGCCTGGGCTGTGTCCAGACAAAAACAGTACCATGGAAGGGAAAGGAAGTGAAATGTCTCATTGTACTAATTTTCAAGCAATGAGTGAGAAACCAGCTTCTCTCTCTCTCTCTCTCTCTCTCTCTCTCTCTCTCTCTCTCCCTCTCCATTTCCCCCAGTCTGTCCTGGGAGCTCAGTTGTGAGCAATGCAGTCTTTCTCAATTGTACTCAAATCATCCCATCTCTCTTTTTCCCACTTTTATCAGCCTCTGGGACTCCAGAATCCTGATCTAAACACCTGCCACCAGTCTGAACATTTCTAACTCACTTCCCCAGACACAGGACTCTGGGCTGGATTGGCAGATCTCACCATATGCCAGGAGCTCCCTGAGTATCTGGCACCCCCTCTCTTGACTTTTTTCCAGAGACTTGTGTCCAGTAGTCTATCATCCTTCAAAGCCCCGATCTGAGTTCCTCTTTAGGATTCTGTAATTTCTGCGTCTGTTGCACAGAACAGACCATGCCCCACCTCAGAAAAAAACTCTACATTTTTCTTTTGGGTGTGTTGGTCCCCTCTCTTAGCCATGTCTCCAGTAGCCCTCCTAAAATGGTCATATAATCTTACAAATTATGAAAGCCCCCTCTTTGTCTCAGGGCACCCCTTTGTCTCAGCCAACATCCTCCACACTTGTTTGTCATTTACACCCCTCCTTTATCTTCTTGGTATCTCTTCTGGGGTTCCCTCTGTTAGGAGTACATTCAAATGCCTTCCACAGTTGAGTTATTAAGATTAAGAAAGCCTCCTTGCCACAATATGACTACATTGTGCCTTTTATTAGTCATAGGTTCCTGTGGATAAATTATCTTTACCTGGTGGTCCTGAGAATGGAGACAATGCTGTTCACTCATAACTCGGGGCAGAAGCAAGAGAAGATGAGAGTTTCCTTACCCAGTCCACTGCATGGACACTTGGATTTAGGAAAGAAAAGATTTGTCTCAGATTTCCATCTCCAATAAGAAGGCCCAGTCATTGCAGGTAGGCTCCCAAGTTCAAGAGATTGAGTTTGAGAGAGAGATGGAGTCAGATCCACCTCAAAGCTAAGAGTATGTTAGAAACAACAACACGGCATTGTCTGAAGGAAAGTTTCTGCCTTCCCAGGTAGCAGGGCTTGCTCTAAAGGCTCTTGAGAGAGAGTCTGTGGGGGAGGTGTGCCATGAAGAACCAGAGCCAAGGTCCGCTGACATCACCTAAGGAGACACAGACATTATGCTTTCTTCTGTTTCTGGCAAAGGCAGGTGTTTAAAAAGTCCCAAGGGCATTCCTGGATAAGTGGCCTCTAGAGAATTGTACTTTGCTAGACTGTGATGTGGATATGAGGGTACTTGTTCGGTCTATAAGACCGTCCCTCTTTAGGGCTTTCTATTTGGAAGGGTCCATTCCCAGGAGGGGCTGGGACTTGATGTTTAGAGATGTTTGGGAGAAAGGCTGCAGCTGGGCACCACCTGTCAGCTCCTCAGAGCATCTGTTTTGCGGGGGTGGAGTGGGGAGGATGGGTAGAGGGGTGGCATGTCTCGGATTATGAGTGGCCATTTTGGGGGGCACAGAATTTGTTTGTGGGACTAACAAAGAATTATTGGTACTGGAAAGAAGATCCACACAGAAAATGGAATGAGTATTGAAGA
This sequence comes from Microtus pennsylvanicus, assembly GCF_037038515.1. Taxonomy (NCBI): domain Eukaryota; kingdom Metazoa; phylum Chordata; class Mammalia; order Rodentia; family Cricetidae; genus Microtus; species Microtus pennsylvanicus. Next base: position 110,288,197 of record NC_134579.1, read on the forward strand.
GAGGCAGTTAGAAAGCTGAGGTGGGGGACTTGAAGGTACCGATAGAAAGTAACAGTTACAGGTTTAAGGTGGAGATGATCTTAGCGCTCCTAAACACAAAGTAACAGTTACAGACCCGGAGGAGAGGGCGGCTCGCAGAGTGAAAGCAACAGTTACAAAGAGAAAGAAGAAAAACTGACAAACTTGATTAGCACAGATAAACAACCCCCACCAAGGGCACAGGAGGGACCCCAGGATAAGAGCCTATCCAGGGACTCCGGGTGGACTTTATACGGCTTCTGGGGGCCTACCACAGCAGACTCCCAGTGATGGATAGTTTTATGACAACTTGACCCAAGCTAAAGTCATCTGAGAGAAGGGGATTTCAATGAAGAAAATGTTCCCATAAAATGGGGCTGGAAGGAAGCCTGTAGCCCTGGGCTCATAAGAAAGCAAACCATGGGGAGCAAGCCAGTAAGCAGCATTTTTCTGTGGTGTCTGCATCAGCTCCTGCTCAAGTTCCTGCCCTCACTGTTATGCGAATCTGTGAGTGAAATAAACCCCTTCCTTCCCAAGTTGCTTTTAGTCATGGTGTTTCATCACAACAATAGTAACCTTAACTAAGACACTCTCTTTTCTCTCTGGCTGGTCCTGCCTGGCTTATCAGTTACAATCTCTTGGGGAGGAGATCAAGAGATCAGGGAGCAGCCCTTCTTAAAGAGACTCATCCCCATTACCCAAATGGGGCCAAATTCTGCCAATGTACTCTATTAATTCTCCTATTAATTCTCCATCTTCTTCACAATTTTGATTACTTTATTTGCCCCACCCCCACCACTGTGTGTGTGTGTGTGTGTGTGTGTGTGTGTGTGTGTGTGTGTTGATCATGTGTGGTGATCAGAGGACAACTTGAGTGATTCAGTTCTCTCCTCTATCCTGTAGGACCTCGGGATTGAACCCAGGTCATCAGGCTTGGCATCAAGCACCTTTATCTGTTGTGCCGTATCACCATACCATCCTCTAGCTTCTTAGTGGGCAAAAGATTTTTTTTTAAATTTTTTTTTATTGATAAAAGGAGAATAAAGAAAAGAAAGAAAAAAAAACAAATTTCCACCTCCTCCCAGCCTCCCATTTCCCTCCCCCTCCTCCCATTCTTCTCCCCCTCCTCCCACCCCTCTCCCTTTCCCCCCACTTTTCTTCCCCTCCCTCTCCAGTCCAAAGAGCAGTCAGGGTTCCCTGCCCTGTGGTAAGTCCTAGGTCCTCCCCCCTCCGTCCATATCTAGGAAGGTGAACATCCAAACTGGCTAGGCTCCCACCAAGCCAGTACATTGCGTTGGATCAAAACCGCGTGCCATTGTCCTTGGCGTCTCATCAGCCCTCATTGTTCATCATGTTCAGAGAGTCCAGTTTTATCCCATGCTTTTTTTGGTAACAGTCCAGCTGGCCTTGGTGAGCTCCCAGTAGATCAGCTCCACTGTCTCAGTGGGTGGGTGCACCCCTCGTGGTCCCGACTTCTTTGCTCATGTTCTCCCTCCTTCTGCTCCTCCTTGGGACCTTGGGAGCTCTATCCAGTGTTCCAGTGTGGGTCTCTGTCTCTATCTCCATCCGTCGCCAGATGAAAGTTCTAGGATGATATGCATGATATTCGTCAGTATTGCTCTAGGATAGGGTCATTTCAGGTTCCCTATCCTCAGCTGCCCAAGGAACTAACTGGGGGCCTCAGCTTGGGCACCTGGGAGCCCCTCTAGGGTCAAGTCTCCTGCCCACCCTAAAGTGGGTCTTTTAACTAAGAAATGGGGTTCCGTGCTCCCCTATCCAACCTTCCTTTATCCCGATCCTCCTGTTTCCCCAAGTCCCCCCTCCTTTCCTTCTACCTTTTCTCTCCCCATCTCCCCTTACCCCCATCCCACCCCACCCCCAACATCCCACTTTTCTCCCCGGCAATTTTGTCTACTTCCCTTATCCAAGAGGATAACTATATGTTTTTCCTTGGGTTCACCTTCTTACTTAGCTTCTTTAGATTCGCCTATTGTAGACTCCGTGACCCCTATTTATGGCTAGAAACCAATTATGAGTGAGTACATCCCATGTTCATCTTTTTGGGTCTGGGATACCTCACTCAGGATAGTGTTTTCTATTTCCATCCATTTGATGCAAAATTCGAGAAGTCATTGTTTTTTACCGCAGCGTAGTACTCTAATATGTATATATTCCATACTTTCTTCATCCATTCTTCCATTGAAGGGCATCTAGGTTGTTTCCAGGTTCTGGCTATTACAAATAATACTGCTATGAACATAGTTGAACAAATGCTTTTGACATATGATAGAGCATCTCTTGGGTAAATTCCCAAGAGTGGTATTGCTGGGTCGAGGGGTAGGTTGATCCCGAATTTCCTGAGAAACCGAAACACTGACTTCCACAGTGGTTGCACAAGATTGCATTCCCACCAGCAATGGATGAGTGTACCCCTTCCTCCACAGCCTCTCCAGCAAAGGCTATCCTTGGTGTTTTTGACTTTAGCTATTCTGACAGGTGTAAGATGATATCTCAAATTTGTTTTGATTTGCATTTCCCTGATTGCTAAGGAGATTGAGCACGACCTTAAGTGTCTTTTGGCCATTTGAACTTCTTCTGTTGAGAATTCTCTGTTCAGTTCAGTGCCCCATTTTTTAATTGGGTTAATTAGCCTTTTAAAGTCTAGTTTCTTGAGTTCTCTATATATTTTGGAGATCAGACCTTTGTCTGTTGTGGGGTTGGTGAAGATCTTCTCCCAGTCAGTAGGTTGCCTTTGTGTCTTAGTGACAGTGTTCTTTGCTTTACAGAAGCTTCTCAGTTTTAGTAGGTCCCATTTATTCAATGTTGCCCTTAATGTCTGAGCTTCTGGGGTTATACCTAAGAAGCGATCACCTGTGCCCATCTGTTGTAGGGTAATTCCCACTTTCTCTTCTATCAGGTTCAGTGTTTTCGGGCTGATATTGAGGTCTTTAATCCATTTGGACTTGAGTTTTGTGCACGGTGATAGATATGGGTCTATTTTCATTCTTCTACAGGTTGACATCCAGTTGTGCCAGCACCATTTGTTGAAGATGCTTTCTTTCTTCCATTGTATACTTTTAGCTCCTTTATCGAAAATGAGGTGTTCATAGGTTTGTGGGATTAAATCCGGGTCTTCGATACGATTCCATTTGTCGACTTCTCTGTTTTTATGCCAGTACCACCCTGTTTTCATTACTGTAGCTCTGTAATAGAGTTTGAAGTCAGGGATGGTAATGCCTCCAGAAGATCCTTTATTGTATAGGATTGTTTTGGCTATCCTGGGTTTTTTGTTTTTCCATATAAAGTTGATTATTGTCCTCTCCAGATCTGTGAAGAATTTTGATGGGATTTTGATGGGGATTGCATTGAATCTATAAATTGCCTTTGGTAGAATTGCCATTTTTACTATGTTGATCCTCCCAATCCAAGAGCAAGGGATGTCCATCCATTTTTTGGTATCCTCCTCAATTTCTTTCTTCAGTGCCTTAAAGTTCTTGTCAAATAGATCTTTCACTTCCTTGGTTAGATTTACCCCAAGATATTTTATGCTGTTTGTGGCTATCGTGAATGGAGAAGCTTCTTTGATTTCCCTCTCTGCTTTCATATCCTTTGTGTATAAGAGGGCGACTGATTTTTTGGAGTTGATCTTGTATCCTGCCACATTACTAAAGCTGTTTATCAGCTGTAAAAGTTCTTTGGTGGAGTTTTGGGGGTCGCTTATGTACACTATCATATCATCTGCGAATAACGAAAGTTTAACTTCTTCCTTTCCAATTCGAATCCCCTTGATCCCATTATGTTGTCTTATTGCTATTGCTAGAACTTCCAGCACTATATTGAAGAGGTATGGTGAAAGTGGACAGCCTTGTCGTGTTCCTGAGTTAAGCGGGATGGCTTTGAGTTTCTCTCCGTTTAATTTGATGTTAGCTGTCGGTTTGCTGTATATAGCTTTTATTATATTTAGGTATGACCCTTGTATCCCTAATCTCTCCAAGACTTTTAACATAAATGGATGTTGAATTTTGTCAAATGCTTTTTCAGCATCTAATGAAATGATCATATGGTTTTTTTCTTTCAGTTTATTTATATGCTGGATTACGTTGATAGATTTTCGTATGTTGAACCAGCCCTGCATCTCAGGAATGAAGCCTACTTGATCATAATGGATAATTTTTCGGATGTGTTCTTGGATTCGGTTTGCCAGTATTTTGTTGAGGATTTTTGCGTCGATATTCATGAGTGAGATCGGCCTGTAATTCTCTTTCCTGGTTGAGTCTTTGTGTGGTTTTGGTATCAGAGTAACTGTAGCTTCATAAAAGGAATTTGGTAATGACCCTTCTGTTTCTATATTGTGGAATACATTGAGGAGTATAGGAATTAGGTCTTCTTGGAAGTTCTGGTAGAATTCAGCATTGAACCCATCTGGCCCTGGGCTTTTTTTGGTAGGGAGGTTTTTGATAACAGCTTCTAATTCTTCGCGACTTACAGGTCTGTTTAGATTGTTCACCTGGTCCTGGTTTAATTTTGGTAAATGGTATTTATCTAAAAAAGTGCCCATTTCTTTTACATTTTCCAGTTTAGTGGCATACAGGCTTTTGTAGTAAGATCTAATGACTCTCTGAATTTCCTCTGTGTTTGTGGTTATGTCCCCCTTTTCATTCCTGATCTTATTAATTTGCGTGTTCTCTCTCTGCCGTTTGATTAGTTTGGATAGGGGTTTATCAATCTTGTTGATTTTCTCCAGGAACCAGCTTTTTGTTTCATTGATTCTTTGTATTGTTTTCTGTGTTTCTATTTTGTTGATTTCAGCCCTCAGTTTGATTATTTCCAATCTTCTACTCCTCCTAGGTGAGTCTGCTTCTTTTTTTTCTAGAGCTTTCAGGTGGGCTGTTAAGTCTTCAATATGTGCTTTCTCTGTTTTCTTTAAGTGGGCACTTAGTGCTATGAACTTTCCTCTTAGCACTGCTTTCATAGTGTCCCATAAGTTTGAGTATGTTGTTTCTTTATTTTCATTGAATTCAAGGAAGACTTTAATTTCTTTCTTTATTTCTTCCTTAATCCAGGTATGGTTCAGTAGTTGACTGTTCAGTTTCCATGAGTTTGTAGGCTTTCTGGGGGTAGCATTGTTGTTGAATTCTAACTTTAATCCATGGTGATCTGATAAGACGCAGGTGGTTACTAATATTTTTTTGTAACTGTGTAAGTTAGCTTTGCTACCGAGTATGTGGTCAATTTTCGAGAAGGTTCCATGAGCTGCAGAGAAGAAGGTATATTCTTTCCTGTTCGGGTGGAATAATCTATAGATGTCTGTTAAGTCCATTTGCTTCATTACCTCCATTAATTCTCTAATTTCTCTGTTAGGTTTCTGTTTGATTGACCTGTCCATTGGTGAGAGAGGAGTGTTGAAGTCTCCTACTATTAGTGTGTGCGGTTTGATGGCTGCCTTGAGTTTTAGTAATGTTTCTTTTACATACGGGGTGCTTTTATATTAGGGGCGTAAATATTCAGAATTGAGACTTCATCCTGATGAATTGTTCCTGTTATGAGTATAAAATGTCCCTCTCCATCTCTTCTGATTGATTTATGTTTGAAGTCAACTTTGTTAGAAATTAGTATGGCCACACCTGCTTGTTTCTTAGGTCCATTTGCTTGATAGGCCTTTTCCCAGCCCTTTACTCTGAGTAGGCGCCTGTCTTTATGGTTGAGGTGTGTTTCTTGTAGACAGCAGAATGTTGGATCCTGTTTTCGTATCCAATCCCTTAGTCTGTGCCTTTTTATAGGTGAGTTGAGCCCATTGACATTAAGTGATATTAATGACCAGTGGTTGTTAACTCCGGTCACTTTTTTAGTAGTAGGGTTTGTGTGTTTCCCTTCTTTGAGATGCGCTGGTGAAAGGTCTCTAGATGACTGAGTTATTGTGGGCATTGTTGGACTCCTTGGTTAGTGGTTTTCCTTCTATAATTTTCTGTAAGGCTGGATTTGTGGCTACGTATTGTTTAAATTTGTTTTTATCCTGGAAAATTTTGTTTTCTCCATTTACAGTGAACAAAAGCTTGGCTGGATATAGTAGTCTGGGCTTGCATCCATGATCTCTTAGTTTTTGCAGTACATCTATCCAGGACCTTCTGGCTTTCATGGTTTCCATAGAGAAGTCAGGTGTAAGTCTGATAGGTTTACCTTTATAAGTAACTTGGCCTTTTTCCTTTGCGGCTCTTAATATTCTTTCTTTATTCTGTATATTTTGTGTTTTGATTATTATATGGCGAGGGGATGTTTTCTTTTAATCCAGCCTGTTTGGTGTTCTGTATGCTTCTTGAACCTTCATAGGTACCTCTTTCTTCAGGTTGGGAACGTTTTCTTCTATAATTTTATTAAGTATATTTTCTGTACCGTTGAGCTGCACTTCTTCTCCTTCTTCTACTCCAATTATTCTTAGGTTTGGTCTTTTTATTGTGTCCCAAATTTCCTGAATGTTTTGTGATGAGAATTTGTTGGTTTTGCTGTTTTCTTTGATCAGTGTGTTTATTTTCTCTATGGTATCTTCAGTGTCTGATATTCTCTCTTCTATCTCTTGTAATCTGTTGTTAGTACCTGTCTCTGTCATTCCTGTTCGTTTACCCAGATTTTCCATCTCCATTCTTCCCTCGGTTTGTGCTTTCTTCATTGCTTCCATTTCATTCTTCATGTCTTGAACCGCTTCCCTAACCTGTTTGATTGCTTTTTCTTGTTTCTCTTGGTTTTCTTGCGTGTCTTTGAGCGATTTATTCATTTCCTCTACCTTTTTGTTTGTAATCTCTAATTGTTTATGGCAGTTTTTCACCTCCTGTTTAAGGTCCTCTATTATTTTCATATAGTTAACTTTTGAGTCGATTTCTTCTATTTCTTCAGGAGTAGGGTGTACAATTCTTCTTATATCGGGATCCCTGGTTTCTGGTGGTGTCATGTTGCCTTTCAGGTTGTTGGAGGAATTCTTGTATTGGCACCTTCCCATCTCTTCCTTCAAATGGAGCCAGGAGAGGCCTGGTCTCTTGGTCCAGTCTTTGCTGTGATTGACTCTCTGGGTATATCTCTTCAGTGTAGAAGTAGGAACCGTTCCCGACCTGATGGGATTACTCAGCAACTAAACAGGGCCGCCAGTAGCCCAATGATCCAGGGCCAACAGGATGAATGGAGCAAAGGGGGGGGGGTGGTAACCAGGAGCTCGCAGGAAGCCTGGCGCCAGAGCTGAAGGTGCCCGGCTCCCTTACAGGGGACCCTGAGGCCTGCCCGGTGGGCAGGCACTCACCGCTCTGGGTGGGTCGCCTTAGTTTAGGAGCTTAAAACTGTACTTGAGCACTGGTCCTAGCATACAGCAGGGCAGGGTTGGGGAGGGGTGCTGGGGGGGCTGGGTCGTGCAAAAGAAAGACAGTCCTGCAGAAGGAGCTGGGGGAGGGGGTTTGTGCTCTCTTCCGGGACAGTCCGCCCCTGGATAGCACACACTCACCCGTCCTGATGGGATTCCTCAGCAACTAAGCAGGGCCGCCAGTAGCCCAATGATCCAGGGCCAACAGGATGAATGGAGCAAGGGGGGGATGGTATCCAGGAGCTCGCAGGAAGCCTGGCGCCAGAGCTGAAGGTGCCCGGCTCCCTTACAGGGGACCCTGAGGCCTGCCCGGTAGGCAGGCACTCACCACTCTCTGGGCAAAAGATTTTTAACCAGCTCCTGTGGTGTGAGCTGTGAAGATTAGGATTCCACGTATGTGACCAAATCCGAGCAAAAGCATCTTCTGAATATGCTTAAAGCCCCACTGCATCAGATGCTAAATGCTTCCCAGCTTCCTCGTTAACTTTGGAGCCTTGTTCAGAGAGACAAAGGCTCAGAACAAATGACTCTTTAAAAAAAAAGTCCTTAAAAGGCCTCCCAAGTTTGGCAAGTGATTCCAAATGCTGAACGTGCCTCAGAGCCACACATTAAAAAGTCACAGCTGCTCACAGCTGTCCCTGATCACACTTCTGAAACTGGGCTTCAAGCAATTTGTTTCCATTCTCTCTCTCTTTATCTCAAGGTAGATTCTAGAAGGGCCTAGAGAACCAATTGCAAAATTCAGGGTAAATTTCATTGCGAGGAGTATGGTGACACAAACCTCCTTTACCTGAACTACATATATCAGGTGCTAAGGACATATAGGATGTATATGTACATATATATTTATTAGTACATATGCCAGGTATTATATCAGGGAAATCAGAGCAGAGATGGACACTTTGGAGATTCCTTTTTGCAGTTAATGGAAGCCAGTTCCAGAGATGACAGGGGACTGGAGCACCATCCATTGTCCTCTTTAGACACCTTTCATTTAACCTGTTGCAGGCCTGCAGCACAACCCTGCAAAGGCACAGTATTGGACTTCGAGCATCCATCAGTGATGAGGAGGAGAGGTGGCAAAGTCCCATCTTCTTGGTGCCTACAGATAAGAAGAAGTTTCATCAATTATTAAGTTGAACAACTTAAATTTCGCTCGACAGAGGCAAGGTTGTCCTGGGTGCAGAGAATTTTGAAGAAATACCAGAGAGTATTTCAAAAATTCCCATAATCCCATGAGTTTAGTCCTACAAAGCCATGTTCCATCCAAGATGCATCATAGCTATCATTCTCTAGCTCACAGCATACAAGACGAGGACAGAAGGAATATAGACTTCCGGATGGCTGGAATCACTCAGGAGATGCACAACTAGGCACACCTGTGAGGGATTAGCTAGGTTAATTGAGCCTCTGGGTGTGCAGGTGGTGGGGGTTTCTTCACTATGTTAAGTGAAGTGGAAAAGTCCACCCTAAATGTGGGTGGCACCATTCCTTAGGCTGGAGTCCTGGACTGTGCAAGTGCAGACTGTGAGCTGAGTACCAGCATGCATTGCTCTCAGTTTTCTGTGGTTGCAATATGATCTGATGCTTCGAGCGCCTCCTGCCATGACTCCCATGCTGTGATGAGCTGTACCCTTGGGTTCTGAGCCAAAGCAAACCTTTTCTTCCTTGGGCCTCTCTTATTGGGGTGTTCAGTCACAGCAACAGCAGAATAACTTTTAGTCTATATATCTTTATTTTATTGTTATTATTATTATTGGTTTTTCTAGGCAGGATTTCCCTGAGTAGCCCTGGTTGTTCTGAACTCACTCTGTAGACCAGGCTGCCTTCAAACTCACAGGAATCTGCCTGTTCTGACTCTTGAGTGCTGGAATTAAAGGTGTACACCATCACCACTTGGCACATCTTTATTTCAGTTTATTTATATGATATTGTTTGTGAATCTTGGTCATGTATGTGATAAAACATGATCATATTCCACTCTCATTCCCCACTAAACTTTGGCCTGCTCCCTTCATGTCCTCTTTTTCCTTTTATACTAACCCACTGGATCCAATTAACTTTGCTTTGTTCTGGTTTTATCTTTGCTGTTGTGATAAAAATACTTGGACCAAAACAACCGAGAAAGCAAGGGATTTATTTCAGTTCACTGTTTCAGATTCCAGACAATTGTTTTGGAGAAGTCAAGGCAGGGACTTCAAACATCACATCCTCAGGCTAGAGAACAATGAATGTGGGCATGCGCACTTGCTAACTTGTGCCCATCTGGATGCCTCCACTCTTTCAGGATCCTCTGCTTAGGGAATGGCGCCACCCCCAGTGGGCTGGATCTTCCAATATCTATTAAACTAATCAAAATAATCCCCTACAGACATGGCCAACCCAATGTTGACAGTCCCTCTCTGAGACTCTCTTCCTAGGTGCTATTAGGTCACATCAGGTTGAAAATTAAAACCAACCATCACAATGACAGCACACACTTTTTGCATAAATACAAAACGTGAAAATTGCACACAGCCAGCCTCTGTTGATAGCCAAAGTCTCAGTCTAAAGCATTGTGGAAAGTGGCCCTTGTCCTGTCTAACAATACGTCTTGGTCCTTAAAGCATATATTTTAAGAATAAAAATTTTTAAATTTATCTACCCTCAAAGACCTGCCATTTGAATTCTGATTTACAGCCCCATCATCTTGCAAATGACGACTTAAACTGTGCAATAGAAAAGAAAAGCTGCATCTTTTACAGGCCACCGTGCTACAACCTGCAAGAAAATGGCCATGATAAAAGTGCTGGGGCTATAAAAGATCCGCGGGACTGTTCAGTGCACAATCCGCTCACCTGTGATGTCACCCCTTTGCCCAGCATTAGGGCCTGGGCCTGGCCACAGCCATTTGTCAGTTTTCCAAAGCCCTGGGATCTCTGCTTCTCACACTTAGCCTTGTGCAGCTGGAGCTGCCTTTGCCATCTCACATGCTAAATGGAACTTGTTCCAATGTTTGGAGTCAACACAGCATCTGCTCACAACAAGGACTTCTAAGATTGCTGGGAAGCATCAGTCCACTCAGGACACAGGTTCCTGCCGTGTCAGTGACGTTTTCTCAACCCCATTCCTTCTTACTCCTCTGCATGGGCTTTTTTTCTTCAAATTTCCATCCTTCTGTGCAAAGAGTTGTCTGTTGTAAGTGCTGTATAGGACCCCCTCCTCCAACACACACACCGCAGAGATGCCTAGGATTTACCCCAGTAGACGTCTTTCCTCCAATATAAAGGCCAATGGCCAGGAACATCATGTTAGAGTACTTGGTCCTTGCACATCTTGGGAGGAACCAGGAGTAACCACTGAGAAACCTAATTGAGGCCATGGAATAATGTCTGTTAATGACTGACTATGCAGTCGTGTTGACTGAAGCAATGAGTCATACGCCCTGTACATCCCAACGATCATCTACTCATGATGGTGAGTCCACAATACCCAAGTTCACACCAAGCAAAGATCACAACCTACTTCTGAAATTTGCAAAGAACCTTTCTCATCTACAGCACCGCTGGAGATGAATGAGGGACCATAGATGAAGATGTATGTGTGTGTGGCACACACGTAAGCTGCAGCATGTTCACAGAGGTGTGAGTAGGTGATTCTTTCCTTTTAACATGTAGGTACTGGGGATTGAATGCAGGTGATTGGAAGGCGAACACTTTTACTCCCTGTGCCACCTCATGGTTCCTGGTTTTGTATTCTCTTCGGCATTTGAGATAGGGAAAAAGTTGAACTTGTCTTTGTGTTCATTTGGTCTCTCAAACGCATGCACACACATGGGCATGCACACACGATTGTAAACAGATATCCTTGGAAGCAAAAAATACTTTTTAAAATTTACTCCACAATCTGGGAATAAAGTATTTATTTTGAGTTGCAAAAACCTTTGCTAGAAGAAATAGAACAAAACAAAAGTTTAAATATAATACATTGATGAGAGTGGCATGGGGAGAATGATGAGTGTATCAGAGGGCACTGAGACCCCTTAAAGTGGCAGAACAGAGAGCCTAAAGGTAGGAGTTAAGGATATATCTCGAATTTCTGCCTCCTCCCTGTCACCGCCTTCCATTTCCCTCCCCCATCAAGTCTCCCTCCCTCATCAGCTCAAAGAGCAATCAGGGTTCCCTGACCTGTGGGAAGCCCAAGGACCGCCCACCTCCATCCAGGTCTAGTAAGTTGAGCATCCAAACTTCCTAGGCTCCCACAAAGCCAGTGCATGCAGTAGGATCAAAAACCCACTGCCATTGTTCTTGAGATCTCAGTAGTCCTCATTGTCCACTATGTTCAGCTAGTCCGGTTTTATCCCATGCTTTTTCCTTGGTGAATTCCCGATAGAACATCCCCCCCCCGCAAAAAAAGAAAAGAAGATGTGTTCAGAAACTGGATGTTTTTCTAGTTCCTATAACTTTTACATTATATTTGTCAAATTTCTCTGTATTGGGCTATTATTGTACGTAGCTAATTAATCAGTGTAAAATATTACACACTGGAAAGGAGATTTTAAAGTAAGCCTATCAGTGGGGACCATCATCTAGTTCATAAAATAAACCTTAACAAATTGGCTTGAGAAAAAAAAGGATATATCTCGGTTGGTAGAGTGTTTACTAGCACACAAAAGCCCTGCATTCAGTCTACGGCATTGCATAGACCAGGCATGGTAGTGCATGCCTGTGATACAACCACTAGGGAGGTAGACACAATAGGTAGAGAGGTTCAAAATCATCCTTGGCTACCTTAAGCGTTGGAGGCTAGTCTGAGCTACAAGAGACTCTGCCTCATCAATAAACACAAAATTATAAAAACAAAATTTCTGAAGTGCTTCATTGGAGTTTAGAGGAACACAAATGTTTTGAATATCCAGAGAAATAACACAAAAGAAGAAAACAACAGGTAATTCAGGACAAAGTGGTTGGGGCTGGAGTAATGACTCAGTAGGTAAGAGTTCTTGCTGGCTTGCAGAAGACCCAGGTTCAATTCCCAGTACTCACAGCTGGTGGCTCACAACTGTTTCTAACTCCAGCTCCATGGATTTGGTGCCCTCTTTTGGCATCTGTGAGCACTGCACTAATATGCACATAAGACATATATATGCATGCACATATAATTTTTAATTTTTTTTAAAAAGTGAAATGGAAAAAACGACTTTTTATGTGGCAATCTGGTAAACTAAAATTTCACACACATTCTTTCTACAAGAACTTAAAATGCTGGGCTTTACAACTGTGTATTTTCTCTTCAATGTCACAGGACCAGGTAAGAGAGGTGAGAAGATATGGGACAGTACAAGTATTATAATGGGAAGCAGGAGCTTGAGAAGTTTCTTTAGAGAAAGAGCATGGCAAGATAAGGTGATCTTATATCTGACAAAACTACCTATAAAGTGAAACATTAGTATGCTTTCCACATTGATGGTCTGGTTATCCATGTGTTAACAACTGGAAGCAATCTTATTAAAATCAGGAGTGAGTCAGATGTATCCATATCTGCACCCTAAATGCACTGTGCTAGCCAACTGCCATGTATGAAGATTTGTGTCCATTAGCTGTTGTCAACTCTGCAATAGAGACTAGAGTTTTGCTTCACATGGTCCAGGAAGCATATTTGTGGGTCACCCATTCTATATGGTGTCAATCATTTGTCTTCCAAGGAATAACACAAAGAAACACAGGACAACCACTTCTTAAACATGCCTTTACTTTGCAATAACTATGCAACACAAAGTATTTGACAATTAAATGCAACGAACTATCCTCTTGGACTTAGAATAGATTTTTTTTCTACCAATGCCTGTGCTGTTAGAATTACTCTAAGGAAAGAATCGCAATGCCAATTCTTCATGTTTCTCAAAACAACATGCATCTTTCCCACTATCCCTTTCTTCCCCCCAGGAAAACAAACAAAGATCTTGAAGTCAGGAACTCTGTCTTCTTTATAGATTAATGACCAACTGACCAAGTGCAAGGACAACGAGTTTAGTAGATAGATGTCTCTGGAGAACTTTCATTAGAAGTAGAACCATACATCACTACCAGACTGCTTAGTGTTGTCTCAGGATTTCTATTGCTGCGACAAAACACCATGACCAAAAGGCAAGCTGGGGAGGAAAGGGTTTATTTGGCTTATACTTCCACATTGCTGTTCATCACTAAAGGAAGTCAGGACAGGAACTTGAGACAGGCGCTGATGCAAAGGCCATGGAGGAGCTGCTTACTGGCTTGCGCATCATAGCTTGACAGCCTGATTTCTTTTAAAACCCAGGACTGCCAGCCCAGGGATGGCCCCACCCACAATGGCTGGACCCTCCCCCATCAATCGCTAATGAAGAAAATGCTTTACAGCTCAATCTTATGGAGATATTTTCTTTATTGAGGTTCCCTCCTTTCAGTTAGCATTAGCTTGTGTCAAGTTAACATAAGAGTGGCCAGCACAATGGTGAAGCATGGGGACTTTGGAGTGAGACTGTCTGGGCCTAGAGCCCAGCTCTGCTTCCTGATTTACAGGTAGCAAAAGCTCTCCACCCTTATTTTCCCCTATCAAACTTCTGCCCCAAGGGCTTTGCGGCATATTATCAGGGCTTCAGATTTTATTTCCAGTGAGATAGCAATCCACTGGAGAGGTTTGAGCAGGGAAAGGATGCAATTTAGGTTATATTTCAGGGGGATTACTGGGGCTGCTGTGTGAATAAATGAGGGGAGATGACAAGGCGAGAGCGAGACCAGTCAGGACGGCCTCAAGGCCCAGCAGTAGTGGTGGAGGGGTAAGGTCATGGGTGCAAACGGGAGACACCTGACACAACCTCAAGACAGCGGTTCTTCAAGTGATATGGAATGGTGAGTAACACTATTCTAGGACTTGTAAGAAATGAGAATTCTCTCATCTCAGAGGAACGGAACTGGAGACTCTGGGGAAGGTCCCAGATGGCTGTCGTGAATAAGTGACTCTCACCCAAACCCAAGAGACTCTGCCCTAAATTATTAACCCTGCCCAAGCCGGCAGTCAGTGGCTCTAAAATCAACTTGGAAGATGAGAGGAGGACGGATTGGAAAGATTAAGCATTGTTGCTCTAACTTTCAGGTGACTGTTGGAGATTTAAAGCGTGTCTTATATGCCACTGGATAAAGGAGCTTAAGATGCATGTTTATGAGTAGGTGGTGTGTAAATTACATTTAAGGCTCAAGGACTGGACGAGGTCACACAGGAGGGGAAGAAGATGGCAAGCTGTAGATGTGAGTGATATGGGGACCCCCTGCAGAAGCTGCATTACTGTGGCAGAAGGTGAGCCTCACTGTGTGGAAGATATGAAGCTGGGCTCTGATATTCTTAAACTATCCAATCATTATAACCTTAGAAAGGTAGACTGCCATGGTGGCTTTTCTGTGAATGTCAGAATTTTCCCTAAGTGTTCCTCCCCTTGTTAAATTGAACTTCAATGAAACTATTCTCTTTCTATGTATATACGTGTGTGTGCGTGCGTGTGTGTGCGTGCGTGTGTGTGTGTGTGTGTGTGTGCGCGCGCGCAAGCGCGGGTGTGCACATGCATGCACACACAAGAGTAGGGGGACAACTAGAGGGCGTTTTTCAGTTGTATTTAGAATGAATGTGTGGATAACTCCTCTGCAGGATGAGAGGACACATCTCTGTTGGTGTGAATGTGGCACTGCATGCTTAGTCGCTTGGGCGTTTCAGTACTTGATCATCTTAAGTTGCTCGCTCTCTCTCTCTCTCTCTCTCTCTCTCTCTCTCTCTCTCTCTCTTTCTCTCTCCCCCTCCCCCTTCTGTGTACTCAAGTACATGCGTTTGTGTGCATGTGGAAGCCAGAGGTCAACCTTATATACCTTCCACTTTTTGAAATTTTTCTGTCATACAATACATCTTGACCAAAATTTCCCTTCCCTCCACTCTCCCCAGTCCCCGCCCTCCAGCCCCGCCAACCTCCCCTCTCTCCCAGATCCACTCCTTGTCTGTTTCACTTCAGAACAGAGCTGGTCTCCCAGGGAGATGAACCAAACACAGTATACCAAGATAAAAGAGAGAAAGAGAAAGATGAGAGAGAGAGAAAATCAGAGAAAAGAATCAATAAAATGATTCCTAATGATATTCTGTTGTACTCATAGGTCAGGGCTCGGCCCAATCATCATCAGAGAGGCCACTTTGTAATTTGACCCAGTGTGTATCATTGGTCTGGAATTAACTCATTAGAATAGATACACTGAGTAGTCGAAAGTCTCTGCTCGTTAGTTCTGCTGTTGCAAGCACGTGACATCATGCCTGGCTTTTTAGGCAGGCTCTCGGGATTGCACTCAGTCCTCATGCTTGTGACTGAGATATCTCACTGACTCAGCTATCTCTCCAGCCTTCCTGTCTGTATTGGCCAACTGTCAACTATCAAGGCAGCAGAGACTTGCTCCTCTACAAGGATTCAAAAGGCAACTGAGATACAATTGAGCAGGAAACCTTTTACAATAAGCTAGAAGCATGTCTTGAAAGCTGCAAACTCTTTTATATGCTTCATTGGTGAGCATCTGCCCACCCTGGCTCAGCATTTATTCATTTCACTGACATTTGACATTTTCAAGGTTGATTCAGGCCAAACCCAGAATGGGTGACTCTATAAAATCTCCCTCGAAATACGCCCCAACTTCTATCAATAGTTCTTGGCTTCTTGATGCTCTTTGGCTTTGAGAAGACAAACATGTACTTTAAAACTTTTTTTTTATTCAAAATAAATGTCCAGGGACCTGGAGAGATGCTTTAAGGATTAAGAACAGTTCCTGTAGAGGACCTTGGTTCCATCCCCAGCACCCGCATGGCAGCTCACAACCGTCCATAACTGTGGATCCAAGGGATTTGATGCCTTCTTCTGGCCTCAGCAAGCAGTATACATGTGATTTACACATACATGCATGCAAACAGCCCTGCACCTAAAATAACAAATTAAAATTTTGAGGAATAAATGTTTAATTTCTAGCATTTAGAAGAAATAACATTATGACACATAGAACTGCAAGCCTGCATTGTATATTTCTTCAAATTACAGAGCTTGGGTTATCTCTGCAGGCAAAGTTTTACTGTGTGTATTGAGAGGCATTTTAGGTTAACCTTATGAATGGCTTGTGAGAAAAAAGGCTCTCTCAGCACTTTCTTGTTATTTAGGGAAGCAATTTTTTAAACTTTGTATTTGATCAATTGACCTTTGTGTTTTAAATTGGGTTAAGGATGATATATGGCCATAAATGAATGGAAAGTGTCTGAGCCTGTTCTCCTTGGAGCAGAGAGTGAAAAAAAAATCAAACCATTCTGGATTTTCAAGGTTTATTTCTGAGACAAATCTGTAATGGATCCCAAGGGGGCAGCTACCAGCCAAATTGCATGAGTTCAAAATCAATAAAAAATCTGAACATCATTTCAAATCTTACATGTGTCTGTCTACACGAGGAACTTCTGGTACCTACACAATCAGATACATACTTTAAAGCAAATTGGATTCTCAGTTAGCCATTCACACACACACACAAAACTCAACCACTGTTCTCTTAAGATGGTTGTTTGGTCTGAAGGGAGCTGAGCCAATGGGAAGCCTGTGTGGGTAATGCGACTTTTGGCTGTGACCCACAAAATTAATTCAGGTGAGGCATGGTTTTACCTTATAGGGTATTACAACATGATTACAGAAAATCCCTGCAGCCCCCACCACTCATCAATAATCACATGATGTCACTCTTACTGGAGCTAAAGATGATCCTGAAGATTCTCTTCGGCCTCTGAGGCATTTCATCTATGGTCTGTGTCATATTTCCATATGAAAAGGTCCTTGCTGCATGGAGACAGGAGAAGCATTTGGCCTGTTGGTCACAGACCCTAAGAAACAGAAGTCGAGAGCTGCATTGAAACACAGAAGTTTTTCTAAAAGCCCTGGCATTTTTCCCCTTTGGATAATTTAATTAGAAGTTTCAGGAACTTGGGGGTGCCAAGCGAGGAGATGGAATGCATTGTGGTCACTTCATTACAGCACAGGTTTTAAGCACCAAAGCTTGCATCGCTACATATCTTAATAGGGTTAGGGACATGGAGCAACAGTGAAGAACATCCACTGCTCTGGAGAATGGAGAAATTCGGTTCCAAGCACTCACATAATGGTTCAAAATCACTGTAACTCCATCTCCCTTGGATCCAATGCCCCCTCCTGGCCTCTGCAGGCACTGCACTCACATGACAATAACTATACCCAGATGCTGACTTACACATAAGTATAAATAATTATTTAAAAATTAAAATAATCTAAGCTGGATGTCTTTATTGGGGTTTCTATCACCGTGATGAAACACTATGACCAAAAATCATGGGGGAGAAAGGGTTTATTTGGCTTACATATTCTTGGGAGGGAAGCCAAGGAAGGAACTCAAACAGGACAGAGACCTGGAGCAGGAACTGACCAGAGGGAATAAAGGGGTGTTGCTTACTGACTTTCCCCTCCTGGCTTGCTCATCCTGTTTTCTGATAGCACCTAGGACCACCCATCCAGAGGTGACAACACCTACAATGGGTTAGACCCTCTCCTGTCAATTAAGAGACACCCTTTAGGTTTGTATGCTTGTAGCTTGATCTGACAGAGGCATTTTCTCAGTTCAGGGTCCCTCTTCTCATATTAATTACTCTGGCTTATGTCACATAGACATTCCACTCTCCAGTATACACATTTCCTCGGAGCCCTCAGGAGACATAGGTAAGTAGATCTCTGCGGCCTGGAGCCCAGTCTGCTGCTGTGATAAACCACTCTGATCAAAAGCAACACAGGGAAGGAAGAGATTTGTTTGGTTTCCACTTCCAGGTCACAGCTCATCATTGATGAAGTGAGGGCAGGAAGTTGAAGCAGAAACCATCGAGGAACACTGCTTACTGACTCACCCCTGGCTTGCTCATGCTAAGCTGGCTTCCTTATATAACCCAGTACCAAGTGACTAGAAGATGGTACTGCCCAAGTAGATTGGTTTTCCTGTGCCAGTTAATAATTAAGACACCCCCCCAGAACACGCCCACAGAACAACCTGATAAATAATTACTCAACCAAAACTCTTTTCATCAGGCAATTCTTAGCTGTGTCAAGCCAACAGTTAATGTTAACTAGGACACACTCCCAAAATTATCCTTGAGAAAGACTATCGTAAGACCATTAAAGGAAGAATCACAGGTTCTAAAGGATCCCAGTTGAGGTTATTTTTAGAAGTGCCCCTAGTCTATTGCTCCTCTTGATAACCACAAAAAAGTATAATGTCTGATTGGGGACTTGACCTCTTAATAGCAACTATATAAGGTGACATAAAATGCGGATATGAAGATGGGTATCCATGGTTGAGGACAGTATTTTCAGAGAGGAATTTCACAAAGGGCTTTCCCACAAATCATCAAGCATGAAGAGTAATGGATCTGAAAAAAAAGTCTTGACAAGTCTCAGAGTGATCCAAAAAACTAGCAATGTCAAAGGCACACAGGCAGGCTGTGAAGCAAAACTTTTTATATAATCTGAGTGAAAACCCATTATTTCTATAAATCTGACTTTACATGAAAGGAATGGTAAAAATACACCGATTTTGCAGATCAATTATTTTGAATTAAAAACACTCAAAAAACATCAGATAAAATAAGGTCATTGTAACCTCTTCTGTGTTTGATAAAAAGAAGAATAGGGGCTGGGGAGATGGCTGCATCAATTAAGTGTTTGCTGTGTGAACATGAGACCCTGGGTTTGAGCTCCTAAAAGCTACACTGAAATTCTGAGTGCAGAGGGATATGCCTATCATCCCAGCACAACAAGAAAGCAGTGGAAGGAACTGTGGTTCTTTCTGGAATACCAACAGAGTCCATCGGCAGGCCTCAGATTCAGTGAGAGATGCTGTCTCAAAGAATACAATGGAGAGTGGCAAAGAAGACACTCGCTGCTGACCTCTGAGCTTTACATTCTCACGTGCACACACAGGAACCCCTATATACACCACCACCACCACCATCAACAATAACAACAGCAATAATAATAGTAGCAATAATAAAATTCTCACAAGATTCTTTCCTTCGCTAAAAGACAAGTACCCTGTGCTTGGTTGGGGGTGCAATCAAGCCCACACTCAGTCCTACACAGACCTCACTAAAATAGCTAAGATAGCTCTTAATCTTCTCTTATTTACAACTACTTTTCTCTGTCTAACCCACAATGTAAGTTGCTTCTAACAGGCCCATTGGGTCTTTATTTCTCTAAAAGGCCTCTGGGACCCCAAAAAACCCATCTTAATAAAAATGTGTCCTTCTCTACTGATGATAGACATGTGCCAATTTGATTTTCAGAACAAGCTAAAAAGAAACTGTATTAAGGAGTTCCCGTTCCTCAAAACACAATGTAAAAGAAGGAAGCTGAGGGAATTTCACTTCAAACAAGATTCCTTTCTATATCTCTAAGACTACACATTTAACTTGGAATAAAACATAAAAAATACAAAAAAAACCACCCTCACAAGCATTAGTCTGGTCATTTGGAAGGTGGAACCAGCCTCCTGCACACATAGTGAAATGTTATGGAATGTCAACCAACCTAGGACTCTGGTCACGAGCTGTGGAAGGAAGTGTGAGCTATAAATGGCTCAGAGCTGAGTCTCTCTAAAGAGAGAATCTTCTATCACCATTCCTGGATAAGCTGCCGCTGTGATGGCAGGTGGTGGAGGACAATTCTGTGACTGGATCAGGTCAGCTCTGTGGATCCTGCACAGGCCTAGAGTCATTCTTCCGAGGAACAGATAGCTGGTTGCTGATGTTGCAACTTGAGCTTGGCTCTCAGTTTTCAGTCCTCTGCCTCCCCGGGGATGGGGGAGACTCTATGTAGGGAACTTCCCTCATAAACCGTGTTCCCAGGATTCCTTAGCTGGGAGGCTTTGTAAAGATGGTTTTGCTAACACATCAACAGGTTTGTGTGCATGCATACAGAAGAAACAGGAGAAAGCTCCACACCTCCTCAAGGATGGAGACAGTGAAGATCTGAAGACAGATGGGCTGAGATGAAGATACAAGTGTGTTTCCTCAGATTTGTCTGATGCTTTCCCCAAAGTGAGCTTTTACTGCCTCATTTAACAATAGGGCATTTGCATGAAATACAGGTATCTAGTGATATTTTTGAGATTACAAGTCTGAGATACGGCATTATGGTGCAAGCATTCCACTTAGTAGTAACCAGCTACAAATGATTTTCAGCTGTTGCTCTCTTTGGATGATGTGGTAGCTCTGAGTGAGTTAGGGTCTCCAACACTCCTGAGGCAATTTCAGTAAGAGTCACCCCCACAGGCTGCTATAGTTGAATGCAAGGTCATCAGGGAGTGGCACTACTTGAGAAGGATTAGGAGGTGTGACTTTGTTGGAGCAGGTGTGGCCTTGTTGGAGGAATTGTGTCACAAGGGGGTGGGATTTGAGGTTTCAAAAGCCCAAGCTAGTCCCGGTGCCACTGCTGTTCTCCTGCTGTGTAACGATCCAGACATAGAACTCTCAGCTATTTCTTCAGCACCGTGCCTGCCTGCATGTTGCCATGCTTCCCGGCATGATGATAATGGACTCTGAAGTTATAAGGGAGCCCCAGTTAAATGCTTTCTTTTATAAGAGTTGCCTTGGGACTGGGTATAATTGTCATCAAAGAGATCAGAGAGAGTCCATCCAACAACTGATGGGAGCAGATGCAGAGTCCCACAGCCAAACATTAGGCAGAGCTTAGGGAGTCTCGAAGAGGAGGGGGAGGAAGGATTGGAGGAACCAGAGGAGAAAGGGATACCACAAGAACATGGCCCACAGAATCAATTGGTGGAGACTCATGGGTACTCATAAAGATCAGGGAGCCTGTAGGGGTCTGACCTAGACCTTCTACATATATGCTATGACTGAGTACTTGTTGTTCTTGTGGAATTCAACAGTGGGAACAGAGACTGTCCCTGACTCCTTTGCCTGTTTGTGGGACCCTTTTCTTCCTACTGATTCACCTTGTCCAGCCTTGATATGATAGTTTGTGCCTGGTATTACTGGAGCATGTTATGGCATGTTCGTTTGATGTTCCGGGGAGGCCTGCTCTTTTCTGAAGGGAGATGGAGGGGAGTAGATCTGGGGGACAGGGGAGGTAGTGGTGAGGGGTTGGGGAAGGGGAGGGATGACAGAGAAAGGAAACTGTGCTCAGGAGGGAATATATGTGAGAAGAATTTTTAAAAAGGAGTTGCCTTGGCTATGGTGTCTCCTGACAGCAATAGACTAGTGACTAAGACACCTGGGCTGAGTTCATAGAACTCAGCTTAGCTCCACACCCCTTCCTCATTTCCCCACCACACACACTCCTTCATGTACCAAGTGATCCTTTCAGAACACAGATCCATGGGGTAGGGCTGTGTCTAGCCGTTTTCTGATTTCCACAGGCGTGACCTGGCACAGGACCTAGCAGCAGATCATTGAGACATTGGCTAGAAGTACACAAGACATTTTCTTCCAAAAGCAGCTTTGGTTTGTCCCCTTCCCAAATGTGCCTTATAAAATTGTGAAGCCCCTAGGGAGGGTGTAGACATGTGTGGAGGTGAGTCAAGGTGAGTAGTGTAGACAGGTGTCAAGGTGAGTGGTATAGACAGACATGGAGGTGAGTCTAGGTGAGTGGTGTAGACAGGTGTCAAGGTAAGTGGTATAGACAGACATGGAGGTGAGTCTGGGTGAGTCGTGTAGACAGGCATGGAGGTGAGTCTAGATGAGTTGAGTGGATCTACATAAGATACACGTTTGATCATTAGAAAACATCAAGGCTTGCCACAGGTAAACCAGTCTGAGATACCTGTTTGAGTGTCCCTCAGCAGGGAGATTACCAAGGAAGAGAAGATAAACCTATGAGTATCCTCTGAAAATAGCAACATAACTCAACCTGGGGTCCTCCAAACGGCTGGACTTAAAATGGAAAAAATATATTTTGTCTATCATTAAGACTATAAAAGTAGGACACACGATAGGAGATCAATTTTAAATCATCCGAGACTGCAGGAAAGATCTTTTTCCTGGGGCTCTTTTCAAGAGGGCTAATGTGTATTCCTGCCACGGCCTTTTAATAAAGAAATCATGCATTATGCAAACATTAACATTTAAACCAATTATGAGCAATTGTAGCCAACTCTTTGAAGAATATAGAACTGAGTTATGGCTTCTTTTATGAATATGATTCCTTTACTAAAATAAAATCAAAAGAGTTATGTCCTGTGCATCAGCATAAGCTGCTGGAAGAAAGCTCATTTCCTGTATTTATCCTCCCAAACGACAGGATATTATCAAAGAATTTTATGTGTAAATTATGAACTCTTTGTCAGTGAGTATGAAAGATATATCAGTTCTATACAATGTATTCACCTGTTAGCAGGGCACTGAGGGAATCACACCATCCCCAGTTGACCTTTGGCCTCTTCATTTACAAGCACACATGCATACGTGCACTGCTATATACATACATACATACACATATATGTATATACATATGCACCTGCACACATGCACCTGCCAACATGTACTTGCACATGCATGTACATATGCACATGCACACATACAGTTATACACATACATCTGCATACACCTGCATACATATGGCCACACACATACATCTTCACATACACATGCATACATACATGTACCTGCACACACACATGCTCAGCTGAACATACACAGGCACACACATGCCTCTGCACACACATACACATGCACATGTACCTTCACACACAGACACCAACACACACAGGCACCTTCACACGCATGCGTACACACATGTATCTGCACAAAACACTTGTGTACATGTGCAACTGCACACACACAAATATTTTATTATGCTTATTTGAGCTCAAGGAAAGAGCATACTGCCTGGAAAAAGTTAATCAGAGAATAAAAGCTTCATAAGCAGAGAAACTTAGGAAACTAGCAGGCACATAATAGAATAATGGCTCGCACAAATGCCCTTCTTTAACTTCCTGAATACCAAGTTTTTTCCAAACCATAGTTTGACATTTTTATTGTGATTCTTCATAGTTTATGGTAAAGAAAAACAACATCCATATTTATAATGCAAATTACTTGCATGCACCACGTTTACTGTTCCCCCTCTATGACACACACATCACAGAAATTAATCTTAGCAGCTGTGTGTGACATTAGGTAAGGAATCCAGAAAATGTGCCCTTCTAATGACTAATGAAAAAGTATCTCTTTTTTTTTCTGGAAGAAATGAAAGGCTGTTAGAAAAATATTTCACTTTTTATGCTAAGATGAGTGCTCTATAAATGTCATCTTTCTCTTTCTATTTTTCCACAGCTAAACTAAGTTTTATAATGGGGAAAGGAAGAAAGAAAACAAAGCCAAGAAGACATGCCTGCTTTTGCTCCCGGTGATGGAAAATTCCCATCAGTGTGGGACAAATGGCCCGAGTCTGTGGTTCTGCTGTGGGGATGCCATGATTCATGCTGCATATGTCACATGGTTTCCACTGGTGATGAGCCTAAGACAGAGATCCATATAGTCAATCATGACAAGAACCCAATGCCCAGTCTTACAAGGAACCTGTCTTGTATCCTGCAGGGTCAATAAGAAAGTGTGTGTCCCTCCATCTTGTAGGTTTCTGGCCATCTCATTTTCATGGATTTCATTATTTCATGGGGAGAAAAACTTCTCCAGAAAATCCACACATATTAAATAACCACAATTATAGACATTCCCTGCTTGCCATAGGTAAAATCTATATAATGTGGTGTCACTTTATTCTCAGCCATTAAAACATCAGGCAGATATATTAGTGACATTTTGTCACTGTGACAAAATGCCTGGCAAAAGCCACATAAGTGAGAAAGGCTGATTTAGACTAAGAGTTTGAGAGTACATGGCAGGGAGGCACGGCAGCTGGAGGTGAGGTGTCTGGCCACGTAGCATCTGAATTCAGGAGAGAGAGAGAGAGAGAGAGAGAGAGAGAGAGAGAGAGAGAGAGAGAGAGAGAGAGAGGGAGGGAAGGAGGGAGGGAGGGAGGGAGGGAGGGAGAGAGAGAGAGAGAGAGAGAGAGAGAGAGAGAGAGAGAGAGAGAGAGATTGATTCATCTTTCTTCTTTTTAATTCAGTCCAGGAGTCCAGCCCATGGGTTGGTACTTAGTGCATTCAAGATGGAGCTGATGGATCTCCTCAGTAAATCTGACTGGAAAGCTTTCACAGACTTACCTAGAGATGTGATTTCTAGATGATTTTAAATTCCATCAAGTTGACTATTTAGGTTCAATATTACACCAGAAAGGGTGTGGAGCAATACGGATAGCAGCTACAGGCATGTGCTTTCCACTAGAAATTCAGAGGAATGTGGCTCACAACTTAGAAAAAAAACATTTTAGTTTTCGTTTTATTTTAAGTGTGTGGGTATTTTGCCTGCATGTATCTCTTTGCACCAAACCTGTGCCTGGTACCCTCAGAGATCAGAAGAGGGCTTCAGATCCCCTGAAATTAGCATTACAGATGGTTGTGAGCTGCCTGGTGGATTCTGGGAAATGAATCTGGGTCCAGGGCAAGAATGGGCAGTGATGTAGGATCCCCCTCTGTTTGCTAATAATGTTTTATTGCCATTGGTTAATAAAGAAGCTGCTTTTGGTCAATGGCTTAACAAAGTAAAGTCAGGTGATAAATCCAAACAGAGATGTAGAGAAAGAGAAGGCAGAGTTAGAGATGCCAGGTAGCTCCTGGAGGAGAAAGACGCAAACCACCAGCTGGAACCTTGCTGGTAAACCTCGTACTTCATGGTAAAATACAAAATAATAGAAATGAGTTAATCTAAGATGTAAGATCTAGCCAATAAGAAGCTAGAGCTAATAGGCCAAGCAGTGATTTAATTAATACAGTCTCTGTGTAATTATTTTGGGTCTGGGAAGCAGGGAAATGAGCAAGCTGCCTCTGCCTACGGACCAATGCTCTTAACCACTAAAGTAACTCTCTAGCCCAATGATTTAGAAATTGTTACCTGACCCTCATTTCCTCTACATTTGTCCCCCCAAAAGGATGCTCCACAGGTCACAATAAAATTGTGTGTATTTATGATGGACAGACCTCAGGAGCCAAAGTCCAGGCTGGAGAGCCACTTTACTGTACAGTGCCTTGTAACATTTTCTTTTAGCATCATCAAATACATAATACAATGTATAGACTTTTGCCTTAAAAAGGTGTGGACCGACTTGTTTTTGCTGCGTGTTTTCAAAGTTTTAATGTTTAACACAGAAGCATACAGTTCTGCTTGGGTTTATCTTGGCTCACAGTTTTGGGGTTCATAGTCCACATTTTTTTTTCTGCAGGGAAAGCATGATGGGGAGAGTGAATCTAACTATGGTGTCAGGAGCAAGAGGCAGTGGGGTTGAATTGCACCCACAGTTCTTAGCGCAGAACACACACACATGCAGATTATCAGGTGTAGGAGAGTGGACATGTCCAGAGACATCGTAGAAACTACTTCCCAACATTGGCTTCACAGTCTAAACATGCACACTAATGTGTTGGCTAGTGTTCTGTCAACTTGACATGAGCCAGGGCCATCCGGGAAGAAGAAATGTCAACTGAGAAAGCCCTTCTATCAGATCGTCCCATGGCCATGTATGATGTGCATTTTCTTGATTAAGGATTGGTGCGGGAGGCCCAGATCCTCTGAGGGCAGCACCATCCCTGTACTAGTGGGCCTGGGGTCTATATAAGAAAGCAGTCAAAGCAAGCCATAAGGAGCAAGTCAGTAAATCCATGGTTCCTGCTTCTGCTCCTGCTTCAGTTCCTGCCCTGACTTCCTTCAGTGACACACTGTAATGGGATAACGTAAACCAAATAAACCCTTTTCTCCTCAAGTTGCTTTTGGCCATGATGTTTATCAAAGCTATAGCAGTAGCTGGGCGGTGGTGGCGCACGCCTTTAATCCCAGCACTTGGGAGGCAGAGACAGGCGGATCTCTGTGAGTTCGAGGCCAGCCTGGTCTACAAGAGCTAGTTTTAGGACAGGAACCAAAAAGCTACGGAGAAACCCTGTCTCGAAAAAAAAAAATCCAAAAAAAAAAAAAACAACCCTATAGCAGTCAAATTAGGACAACCCCCAAATACAACAGTCTTGCTTGCTCCAGGTTGGGACAACTGTGGCATTAGTAAGAAATGGTCTGAATGGCTTGGGCACTGGGCTTGAGAAATGGTTCAGCACTAAAGCTGCTTTTGCAGAGATGCCCTCCTCAGGCACTGAATTTATGAGCACAAATCCCCACAGAGATACACACATCTATACATTATTTGAGATAAATAGTTATTTTTAAAGGTCAGGAAAGAGGTAGATTCAGAGATTGGGAGTGGGGGAGTGAGGATTCAAAAGACAGTTTGGGAGTAAGAATAAGGTAGGGCAATCTTGTGGCTTGGCAGAGTAGCGGGTCAGATTCCAGTGCAAGGAGTGGGTTGTGTGGGCACAATGAGTTCCCTTAGAGGTTCTGAGGGCTTTGAGAATGGATGCTTGCTCAACCCTGACCCATTGGATGAGGGCTCAGTTGGTAGAGTGGAGGTCATGGTTCTGTTATTTTCGCTTGGAGTAAATGCGATCTTTTTCCATCATCAAGCCTTATTTTTTTTTAAGGTGTGGCCTGGCTGTGGCTGTGGCTCAGTTGGTAGAGTGGATGCATTGCAGGCACAAAGTCCTGCACCTTAGAAACCCTGTATGTTGTCACATGTCCACCATCCCAGAACTTCTGGGATGGAGGGGGGAAGATCAGAAATTCAAGGTTATTTTTGGGATATGGAGGGAGTTCCAGTCAGCCTGGTCTGTGTGAGACCCTGTTTCCAATCAGACAAAACATGAGATCTGCACTAAAATTACCTCATTGGGCTGTGACATCCAAGATGTAGCCACAACTGGTGGCTTTCACATTCAGCCTGTAAGGAAGAACTTAGGGTAGAGGGGTAACAGAAAGATGGCCCAGGCTCACCCTAAGGTTTGACGCTATACAGTTATCTTCTTGTTGCTTCCAGCGGGACTCTGCCTGTTTTCTCCTTCCTTTTGAATTTTTCCCCTACCGTATTTTGGGCTGTGCACGACAGCCTGGCAGGGTGGAGGACTGAGAGACATTTAAGGCAGGGAAAAGTCTGGCCCTGTTCCGTCTTTGTTAGCTATGGCCTGTAGCTGGGCTCTGGGTTCACTAGTCTGTGAAATGGGAAATTTACAGAGAGTGGAAGGACCAAAGAGCACAAACTTTCTAAATATGCCTCAGCATCTGTTTCTGAAGCCACCATGGTGACAGGTGCCATTTACCCAGAACTCTGCTGAGTGCCAGGCCTGGGAAGAGGACAGCAGAGGTGATACCAACTGACCTGCCAGAGAGATGCTGGAAATTGGGGTTGCTGTTTTATGCCTATAACTAAGACTATTTATCAGCAAGTGATGTTTCTCGAGTACGCAGGACCCCCAAGGTCAGGATTGAAAACAGCCTCCATCTCCCAGGGGCCTTCTCCCATCTTGTCTATGCACAGGTCTTCCTGGTTCAGAGACAGATTCATGTTAAACCCAGTGATGACCGCCATGCATGCCGAGGACACAGGACCAACACCGCTTGTATGCAAAGCTCAAAGGAAAAAAATTGTGTATGCCTGAAACCTAGCAAATTTAGGTCTCCTGGGATCCTGACCTGTTAGAACAGTGGTTCTCAACCTTCTTCATGCTGCATGACCCTTTAATGCAGCTCCTCATATTGTGGTGACCCCCAACCATAAACTTATTTTCATTGCTACTTTGTAACAGTCATTTTGCTACTACTGTGAACCATAATGCATATATCTGTGTTTTCCAATGGTCTTAAGCAACCTCTGTGATAGGGTTGTTTGATTCCAAAGGGGTTATGACCTACAGGTTGAACGGATCTCATTAGATGAAAAATTAGCAGAGACGAGTCCACGGGGTTATGCTGACTGCATCAAATGATCGCCTTTCAAACCAGGAAAACAAGAGAAAGCTCTAAACATCTTTATGTATGAAATCAACTTAATTATATGTTCACTCAGATATCTACAGTCCCACACCTTCAACATTCTTAGAATGACCAACAGAAATTCTGTGGGTCAAGAATAAAACCGGTCGCAGCCTTCCAACCTCAGCCCCGAGCCGTGGGAGCTATGGTTAGTGCTGGGTGAACATTTGGAGACAGAACCTTCGAACACATAATGACATCAGACATCACCAGGCCTGGATGAGTGATATCTCACAAATACTGGGTGAACTTTTCATTTTATTTCCACAGGCAACTTCTGGGATTTTTCTGGCTTTACTTTTTAGGCCCTGTGTGCGTGTACTGACACAAATGTATTTCTCTCCACACACAGACATCACTTGATCTGATCAAAAAAGGTAATGGCCTAGATGAGGTTGGCTTACAGACATCTAAAAACAAACAGGGAAACTTCTCATAGGATTTGTTTGCACACCTGCAAAGAAATGCCACTCAGACACACGCCTCGCACAGAGAAAAGGGCTGTGCATTTCTTTGAACTAAAATACCTTTTATCTTTGGAGTTTAGTTGAAAGAATAAACAGAAAAAAAAGCATGAAATATGGAGCTAGCGGATCTCATTAGATGAAAAATTAGCAGAGACGAGTCCACGGAGTTATGCTGACTGCGTCAAATGATCGCCTTTCAAACCAGGAAAACAAGAGAAAGCTCTAAACCTCTTTATGTATGAAATCAACTTAATTATATTTTCACTCAGATATCTACAGTCCCGCACCTTCAACATCTTTCTTCTCCAAGGCTTGAACAAATTTTTCCTTCTGGGGACTTGTGGGTAAGGTGCTGACTCACAATAAAGGAAGCATAGCCATTCTGGCTTTCCCGTGGCCTGGCTGGTGCTGTTGGTTCTGTCCTTCTGCATGTAACACAGTTTAGACATTCACCAGGGCAGATCAAAGTGAGCGAAGCTGGGGGTGGCGGAGGCTCCAGATGATCTTTATCCAAGGAAAATGTGTGGTACTGTGAGCCTGCTTCCTCTAAAGTCTGTGCTGTTTCTGCATGGAGCTCAGGAGACCATCTGGCATAGACACAAGAGTTCAAGGCTGTATTAGTTATCTTCTCTATCGCTGACAGAAAACACTAGCCAAAACCAGCTTAAGGAGGAAAGGGTTTATCTGGCTTACAGCTTGAAGTCCATCATGAAAGAAGGTCAGGGCTGGAACACAAGTCGAGAATCTGGAGGCAGGAACTGAAGCAGAGGCCACGGAGGAGTGCTGCTTACTGACTTGCTCCTCTTGACTTGCTCAGTTAGTTTTCTTTATTACCTAGGACCCTTGTTCTAGGGGAATCAGCCCCACAGTGGTCTGAACCTCCTCCATTATTCAGTTATCAAGAAAAAGCCCCATGGACAAACCGACAAGCCAAGCTGACGGAGGCAGTCCCTCATCTGATGCTTCCTCCTCACAGGTGACTCTACTTTCTATCAAGTTTACAAAAACTAATCAGGACCACGCCTGTTTCAAGGGATGTCTGTCTTTCTTATTTCAACTGTCTTTACACATAGACCCCAGCACTGATTTTTTCCCAAAGGACAGCCTTTCCATGGAGCCCTGACTGGTCTGGAACTCTCTCTGTAAGGCTGGCCTCAAACTCATCAAGTTCCACCTTCCTTGGCCTTCTGAGTAGGAGGTTTGAATGCATTGGAAGGTAGTAGGAACTCTTCCTATCCATAACAGCCTGCCTTAACTTAGCTACTAAAATTAGGCACAAGGAGGGCACTGTGCTGGAGGTGCCAGGGTTTTGGCTGTGAAGACTCCTATCAGCACTGGCATCCAGGAATTGTCTTAGGCCATGAAATCAGCCTTGAGGGGGATTTACTCTGGCAAAGGAGCAGCTCCCACAAACAGTTCCTATTCAGGGCTGAACTCAGCTCTCCCTGGAGACCTTGGGCATGGGCAACATGCATATGGACTTACTTATAAGATGCCTCCTGCAATTGTAAGGGCAAAGGGCATAGTACTTACATACCTCTCCCAAGTATTGCTTCAGTAATGCAAGGGGTGGGCATGGCATTTTGTGTTAGACCAGGGTAGGATATGAACGTTTCAAGCCTGGGTGGTTCCTAAGAGAATGCTTTCTGCCAAGGGTCCTTCCTAATGCTTGATGAGACCGCTGAAGTGAGAGGGGACCAAGGCAGAAAGTGACGCTTCATGTTTTGTGGTCTTTTGCTGCTCAAGCTGAGTGGAATCGGACATGACACATGCCATTTAGGCATGACATCCCAATCAAGAGTCAGCCTTGACCTCTGCCTGCACCCCTGTAAGCATCACAAACACTGCAAGCTGCCTTGGTACACAATTTTTATGGTTAACATTATTAAGCAGACATTGTGTGATGGCTATTCTTGGTTGTAAACTTGACTGACATGCAGGAATAACTAAATCCCAAGTGGCTTGGTATTCCTGTGAGGGAAATTGTCTTAATTAGGTCATTTTGAAGTGGTAAGACTCATGTTTACTTTTGATCTTTGGAGACAGAAAGATCTACCTTTAATCTGGGCCACACATTCTGCTGGTAGGCAATACAGAGGATGTGGAAGAAGGAGCTGTTGGCTTTTTGCCTGCTTACCCTCGCTCTTCACTGACAAGTTTATCTCTCCACTGATGTCAGAGCCTACTTCTTTTGAATTCTGACGTATACTGAAGATGAACTGAGACGTCCAGCCTCGTGGACTGAACTACTGGGTTCTTGGGCTTCCTATTGGTAGACAGGTGTTGATGGACTAGCCACAGTTATAAGCCAACTCTAATAATGTCTTTCTCTCCCTCTGTCTCTCTGTCCCCTCCCCCTCCTTTTCTCTTCCCCTCAATAGATTCATTTATCAGCTCTGATCCCCTAGAAAATTCTGACTAATATGCAGTGCTTCCCCTAACCAAGTGATTGTACAAGGAGTGTTTGCCTGTGTCTGTACGCTAGTGTGTGTGTGCCCCACACTGTGTATACGGAGGTCAGAGGACAACTTGCAAGAGTCAGTTCTCTCATTATACCATGTGGGGCTTGGGACTCGATATCAGGTCATCAGGCTTGGCTGCAAACACCTTTCTTTACCTACTAAACAATTATGCCAGCCTTTAATTATATATAATTTTAACATTTCATAAAGGTGCCAGGGAAAGCTTCACAAAGAAAGTTGTTTTTATTGTAAAGAAAGTTTGTTATTGTGACATTTTCACATATTTGTGTCATTACACTTTGTAATTTGCCCCATCTACTGCCTTCCCCACAGTCCCTATTTCCCCTTCTGCTGGTCTCCTCCCTTTCTCCAGATAATCTCTCTTCTTGCTTTTATGCGCCTATGTTGTGGGATATCTGTACACTGTGTGAGGTGTGTTGCTGTGATTTGGTGTCATAAAAAGCTGAAGGGCCAATAGCTAGGCAGGAGGTATAGGCAGGACTTCTGGGCAGAGAGGGGAAATAGGAGGAGGAGAATCGAGGAGAGACTCCAAGAGACACGGAAGAAGCAGGATGGGCCAGATGTGGCAGAACAGAGATGGGTAGAAATGGGTTAATTGAAGTTATAAGAGCTACTTAAAAATAATCCTAAGCAGAGGCTAAGCTTTCATAATTAATAATAAGTTTCTGTGTCATTATTTGAGAACTGGCTGGCGGCACAGAGAAAGACTGGCTATACAGGTGCTCTATTACCGTGTTGTTTGTTTAGTGAGAATGTGGAAAGGGCTTGACTACCCATAAATGGTAGGGGTATCTGACCACTGCTTACCCCCATTGATTGCTCTGTGGCAATACAAACACTCTGGTAGTAACAATGCCCGAGCTACAGATTTAAGTAACCCATGGGCATGACATTTTGTAAGCAAGCACTACTAAAACCATGCCGTGTTGTTCCAATCTCTGCCTTTGGGTAATCCATGGCAATAATATCTCAGAGAATATCTAGAAGGACATTGATCTACTAGGTAACTGTGGTTCCGTCTGAACATGGGGGCGGGGGCTGGTGCAGTGAGCCAAGAGAAATGAGCTTTCTCTGAAATATTTAAAATTTTATAAGAACTATTTCTTACACGCTACTTATGTAATTACATGATTTTCAGGTGCTCACTCACCCTATTTTCCGACAGTTTTTTCAGAGATGACTTCTTTCTGGGTCCCCCATTCAACATGTGAATCCCATTTTGTTTCGGCAGTAGGGGGAAAGAAAGCCACACTCATGCGATGTTATGGTGTTCCTTTTATCCGGGTCTAGGCTTGCCTTTTAGCTTTCCTCCCTGGCCACCATAAAGTCGTCCTCTGGTTTCCACTCCCCCTCCTGCCTCTCTCTTCCCGTGGATCACTATCCCCTTCATCACTGGGTGTGTTCAAAATCTCATTGATCCCTCCATTGCCACCAGCTCAGCTTCTCCTAAGATAGTTTCCTTTATCCCTACAACTTGAGCTGAATATCCCTAATCTGTTGTGCAAAATTCTGTCCTGTTTTCGTTCATGTGCCCTTAGGATCTCACCGAGGGCATAGAGCACATATTCCCGGAGACTAAGGGAAGGACTCCATCTATTCAGTCACAGGGAAGCCCTCATCCACACTGGGTGTAGACTTTCCAAAGGGGCTATGGGGCCACTCACGCTCCTGTTAGTAGCCCCTCCCCCATGTAAGTAAGTCTAATAAACCCTTTGGTTCCTCGTGGTGAAGTCTGGTGGAACTGAACTTGGGGGTATCATTTGAACCTCATAAGGAGGAATGTAGACATTGTGTAGTCCCTGCCTCTACCGCACCAGTGTGAAAATTCCTGTAAATTCTGCAGTTTTTTCCCTTCAAAACAGAAAATATAAGTTACAAACATACTTTCGGCATCAGACATTACATAGGAAAATCAGTCTAAATGGCAGCGAGCAGACGTGCGGCAGAGAGCAGGTGGCTTGCTTAGGATTACTGGATACAAACTACCTGACAATTTCGGACATTGTTTGATTTCCCCAAACCTTACTCTGCAAGCCAATTTCACTTCCTGGAAAATTACAGCAAACTACACACACTAACCCCCCTTTAATTTATAATCTCACCAATTCTTGGAACATTACAGCAAAATACACACAATCTCCCCCCCCCCTTAACTAAACCCGACTTGTTTGGAGAAGATGGAAGAATGGAGCAGTCTGAAATTCCGACAGTACCTCCGCTCTGGGTGCTCACCCTGGGTACACCCCATCTTCTCCAGCCAGTGTGCCTTCTAATGCTAAATCAGATGTCTCCGTAGATCTTAAATCCAATCACGGAGTGTCGCAAATGCTAACGCTTTAATGGGAAATGAAAGTTCAGTTAGCACAAATAGCGTGGTAAGCTAAAAATCCAAGAGAGTAGGGACAGTAACTGCCGTGTGCGATGCTGTCCAGTTACCAAGAAGTAATGGCCAGGGGGCACTCAGCTGTACAGAATGACAATGTCCCATAGAGGGCTAAATCTGGCTCAGGAGAGACTGAGATAGCCCACCAGGAAGGGTGTGTTCCTGAAGAGACTATAAGAGATAAAAAGCAGGGTGACAGGGGTTTATGGTTGAAAAACAGAAACCAAGTGAACTTTAGTGCATAGTTCCAGAAAGAGTCCAGATCAGAGTGCACAGGGGCAAAGAAACTCCCCCAACCAGGAAGTTCCTCAAGGGGTAGAGGACAATGTCCACAGCTTCGTATGAAGAGGTCCCCAAGTAAAGACAAAGAACAGCCAGGGAGCAGAAACAGGGGCCATGGAGGAAGCTGCTTATTGGCTTGTTCCTCATGGCTTGCTCGGCTTGCTCTCTCCTACCCTGCAGGACCACAAGCCCAGGGGTGGCGCCTCCCACAGTGAGCTGAGCCCCCCCCCCTTTTATCAACCATAGGTCAAGAGAATGCCCAGGCAACTCTAGTTTGTGTCAAATTGACAAAAACTAACCAGCTCAAGGTCCCAGCAAGGGCCTGAGATAAAGTGATTAGAGAATCATCTGTGTGAAATCGGCTCACGTGAGTCCCAACAAAACTCTCCCATGTTGCAAAATAGCATTAAATTGTCAGAGCCCAGTTGTTCCTATGATTGCATAAAATACTTCAGCAGTGTTTGCCCAAGCTAGTAAAATAAACGTCTTATGTAAAATGTACTGATTAATAAAAGATGAGCATTATTAATTCAGCTGTCCTCACTCATCTAAATCCCAGCGAATTTATTTCTTTTATTCGCACGGAGATTTTTGTTATTTTTGAAGTTTCGGTCTTTCAGTGTAATTATGGTCTAGCGCACCCACAGACAGGTTCTCAGGAGTAATGCCGGTCACGTATCTATTTTTTTTCCGGTTATGATTCTCAGAAACATTTCATGAAAATGAGTTTTGCACCGGGGTTCACCCAGTGAATCGAGTCTCTGACAGCAGAACAACGTGCTGGCTGCTCCTCGCATAATTTTAAAAACTGTCTTTACGTATTAGCAATCATGCAGCCTGGCAAAATCTCTTTGTTTTCTCAGGCTTGGGACCTGGGAGTTGAAACCGCTCTGAACGTGAGCGAGTGAACTCCGGACAGTGGCGATTACAACTCTTTTTCTGACCTTTTTAACTTTCTAGCTTGTATTTGAGAACAAAGATCCATGAAGACCTCAACAGATACATCATGAATGACTCTGAAGTCCTTGGATACAAGCAACATCCTTCAAACCCACCTGTACCTAGGACAAGCTGGGAAGAAGCACCCAGGAAGCTCTTGCAATGGAGGGCGGCCTCAGCTATGACGCAAATGATTTATAATGAAGTCCTCATGGAGGTGATGGCTGGATCCATGGTACCTTCCGAGTTCACTGTCTTAAATGGTGCAAGAGACTCTTAGCATCACCTCCAATCTCCTTCTCCTCTAAGACCCACTTGCAATCGATTCCACTAGAGGACCCTGATCTTATAGTCTCTTTGTGTACAGTGTGTGCACATTTATGTGTACGAATGCAGACAGGCGCATGCCACAGATGTATATGGAGGTCAGAGGACAACCTGGTTTGTCAGTCTTTGTCTCCCATCCTGTTGATGGAGTCTCTTTGCCTTTTGTATGCACCAGGACAACTGTCCTGGGAGCTTCTGGGGCTTCTCTAGTCTCTCAACCTCCTGTCTCCCCATAGAAGCACTGTGCTTACAGACATTCATGGTGAATCTCCAGCTGGACTTTTCTGTAGCTGTGATAAACACCACTACCAAGGCAACTTACAGAAGGAAGTGTTTATTTGGGTATTCCAATTCAGAAGGAGAGTCAGCCCATAATGTCTGGGGGAGCACAGTAAAGCTACCAGTCCTCAAAGCTCACCTTAAGTGCTTCCTCCAGTGATACATCACCTCGTCAATAGCCCACAAATCCCCAAACAACACTACTTTCTCAGGGCCAAGTGTTCAAAGACCCGTGACCATGGAAAACCTGTCTCACTTAAACCATCACAGACTGGAGATTTGAACTTAGGTCTTTGCTCTTGTATGGCGAGTGTATTATCCTCTGAGCTGATCTTGGAGCCATCTACATTTCTATATTGTGAAATGACTATCTTAGGTTTGCAAAGAAGTTACAGATGGCCACAGTGGGAAAGAGTGGGAGCATGAATTGGCACATTGGTGTTCATCAGGCTCTGTAGACTCATTGAACATCTTGAATCCTCAACTTACCCTTCCGTAAAACTATACCTAGGTCATCAGATCCCTCTAGAGTAGTGAGGCAATGGAATAAAGTGTGAGCCCACAGTGTGTCATTTGCTGCTCAGGATACTGAAGGATCAGTTTTCTAGGAAGTATGATTGACCCTACAAGCCATCGAACAGATTTCTCTTACTTTCTTTTTGAAAATTTCCTACTTGTGTGTGGAATTTAAATCATTTTTTACCCCTGTCTCCCTGCCTTCAATCCCTCCTGTGCACCCCTGACTCCCTTCTAGACTTATGATCTTTTAAAATTATAATTGTTACATGTATTGTTACAATATATAGATTTTCTCTCTCTCTCTCTCTCTCTCTCTCTCTCTCTCTCTCTCTCTCTCTCTCTCTCTCTCTCATCTGTTCAGTGTTGCTCATGTGTATATATATCTCAGGTTGATGCAGACCTAGAGGAGAATCTACCATTGCCACCTTATCATACAGAGATAATTTTTAGCTGCATTATAAATAACTGCCCATATACCCAGGGAGTAACTATATCTCTCACGCCTCATCAAAAATCTTTCTCTAATTTAAAATTTATACAATATATTTGGGCATTTTTAGAAGTTTCTTTCAGTATGAGAGATCATTACAGAAAGCCACAACTGGTCAAAATGCAGAGAACAACCGACTAGGAGGTGCCCAGGCCCAACCGACAGATTCACAAGACAACCTCCTAAGGGAACATCACAGACCAGAGGGAGGAAAGATTGTGAGAGCCAGAGAACCAGGACACCTGCTGTGAGGTTGTGTCTTCTGTACATGACAGGGAAACTGCAGTCACAGAATCTCAACAGTATGGCTGCTTACACAAGACCTGCTTAATGGCCTCTCCAGTTAACATGGCCATGTGGGTGGGGAAATCCTACAAGGCCCCGCCCTAGATGAGGAGCTGTGGGCAATGAATGGCTGCTGAGAGAGGGAGAATTTGTCTTCTCCAAGGGTGAGACTCCTGATAGGTTATAACAGACATCTTAAAAAGATCCACACCAATTGTTTGGGGTCTCCATGTTACAAGCCCATGGTTCTTAGCTATTTAAACAAACTTTTTACCATCCAGAAAACCTTTTTGCCCTTCTCCACAAATGATTTAGATTAATGTCAATTTCATTATGGAAATATATACAGAAGGTCAAAATCAACTTAAATTTCATGGTTGCTGTCGTATAAATATTCACTTATCTCAGTGAGAAGATACTAAGTACCTCATTGAAGCACGAGGTTCAGTGGTCCCAGGGGGTCTCTTAGTGAACTGTTAAATTTGCCTTCCAGCTGTTGGCTTCAGATATAATTTCTAAATGACAAGAAATTGAAGAACAAAGTGAGGATTATAGTCAGTCTTCATGATTTCCAAAATTCCCCCAAAGTATCCCAGAATAACGTTTCAGATCTGTGTTCCCCCAAATCTCACTCTTCCTTTCCCATAGCACTCAGTACTGAAACCATTGATCAAATGCCTCTGTTGATACAGAAGGGTTTATATGTATAGACTTTAGCATTGTGGATAAGGGGAATCATTAACACATTAACATCCCTAATCCTTAATTTACCTTTATGTAAAATAATATTTATGTTTCCGTCTGAAGTGAGTCAGAAGATTAAATACGGAGACGTGTGAGAATTGAGTTTGTAGGGTATTTTCTCTTTTTTTCTACAGTTCCACAAAAATGCTCAACCGAGTTCAGTCACCAGTGTCTTGGTTTGACTTGAAGGGTTGGCATCGACAGAAGGATGGAAATGAGGATGCCAGCAAGGAAACATGAATGTCGTGGCTTTTAAAGAAGGGTCCTTACAGAGGTCATGAGTACAGTTTAGAGGAAGTACAATGGGATACATACACTTTCCACCAAAATGTATAGTCAGGATTCTGAAGAAGCACCAGGCTGACTTGCATAAAGACCAATACACATAAAGGCAAGGGGGTAGACGAATTAATAAGTTAAACTTTTCTTTGAGCTTCTAACACCCTTAGAAGCTTCCTATTTTTTGCACCTATTTGTCTTTCTTTCTTTCTTTCTTTCTTTCTTTCTTTCTTTCTTTCTTTCTTTCTTTCTTTCTTTCTTCCTTCCTTCCTTCCTTCCTTCCTTTCTTTCTTTCTTTCTTTCTTTCTTTCTTTCTATCTATCTATGTGCACACAGGTGAGCATGTCATGGCACATGTATGGAGGTCAGTGGACAGTTGTGGTAATTGGTGGCAATTGGTTCTCTTTCAACCATGTGGATCCCAGAGATCAAACTCAGGTTGTCAGTCTTTGCAGCCAGCACCTTTACCTGCTGAGCCATCTCCCCCACTGCCATTGGAAAGTGTTTGACTGGTCAATATGGCTTCACCATGTCCTCTATCTAGTTGAGGATCTGTAGTTATAGTTGTTTTTACTCTTTGTTCTTTGAGTGGGGACCCACCTATTTCCCAAAGAATCATATGGAGGCTTATTCTTACTTATGCATGCCAGGCCTTGTCTTGGCTTATTTTTAGTCAGCTTAACTTAAGTTCTCCCATCTACCTTTTGCTTCTGGGCTTTTATCTTTCTCTATTTCACACACCTTTCTTTACTTCTTACTCTGTGGCTTGCTGTGCAGCTGGGTGGCCCATAGTGTCCTTTCTCCTCTTGCTCTCCATCTTCCATTCCCAGATTTCTCATCCTACTTATTCATTCTGCTGGCAGCCCTGCCTGTCCTTTCTTCTGCCTACCTATTGGCCGTTCAGCTCTTTATTAGATCAATCAGGTGTTTTAGACAGGTAAAGTAACACCGCTTCACAGAGTTAAACAAATGCAACATAGAAGAATGCAACACATCTTTGCATCACTAAACAAGTGTTCTGCAGCATAAACAAATGTAACACTTCTTCAACTCGTCTTCCACAAGGATCCAAGTTGTCTCTGTCTGGCGTCAGCCACCAGGAGGAACGGACCATGAAGGGATGTGTAGGAAGCAATATGACTTACCAGAGGCATCCAGCTATGTCATGGTTTGAGTGCCAAATGTGTCTCACAGGTTTCCGTGTTTGACCATTTCATGGCCAACTGGTATCAGAGTGTTGAGGCACTGTATAACCTTTAAGAGATAAGGTGCTGTGTGTAGTGAGGAGAATCTGCTTTAGCAGCTGTCTTTGCCTCCCAGTCCGTTAGATGTGAACTAGCAGCTGCCACCATCAGAGACACACACTTGCGTGCCTCCCTCACCATGGTGGACTGTACCCTTCAGTCGGCGAGCCTGCCCTCCCAAAGTTGTTTCTGTTGAGTATTTGGTCCCAGTGACTTGAACCTGACTAATCCAACATCCTCATCTCTGGAGGTAGTGAATGCTTTGCCTTAGCTGGTGAAAGGGACCCTGTAGGCATCCTTAAGGATGCTGGGATGAAGGCATTATGCTGTTTCCTCAGATGAGCACAGCCCAGTCATGCCTTGAGACTTGGGCAAACTTCCCACTTGGGATCTGATGAGCTGTGGCTATAGAAGCATGGTCAGGGGGAAGCCATCTTATGTGCCGAGTTTTAACTGTCTGCTTGATGCAGCCTAGAGCCATGTGAAAAGAGAGTCTTAACAAGGTGTCACCTACATCAGCTGCTGCTCTGCAACGAGGGAAGTTGAGTCTCAAGGAGGACAAAGATCAACTCAAGGGTCCCATGTTTAGATATTGGCACCATCTCTTCAACTATTTGGCCATTGTTTTTATTCTCTGAAGGTTTTTTTTGTATGGGAAGGCCAATAGGCTATAGGGACAGGGGTGATTTAAATAAAACCTAACCTAGCAAATAAATAGGCCACTCTAGTCTCTTCCATCACTAGGGTAATAGATAACTTCTGCTTCGTTTCCTAGACAGGTACTCACTACCTATCCAGGCTGGCCTTGAACTTGAAACCCTCCTGCTTTAGCCGCCTGAGTGCTGGGATTGCAGATGAGCACTGCCACTCTTGGCTTAAACACTGCAACGTTCACCAAGGATTCTTCCCATGGGGCAGAAGTGTGGGAAGTCTCAACCTAAATGCCTGGAGTAACACATCCCAGTCTACACACGTGATTGTTACCAGGAACTCACTCTTTCATTTCAGTAACTTTTATTAATGCCAGTAATAATTATCCTCACATTAGGCAGTATAGCATTGTTCCCTATTAGTTCAGGAATCTCACCTTCACGATTTCCAGTCAACATCAGGACAAAGGCTGGGATCTGTCCCTGTCTTCTCTGCACGGACCCGAAGCTTTCCATCGGGCTCTCTTCTTTATTCCAGTGATTTGTATCGTCTCTGACCTTGAGGATGGAAAAAGTTCCTCTCATTCGAGAGTTTAAAATTCACATTCCCTTAGTCACTCAGAATGAACAAACTTAAAACCCAGTAGACTTTTCTTTGATGGAATAGATTTTTCTCTGAAGCCATGTACACTAGGTGGGGTAACCAAACTCCCGGGAAAGGATGAGAAGGAAAAGAAATGTTCAAGGAAAAAAAGATCGCAGTCAGCATCCCTCATCACAGGTTCCTACAGGTTTATCTTCAATGTCAGCCTCTTATCTCAATCACAAGTACAGGTGGCAGGAACAGAGGAGGGAAGGGCTGTCCTACAGGCTCGCCTCATGACACACAGGAGAAACAAGAAGGGCGCTTGTTGTTCTGACTTGTTCTCTCTGCCTACTTTAATAAAATGAAACCATTGATGTACATTGTTGTTATCAATTGTTTTCCTGGGTTTTTGTTTGGGAGACACATAGTCATTGTATACAGTACTGGGTTTCATATAAATAATAGTATAGATACATAAGTATTTATGTAAATATATATACAAACAATTATATATGTAATTACATACACAACACACATATGTATACACTCATACACACACATATATAAGGCATGTACAGGAGAAAAGCAAATTTGGTGCCTATTATTATTTTACAAGTTACCCAGTCAATCCTGAACGCCTTGACTTTATTGAATAATGAGTTAATTTTATTTTCTATCATTCTAACAAAATTCAGTGGACAATATTCTTTATAATCAGATATCCTTTATAGTCATCTTCAATGACCTTAACGCCTAAGCAAAGAGGGTTTATTAGGTCCAAAAAAAAAAATCTCTCCAAGGGCTGTTTGCTCCCTCACCTGGCTTTAGCAAAAGGTGATATCATTCAGTAGGAAAAGCATAAAAACCTGTATTTGATTTCAAAGAAAGCCCAGCAGGGCGATGCATGCTTGTGACGCAGTGGTGGGGATGTAGGAATCAGGCTGGTCCCTGGGGATCTCTGCCACCCAACTTAGCCCAATGCACCAGCTCCAAGTCAGTGAGAAACCCTGCCTCAAAATACAGGACAGACTGCACCTGAAGAGTGACAGCTGAGGTTAGACGGAGCCCCAGTAGCTGGGGATTGAAAGTCCCACATCATAGGAACAGTGTGAAAGCCACACTTCAGCGCCAAGATCCCTGAGTGGGTAGAGCTGGGCCCACCACCTCTAATGACTTTAAAATGATATGTCAATTCTCCGTTTTTGCTGCTTTACTAAATAAAAATATCAAAGAGGGGAGAAAAGCACCTAAGACTCTTTAAAAACTTTTAGCATGATCAAATCAGTCACTAAAATGCAAGCCTTTGAAATATTAATGGTAATTCTTTCTGTAGAATTAAAAATGATTAAATTTGTATGCTAACCATTTTAACCCTGCTCTGGCATTGCTGTTTTCTTTCATTGTGCCAGTATCGTTAGGAGCTAAATGTCAATCAAGCAGGTAAAAGAAAAAAAAAAGGCTTTCACCCCAGAGACTATTTTTAATCCCCTACAAGGCTGAGAAGACCCTCCCTGGTGATAATATATCCCTCCCAATGCATGGATGAGGATGTCCATTCAGACCTGTGTTCCAGCCTCAGCATGTGATCTCTGACCTTAATATCAATTGTAACACAAATAACAAAAACCTAGAGACATATATTGGGGTTAAGCCTGAAGATTAGAAAAGCAAAGCAGTCAGTCACTGTCTTTTACATCTACCTTGGACCAAAATGGGGTGAGATCCTGTATCCACAAATCCTCAAACTCCATACCACACTGAATTCCTGTCTCTTCCTCTTTATATTCCTCTCTCCGCCCAACTGTATCACTCCTGTCTCTTCCTCTCTAGTGCTGGGATTAAAGGTGTGTGGTCCCAACTGCTGGGATCACCTTTGTGTGAGCTTTGTTTCTCTTTCAGACAGATTCAATCTTGTGTAGCCCAGGGTGGCCTTGAACTCACAAAGATCCATCTACTTCTGTCTCCTGAGTCTTGGCCACCACTCCCTGGCCTGTATGGCTGACTAGTACAGCTGCTTTGCCCTCTGATCTTCAGACAGGCTTTATTTATTAAAACACAAATAATATACAACTACAATCAATATTAGTCTGACAGCTTCACTTACAGGTGAGACACGGAAGCCCATGAAGTACCATGACCCCTCTCCAGTTTAAGGTCAAGGAAGGCTAAGGCACACGCTGACTTTTAAGTTTACAATTCCTCTTCCGTGCCTCACACTTAGGAACAATATACTAATGAGTTCTGAAGTCCTGGAAACACAGTCTCTGCCACCTCTTGGGCATTGTGGACCACATCACATGACTCCCTTTCTTCTCGAATGTGATTGGTAGATACACTGGATTGCAAGGCCATGGGATCTGTCCCTGTGGGATAAGAACTTAGGGGCTAATTGGCTAGAAAGCCAAAAAAAATGAATGCCAAAGCCAAGCAGATGCTTGGGATTCCCTGCAAAAGTAATAAAAACCCACTAACTGCTGACAATCGTTCTTCGAGGCTTTGGTCCTCAGGTATATTTCACTAAAAAGACCCCAGCTGCCCATTTGACTCGGGTCTTTATAAGGAAGATGTTTTATTTCTTTTTTCTATCTTTGCTCTAGTTTAACAGAGCTGGCAGAAGATGTTACCGTGTAATGTGAGACACTCGCTCATCTGACATTTCTGCATGTAAGGGAATGTGTTGAAGTTAAGCTTGGCTGTTATTTGCTAAGTACAGTTCCCAGAGTGGACTGCTTAGAAATGTGGGGACTGTATGTGAGATATTGATATGGGAATACTAGGAAATTCACAGCTCAGGAAGGGTGGATTTTAGAGGGGAGTTTATTATAAACTGATAGGTGGCATTGTGTGTGTGTGTGTGTGTGTGTGTGAGAGAGAGAGAGAGAGAGAGAGAGAGAGAGAGAGAGAGAGAGAAACAGAGTGAAACAGAGAGAGAGAGACAGAGAGGAGAAGAGGGAGAGCTAGAGAGACAGAGACAGACAGAAAGACAAAGAGAGAAGGAGAGAGGAAGAGAGAAAAAGAGAGAGCCTTTTTGTATATCCGGGAAAGCCTCAGGACAT